>NC_133135.1:55343427-55651730 GCF_048418815.1 Hemitrygon akajei
ACCTTTGCCATTTATATCTGGAATTAGAATCCCAGATGATTAATGTATTAGCCTTGTTACAAACCTCCAGTATACGTTGCCTATTCAACAATATTGTATATATTCTGTCTGTTCACCCAAATAACCGCACTTCCTCATCTCTGAGCCAAGATTCTTTCTCCCTAACAACGCTTTCCATTCTTCACATTTTTCTGCAATGTCATATGTACATTTACTTTGAAGCCTTCGTCATCTTACAGAGATGTCTCTGTAGAGGTTACTAGATCAAGTCCCGTTCATCTATATATCTATATGCACTTATTCATCATTATTATTAACAGTAAATACCTTGTGCTTTCAGGTAATTAGCTCCTAATTTGATATTCACAATTCTTCCAGCCCTTCTTTGCTGCTGCACCATTAATTTTATACATTATGTCTTTTTCCTTGTGTATCTTACTCATACTGCTGCATTGCACTATTACTGTCCTTCCTCTCTACACTCCTACATTTCCCCACACTTAAAACAAACAGTTGGTGGTGTGTGGTGGGGGTGAAGGTGGTTGAAGTCCATTATTGCAGCCCTAGTTATTCAATGTGACAGGACAATGATGAGAGCCCACTCCAACAAAACAGTTCCCTCTTCCCCAGCACCAGAGTCAGTGCTCTTTGAATTGAAACATCACAACTAAAAATAAATATTATGAATATTCATAATTAGAATATTGAATATGACTTAAGGACTTTTAAATGTATTGGAACACAGTAAATATTTGTCCATTGAATATTTTAGACCTTATTGTATCAGGAAGCAATAAATTACTAGAAGGCCATGTTTGGCTAATCTATATGCAATGAATAATTTACATTTATACTTTTTAAAGAGAAATGGTCGTGAAGAGTTAGGTTGTGTAGAATTTAACACTGCTCAAGAGGATGCAGACTAGATAATACAAGATACAACATGAGCCTTTAAGACCTCATGTACAGCAGTAAGGAAGCAGGACTTGGAGGAAGGAGCAGTGGATGAAGTGATGGGATGGGGTGGTGCAAGGGTCCAAAGATCTTAGATACCATCTACAATAGGAGAAGGATTTGCAACAGGAAAGTGGAGCTTTGAAGTGTTAAGCAATGGGCTGTTGTCAACAAGTCTGATCAGCATCAAGTTATCAAAATCATCTTAAATATTTCAGGAATAATGGATGACTGATTGCCGGTTGTAGGCACATAATTTCTGAAGTAGTTCCTAATTAGTGACAGGAAAGTTAAAGGCGAAAACGTTTGTCCTGATTTAGCACACCTTTCACCGAAGCTGCAATTTGACAAGTAATTTACTTGTGGTTTTCATATTTTTGATGAAGGAACTTATGTCTAATTTAAATTATTATTAAAATCACATGGTTATACCAAAGGCCACCTCACCTCTCTGGGCAATTCTACCAGGAAGTTCTCATCAGCTGCAAAGGTTCGGAGGCTGTGCAAGTATCCAATAGTGTGGGGAAGTGTCTCAAGTTCATTACAGCTGCAGTCAAACTCCTCCAAAACAGAAAGACTGGTAAAGAGAGGAAAGCATAGTTAATCTACTTCTGAAATCCATTGTGACTTCAGAATCTAAATTATTAAAACATTAATAAATTATGGTTTCTATTTTTAGCAAAATAGCTAATCTAGGTGCAAATTGAAAATTATCAAGTTTCTGCTTACATATATTGCATTTTGTCAAATATAAACTTTGTTATGGATAAGTGCAATTAGAAGTTCTTTTAAATATATCAGGGAAAATCTTTCAGGTTTTAACAGTTCAATTTAATTAATAGAGCTGAAAATAGCTTAGCACAAAAATATCATTTTTGATTACAATATCTAATATTTTAAGTGATTTTAAATAACCAAAAAAATTTCACTAAACTGTGCAGAGTCATCCATTCATTGAATGATGTCATAGGGGCTGAAAATAAACATGTCTACCTGCTGAGACCAGAAACAGGCCCTTCTGCCACTGACCATAGCTTATCCGGTTACATTAATCCTATTTTATTTTTGATACAATTCCGAATATTTGTATCGTAGTCAACTTCTTCATAAGTTAAGAAACATGTATCGTGAAACTTTTAAAACTACAAATCCCCTTATGTCCAAAGGAACCAGCTTAAACTTTAAAATGGACTTGAATCATTCAAACTATAATTATAAGGAACTCCTGAAGGTAATTAATTTGATTTACAAGCATCATTAATATTGTGGTTGCTGCCTGCTTCTAACTTGTTTTGGATTTTGTTCACCTACACTTGCTTGAAATTCCAAAATGTTTTGTATTGGCTTGATAGATTTCAGAAGCAAAGAGGATGAGCACAGCATAGTAGAAATCCTATCCTTCTGCCATACAACGGGATTTGTCTCACTAAAATTTAAGTCAATGTTCAATTTATTTCCACATCATTTGGGGATCAAATCTGAAAATCTAAGATCTACATGAATAGCAATTTAAGCCAAATCCTTAAACATTGATATTACGTAACTGAGCTGGAACACTGGAGTCAAGTGATTATACTTGAGACTATTCTCCATAAGACATCGGAGTAGGATTAGGCCATTTGGCCCATTTAGTCTGCTCCACCATTTCATAATGGGTGATCCATTACCCTCTCAACTCCATTCTCCTTCCTTCTCCCCATATCCTCTTACACCCTAACTAACCAAGAATCGATCAAACTCTACCTTCAATACATGGAGTGACCTGATCTCCACAGCTGCCTGTGCCAAAGAATTCCACAAAGACACTATCCTCTGGCTACAGAAATTCCTCATCCCTGTTCTAAATGAATAATTTTGAGACTGTGCCCTTTGGTCCTAGACTCCTCCACCAAAGGAGACATCCTCCTCACATTCACTCCATAAAGGACTTCCAACATTCAATAGGTTTCAATGAGATTCCCCCTCATTCTTCTAAATTCCAGCACATACAGACCCAGAGCCTTCATATGAGAACTCTTTCATTCCCATGAACTTCCTTTGAATCCTCTCCAATGTCAGCACATCCTTTCTTAAATAAGGGGCTCAAAATTGCTCACAATACTCCACGTGAGGCCTCACTAGTGCCTGGTGCAGCATCAGCATTACATCTTTACTTTTATATTCTATCCTCTTGTAATGAATTTTTCATTGCAGTTGCCTTCCTCACCACCAACTCAATCTGCAAATTAACCTTTAGGGAATCCCCTTTTAGAAAATAGTCCATGTTTTTATTCCTTCTACCAAAGTGCATGCCCATGTACTTCCCTAGACTACATTTCATCTGCCATCTCTTTGCCCATTCTCCTAATTTGTCTAAGTCCTTTTGTAATCCTTGCTTTTATATTCTAGTCCTCTTGAAATGAATGCTAACATTGCATTTGTGTTCCTCACCACCAACTCAACCTGCAAATAAACCTTTAGGGTGTTCTGCACAAGGACTCCCAAGTCCCTTTGCATCTCAGATTTTTGGATTTTCTCCCCATTTAGAAAATAGTTTGCTTATTTATTTCTTCTACCAAATTGTATGACCATGCATTTTCCAACATTGTATTTCAGTTGCCAATTTCTTGCCCATTTTCCTAATCTGTCTAAATCCTATTCAGCCTTCCCACTACCTGCCCCTCCACCAATCTTCATTTCATTTCAAACTTGGTCATAAAGCCATCAATTCTGTCATCCAAATCATTGACATATGACATAAAAAGCAGTCCCAAATCACGGAACACCACAAGTCACTAGCAGCCGATCTACAAAGGATCCTTTTATTCCCTCTCTTTGCCTCCTGCCAATCAGCCAATCCTCTATCCATGCTAGTATCTTTCCTGTAATATCATGGGCTCATATCTTTTTTAGCAGCATAATGTACTGCACCTTGTGAACGGCCTTTTGAAAATCCAATTGCACAAAATACACTGATTCTCCTTTGTCTATCCAACTGGTTATTTTTTCAAACGAATTCTAATAGATTTATCAAGCAAGATTTTCTCTTAAAGAAGCCATGCTGACTTTGGCCTATTTTGTCATGTGCCTCCAAGTACCATGAAACCTCATCCTTAACAATCAGTTCCAACATCTTGCCAGCCACTGAAGTTAGGCTAACTGGCCTATAATTTCTGTTCTCCTCCCTTCTTTAAGAGTGAAGTGAGATTTCAAATTTTCCAGTCCTCTAGGACCATGCCAGAATCTATTGATTCATGAAAAATCACCACAATTGCTTCAGCTACCATTTCCTTAGTAATAGCAACTGCACTCACTTCTGCTCCTTGACACTCTTGAACTTCTGGTATACTACTAGTGTTTTCCACAGTGAGGACTGATGCAAAACACTTATTCAGTTTGTTCATCATTTCCTTGTCTCCTGCCACTACATTATTATCTTTCTAGCGTCATCTTCTAGCAGTCCAATATCTACTCTCACCTCTCTTTTACTCTTCATAAATCTGAAAAAAGTGTTATCATTTTTGATATTATTGGCTAGCTTACTTCCATATTTCATCTTTCCCCCTTATGTTTTTTAGTTGCCTTTTGTTGATTATTAACATTTCCCAATCCACTAACTTCCCACTGTTATTTGCTCTATTACATGCCCTTTCTTTTGATTTTATGTTGGCTTTGACTTCCCTTGTTAGCCATGCTTTTAGAATATTTTCTCTTCTTCGGGATGTATCTATCCAGCACTTTCCAATTGCTCCCAGAAACTCCAGCCATTTCTGCTCTGACTGCTAGTGTCCCCTTCCAAAAAATTTTGACCAGTTCCTCTTTCATGCCTCTGTAATTCCCTTTACTCTGTTACAATACTGATACATCTGACTTTAGCTTCTCCCTCTCAAGCTGCAGGGTGAATTCTATCATAGTATAATCACTACCTCCTAAGGGTTCCTTTACCTTAGGCTCCCTATTCATATGCAGTTCATTACACAACACCCAGACCATAATTACTGATCCCCTAGTGGGCTCAATGACAAGCAGCTCCAAAAAGCCACCTTGGAGGCATTTAATAAAGTCTCTGTCTCCTAGGATCCAGCATCCTTATTGAAAACCCCATTACTAATGTATCATTGTATTTTTGACGTGTTTCTTTTGTCACCAGGCTGTAATTTGTAGACCACATCTTGGCTACCGTTCGGAGCCTTGTAAATAACTCTCACCAGGGTCTTCTTACCCTTGCAGTTTCTTAATCCTACCCACAAGAATTCTACATCTTCTGATCCTATGTCACCTCTTTCTAAAGACATGGTTTCATTTTTTTTGTTACCAGAAGAGCCACTCTTTCTCTTCTGCCTACCTCCCTGTCCTTTTGACAGATTATGTATCTTGGATATTAAGCAGCCAACTACAATTGTCTTTCAGCCATGACCCTGTGATACCTGCAACATCATACCTGCCAATCTCTAACTGCGTTACAAGACCATCTACCTTTTCTTGTATACTGTGTACATTCAAATATGACACCTTCAGTCCTGTACTTGTCACCATTTTCAATTTTGTCCTCCTCTTACACTGCAAACCATCCCACTAACTGCTATTTTGCCCTATCATCTGCCTGCCCTTAACGATAGTCTCACTATACACTACCTCTGCTTGTAAACCAACGTCCCTATAATCAGCTCTATCAGTCTGGTTCCTGTCCTGATGCCAAATTAGTTTAAACCTTCCTCAACAGTTCTAGCAAGCCTACCTCCAAGGATATTGGCTCCCCTCAGGTTCAAGTGCAGCCTGTCCCTTTTGTACAGGTCATACCTCCCCCAGAAGAGATCCCAATGACCAAAACATTGGAAGCCCTACCCTCTACACCAGTTCCTCAGTCACGCAGTCGTCTGCCAAATCATCCGATTCTTCCCCTCACTGGTGCGTACACAGTCAGCAATCCAGAGATTGTTACTACGGAGGTCCTGCTCTTCAGCTTTCTACCTAGCCTCCCTAAATTCTCTCTTTATGACCTCCTCTCTTTTATTTCCAGTATGTGCCAAGACATCTGTCTGCTCACTCTCCCCTTCAGAATATCATGGACATTATTCTCAATAATTAATCATTGACATTTATATTATTGATATTAATTATAGATAATAAATAATAAAAGATGAACACAGTGAGAATTCACAGAATATTTGGCTTTAGGGCACCACAACAAAGCCTGCTACTTACCCTCCAATTGTGTTGGGCAAAACATTTAGCTGGTTGTCATCGACCTTCAGTGTTGTTAGTTTTTTCAATAATCCTTACAAGTAGAAAAAATGAGAATTCAATATTCCATTGAAGACAACCAAGTGCATAACCAATTAAGTCCATAGAATATGTACCTAATAAGGCTGAGCAATATAATATTAATACATTGATTTTTGCTCTACAATAGCCATGCATTCTAATCCATTGATCAATGCTATTTAAAATAAAACATCAAATAAATCCTTTGATGGTCTCCTCAAAATTGGGAAAAACATGAATGTTCCTCAACTTATACTGAGAAGTTAACCTGACCTTTTCAGACTAGTCTTGGTTCATCATGCTATTCAATTACAATTTTAATCAAAGTGCCCATGTTCATTTTGAGCATGGAATACTTGATCAGGTTGATGCTTCTCTACCAAGATATACAGTAGCATTGCTGTGGGTGCATATATTGACTGTTCTTTACTGAGACAACCAGAGGGATTCACAACCACACCAAAAGAATGAAGTTGAGCAAAGAAGCAATGTGCTCTGCACACAAAGGCTCCTCAATCAGACATGAAAAGATGAAAACTAGACAGTCAAAAATTACCACCAGAATTGTTTCCCCCCCAGCAGCTATGCAAAATAAAATGAAATTCTAGGAACTCATTTAATTCAACAAAACTCAAAACATTTATCACATATCCAGACACAACATCTGAACTATTATAATCATTTCACTGTAGGCCTTTGGCATTAATAGTCTCCTTTATCCTGCAAGATGAAGTGACTTGTAACAGAAAATTGTCCCAATTAACCGGAGGGGAACACTTCACATCTCAAAGCTTCATGAGGCTGAAAAGCAGCTTCATCTTCACTATAATCATTGGGTGCAGTTCCAAAAGAAAAAGAGACTGTCACAGAATATTAAACAGTCCTTTGAGGATGCAGTGAACAAGGTGGCTAGAGGACAGATACCCAAAAGACAATTGATAACATGTAAAATGAATGCTTACTGCATGATTAGGAGCTGATAGTGTTGGTGGCGGCAGATACAGAATTGACTAACCAACAGAAAATAGAGAACAGAGATAAATGGGATCTATTTACAGTATGTAGGTCAGCCATATAAGACCTTAGTTAGACCCCAGTTGGAGTACTGAGTTCAGTTCCGGTCACCTCACTACAGGAAGGATGTGGATACTATAGAGAGAGTGCAGAGGAGATTTACAAGGATGTTGCCTGAATTGGAGAGCATGCCTTATGAGAATAGGTTGAGTGAACTTAGTGACGGAGGATGAGAGGTGACCTGATAGAGGTGTATAAGGTGATGAGAGGCATTGATCTTTCCCCTCCCCCCCCCAGAGGCTTTTCTCCCCAGGGCTGAAATGGCTAACATGAGGGGGCATAGTTTTAAGGTGCTTGGAAGTAGGTACAAGGAGACATCAGAGGTAAGTTTTTCACACAGTGAGTGGTGGATGCGCGGAATGTACTACCAGCGAAGGTGGTGGAGGCGGGTACAACAGGGTCTTTTAAGAGACTCTTAGATAGGTACCTGAAGCTTAGAAAAATAGAGGCTATGCAGTAGGGAAATTCTAGGTAGCTGCTAGAGTAGGTTACATGGTCGGCACAACATTGTGGGCTGAAGGGCCTGTAATGTGCTGTAAATTTCTATGTTTTTATGTATCATGTTAGCAAGTAGTTGCCAGTGTGATGCCACAGAAATTGAAGTTGTGAGTTTCAATTATTTACAATGACATAACTGCTTTAGATGAATGGGCCTATTGAATTGTCACTTGATCTTATGATGATGCAATGACAGATGTATCATTTTTAAGAGGTGATAAAAAGTCTGTAGAGGGATAATATGTTAAGTAAATGAGAAAAAATGGCAAAACGAGATTCTCCATTTGATATGAAGGAAAGGAAAGTGACAGGATAAATGCAGAGAGGATATTTCCCATGCGGGGATTCTGAAATTAAGGCACGCAATCCATAATAAAATATAACTGTTCTTCCAGAGGTTTGTGTCATAGAGTTATAAAGAAATACAGGCTATCTGGCTCAATGACTCCATGCTGATGACAGTGCCTCCTGTTCTCCTCCCCACCCTCAGGTAGTCCCAATTTCCTGCATTTTGCCCACATTCCTCTAAACCCCGCCCCTCTATTTACCTACCCGAGGGTTTCTTAAATGACACTATTGTACCTGCCTCAATCATTTCCTCTGGCAGCTCATTCCATCGACTCACCACCCTCTGTGTGAAAAGTTGCCCCTCAGGTCCTTTTATATCTCTGCCCTCTCTTCCTCAACCAATGCCCTACCCAATAGGGAAGACTGTTACCACCCACTTTATCTTTGCCACACACAGTTTTAAACACGTTTATATGGTTGCCCCTCATTTCCCCTATGTTCCAAGAATTAAAGAACTAGCCTGGACAACTTCTCCCAATAACTCAGGCCTTCCAATCCCAGAAACATCCTCATAAAGCTTCTCTGCTCTCTTAGGAGTTTAAACACGTCTTTTCTGTAATAGGTTGACAAAACTGTACACAATACTCCAAGCGTGGCCTCATTAACAACTTGTACAACTGCAACCTAATGTCCTAGCTCTCAACAGCAACCCTTGTGGAACACTGCTAGTCATTGGCAGCCAACCGAAAAAGGACCCCTTTATTCCCACTCTTTGCATTCTGCCAATCAGCCATTCTTTGATCCATGCCAGTACCTTTCCCGTAATACCAGCAGCCTCATGTGCAACACCTTGTCAAAGGCCTTCTGAAAATCCATAGAAATGACTTTGACTGACTCTCCTTTGTCTATCCTGCATATTATTTCCTCAAAGAATTCCAACAGATTTGTCCCTTTAAGGAAACGATCCTGACTCTGGCCTATTTTATAATGTGCCTCCAAGTAATCCAAAACCTCATCCTTAATAACAGACTCCATCTTTCCAACTAACCTTCTGTCTTACTCCTCTGTTAAAGAGTAGAGTGACATTTGCAATTTTCTAGCCCTCAGGAACCATTCCAGAATCTAGTGATTATTGATCACTTCTAATGCCTCCACAATCTCTTCAGCTACCTCTTTCAGAACCCTGGGGTATAGTCTATCTGGTCCAGGCAACTTAACTATCTTCAGAATTTTCAGCTTCCCAAATACCTTCTTCTTAGAAATAGGAATGACATTCACCTCGGCCCCTGACCTCTAGCATTTCTGATATTCTGCTAATGCTTTCCACAGTGATGAGAAATGCAAAATACTTTTTTGGTTCGTCAATCATTTCTTTGTCCTCCATTACTAACTCTCCAGCGTTATTTTCCAGTGGTCTGATATCGACTCTCATCTCTCTTTTACTCCTTATATATCTGAAAAAATGTTTTGTCTGCTCTTTTATATTATTGGCAAGCTTCCCTTTGTATTTCATCTTTTCTATCTTTATGGCTTTTTTAGGTCTTTTGTGGCTCTTATCTGTACTAAAATCTGTTTCCTACACCTCAGCCGACTTCCCTAAATATCTCACCCTAAACCTATGCTCCCTAGCTTTGCACTGCTCCAATTCTGATGCTAATGATAAAGTAAACAGTTCTGCAAGGGCCTCTGAAATTTTTTCTCTAACTATCCTCTCCACCATTGAGCATATCTACACAGAGCGCTATCCCAAGAAGCAACATCCATGATCAGGGACCTCCACCACCCAGGTCATGCTCTCTTCTTACAGCTACCATCAGGAAGAAGGCACAGTTATTATCCCTCAACTATTAGGCTCTTGAACCAGTGGAACAACTTCACTCAACTTCATGTGCCCCGTCACTGAAATGTTTCCAAAACCAATGGACTCACTTTCAAGGACTCTTCATCTGATGTTCTTGATATTTATTGTTTGTTTATTTATAATTACTATTTTCTTCTGTATTTGCACAGTTTACTGTCTTTTGCACATTTTGTGGTTGTCCATCATGTTGGTAGTGTCTTTCATTGATTCTACTGTGGTCTTGGATTTACTGAGTATGCCTGCCAGTAAACAAATCTCACTGTTGTATGTGGTGACATACATGTACTTTAACATTAAATTCACCTTGAATTTTGAACGAATTCTGAGGATGGCCTCGATCAGGA
This sequence comes from Hemitrygon akajei, assembly GCF_048418815.1. Lineage (NCBI taxonomy): Eukaryota > Metazoa > Chordata > Chondrichthyes > Myliobatiformes > Dasyatidae > Hemitrygon > Hemitrygon akajei. The sequence goes on from NC_133135.1 coordinate 55,353,691, forward strand.
CCTGGGGATTTACCCACTTTAATGCACTGTAAGGCTGCAAATACCTCCTCCCTGGTAATATGAATTTTCTCCAAAACATCACCACTTGTTTTCCTTATCTCATGAGCAACCATGATCTTTCTCCTCAGTACACATCAAGGAGAAATATTCATCAAAAATCCTATCCATCTCCTGCAGCTCAAGACATGGACAACCCAGCTGATCTCTAAGGGGACCTACTCCCACTTTAGGCATCCTTTTACTCTTAATGCATCTACAGAACCTCTTGATATTTTCCTTAAACTTACCTACCAGGTCCAAATGATATCCTCTCTTCGCCCTTCAAACTTTCTTCTTGAGTGAATTCTTAATTATTTTATAGTCATCAAGGGATTCACTCATCCCTGACTACTTCCTTCTTTTCCTCAACAGAGCCTAAATATCTGTCAGTCTGCTTTTTCTAAACATGCCAGACTTACTCTTCACCCTCAAAGGAATATGCTGCCTGGACTCTCACTATCATACTGTTAAGCATCTCCCACATGCCATGCATTCCTTTCCCTTCAAGCAGGCTTATCCAATTCTGCTTAAATCTCCCTGCTCCAGTTTAGGGCTCTAACCTGTGGACTTGTCCTATCTTTTTCCATTACTGTCCTAAAACTAATAAATTATGGTCACTAGAGCGAAAGTGCTCCCTGACTTGCCCTGCCTCGCTCGCCTAGGAAGAGTATTGCATCTTCCTGAGTTGGGCCCTCTGGCATTGGAGAGGGTTCAGAGGAAGTTCACAAGGATGATTCCAGGAATGAAAGGGTTATCATATGAGGAACGTTTGATGGTTCTAGTCCTGTACTTGCTAGAAGAATGTGGGAAGGGCGGGGTTGTCTACGAGATAGCTTTTTAGAGTAGCTTGTGCTGGAGCCTACCATGGGAAAGGCTCACTGGGTGTTGTGTAATAACTCAGATCTTATTAGGGAGCTTAACGTAAAGGAACCCTTAAGAGGCAGTGATCATAATATGATTGAATTCATACTGCAGTTTGAGAGGGAGAAGCTAAGTCACATGTATCAGTATCGCAAAGGAATAAAGGGAATTACAGAGGCAATGGAAAGGAGCTTGCCCAGGTGGATTGGAGGAGGATACTGGCGGAGATGACGGCACAGCAGAGATGGCTGAAGTTTCTGGGAATAACTCACAAGGCACAGCATAGATATGTCCGACAGAGGAAGCAGCAGTTCTCAAATGGCAGGAGTAGGCAACGTGACTGACAAGGGAAGTTAAGGACTGCAAAAAGGTCAAGGAAAGTGCATATAAGATAGCAAAAATGAGTGGAAAGTTGGATAACTGGGAAGCTTTTGAAATCCACCAAAAGGTAACTAAAAAAAGCTATAAGAAGGAAAAAGATGAAATATGGGAGCAAACTAGCCGATACTATAAAGCAGGATACTAGAAGATTCTTCAGTTATATAAAGAGTAAAAGGGAGGTGAGAATCAATATTGGACCACTGGAAAATGATGCTGGAGAGGTAGTAATGGGGGACAAAAAAATGACAGATGAACTTAATAAGTACTTTTCATCAGTTTTCACTCTGGAAGAAACTAACCAGAGGTCCAAGAGTGTCAGGGAGTAGGAGTGAGCGCCACCTCCATTACAAAGGAAAAATTTGCTAGGCAAACTCAAGGGTGAAGAAGTCACCTGGACCAGACGAACTTCATTTCAGGGTCCCGAGAGAGGTTGCTAAAGAGATAACGGATGCATTGATCACAATCTTCCAAGAATCACTTTATTCTGGCATGGTCTCAGAGGACTAGAAAATTGCAAATGTCACCCCACTCTTTAAGAAGGGAAGAAGGCAGAAGGAAATCGTAGGCCAGTTAGCCTCACCTCAGTGGTTGGGAAAGTGTTGGAGTTTATTATGAAGGATGAGGATTTCAGGTACTTGGAGACTAATGATAAAATAAACCAAACTCAGCATCGTTTCTGTGAAGGGAAATCTTGCCTGACAAATCTGTTAAGAGTTTTTCGAGGAAGTGAGGAGAGGAAAAAAGGAAAGGCATTTACTTAGATTTTCACAAGGCATTTAATAAGGTGCCATACATGGGGCTGCTTAACAAGATCCAATGGCATTACATGAAAGATACTGGCACAGATAGAGGAATGGCTAACAGGTAGGAAGCATCGAGTGGGAACAAAGGGGCCTTTTCTGGTAGGTAGCCAGTGCCTAGTGGTGTTCCTCAGGGGTCAGTATTGGGACTGCTACTTTTCACATTGTTTGTCAATGATTTAGATAATGGAATTCATGGCTTTGTGGCAAAGTTTGTGGATGATATGAAGATAGGTGGAGAGGTAGGTAGTTCTGAGGAAGCAAAGTGATTGCAGCAGGTCTTAGACAAATTGGAAGAAATGGCAAAAAAGTGACAGATGGAATACCATGTTGGGAAATGAATGATGATGCATTTCAATAAAAGGAACGATAATGCAGACAATTATCTAAAAGGGGAGAAAATTCAAACATCAGATGTTCAGACGGACTTGGGAATCCCTGTACATGACTCCCAGAAGGTTATTTATAGGTTGAGTCTGTGGTAAAGAAGGCAAGTGCAATGTTGGCATTTACTTGAAGGAGAATAGAACATAAAAACAAAGAGATAATGCTGAGGCTTTATAAGGCACTAGCTGAGTCATACTTGAAGTGCTCTTAACACCTCTGGGCCCCATATCTCAGAAAGGATGTGTTGTCATTGGAGAGAGTCCAGAGGAGGTTCACAAGGATGATTTCAGGAATGAAGGAATTAGCATCTGAGGGGCATTTGGCAGCTTTGGGTCTGTACTCACTGGAATTTAGAAGAATGCAGGGGGATCTCATTGACACCTACCGAATGGTGAAAGGGCTCGATAGGGTGGATGCAATGAGAAGGTTTCCTATGGTGGGGTATCCAGAACTACAGAACACTGCCTCAAAATTGAGGGGTGACCTTTTAGAACAGAGGTAAGGAGGAATCTTTTTAGCCAGAATAGTGAATCTGTGAAATGCTCTGCCACAGACTGCAGTGGAGGCTAAGTCCATGGGTATATTTAAAGCAGAAGTTTATAATTTCCTGATTGGTCAGGGCATCAAAGGATATGGCAAGAAGGCAAGTGTATGGGATTGAGTGGGATCTGGGATCAGCCATGATAGAATGGTAGAGTCAATGGGCTGAATGGCTTAATTGTCCCCCTATGTCTTATGGTTTTATGGATCTCATTGAAATCTTTCAAATGTTGAAAGGCCTAGACAGATCAGTCTTGGGTTCCTTATCTAAGAAGGGAAGTCAAAGCTAATGTAAAAGTAAAAAAGAGGGCATACAACAAAGCAAAATGTAGCAGAAGATAGATGATTGGGAAGCTTTTAAAAACATTCAGAAAGCAACTAAAAGAATTAGTCCTACCTTGTTCTGTGTCATCAAGTACTCCATTAGGAGAGAAAAGATGAAAGCAAGCTAACAAACAATATCAAGGAGGAAGGCAGCAGAATGGAAATTATTGACTAGTTAGCCTGACCTCAGTGGTTACACAGATAGATAGATAGATACTTTATTGATCCCAAAGGAAATTAAAGTATTGCAGTAGCATTACAAGTGCACAGAATTACAAATATTAGAAGAGAAGTAAGAACGAATAAAAAAGAAGTTACCTCGAACAGTCTAAGATGAAGGGGTCATCACTTCCCCAGCTATAGGTTGAATCATTATAGAGCTGAATAGCTGAGGATAAGAATGACCTCATATCATGCTTTTTGGAGCAGCACAGTTGTTTTGGTTTCTTACTAAAAGTGCTCCTCTCTTCAGCCAAGTTGGCATGCAGAGGGTAAGAAACATTGTCCAGAATAGCCAGGATTTCCCGGAGGGTCCTTTCTTCTACCATTGCATCCAATGTGTCCAATTTGACTCCTCTAACAGAGCCAGCCTCTCTAAACAGTTTATTGAGCCTATTGGCATCACCTGTGTTGATGCCATTGCCTCAGCAAACCACCCATAGAAGATTGTACTGGCAAAAACAGACGAGTAGAACATATGAAGGAGAGACCTGCCTACTCCAAAGGACCTCAGTCTCCTCAGGAAGTAGAGGCAACTCTGGCCCTTTTTGTAAACAGCCTCTGTGTTGGTGCTCCACTCAAGTCTGTCATCCAAGTGCTCCCCCAGGTACTTGTTGGTCCTCACCACATTCATGTCCTCACCCTCAATAGTAACAGGGAGCTATGCAGCTTAGTCTTCCTAAAGATGTTGAAGTCAATTGTTAAGGATGAGGTTATGGAGTATTTGACACAGGACAAGATAGGATAAAGTCCACATGGTTTCCTTAAGAGAAAATCTTGCCTGACAAACCTGTTGGAATTCTTTGAGGGGATGACACGTAGGATAGATAAAGGGGATGCAGTGGATGTTGCATATTTGGATTTTCAGAAAGCCTTTGGCAAGTTGTCACACATGAGGCTCCTTACCAAGTTGAGAGCCCATGGTATTACAGGATAGTTATAAGTATGGTTAGAGCATTGGCTGATTGGTAGGAGGCCGTGAGTGGGAATGAAAGGATCCTTTTCTGGTTGGCTACTAGTGACTAGTGATATTCCGCAGGTCTTGTGTTGGGACTGCTTCTTTTTATGCTGTACATCAATGATTTAGATGATGGATAGATGGCTTTTTTGCCAAGTTTGCAGATGATATGAATATTGGTGGAGGGACAGGTAGTGTTAAAGAAAAAGGAAGGCTGCATTAGGACTTAGACAAATTAGGAGAATGGGCAAGAAAATAGCAAGTGAAATACAATAGTGGAAGATGCACGGTCAGGCACTTTGGTAGAAGAAATCAATGCGCAGACTATTTTCCAAACGGGGAGAAAATCCAAAAATCTGAAATGCAAAGAGTCCTTGTACAGAACACTCTAAAAGGTAACTTGCAGGTAGAGTCAGTGGTGAGGAAGGCAAATGTAATGTTAACATTCATTTCAAGAGGTCTAGAATATAAGAGCAGGGATGTGATGATGAGGCTTTATAAGATATCGGTGAGGACTCACCTTAAGTGTTGTAAGCAGTTTTGGGCTCCTTATTTAAGAAAAGATGTGTTGGTATTGGAGAGTATTCAGAGGAGGTTCAGAAGGATGACTCCAGGAATGAAAGGGTTATCATATGAGGAACATTTGATGCCCCCGGACCTGTGCTCACTGAAGTTTAGAAGAATGAGGGGGGGTATCACATTGAAACCTTTTGAATGTTGAAAGGCCGAGAGAGAATAGATGTGGAAAGGATGTATCCTTTGGTTGAAGGAGTATAGGACAAGAGGGCACAGCCTTAGGATAGAGGGGTGTCCATTTAAAATAGAGATGCAGAAAATTTTATTTAGCTGGAGGCTGGTGAATTTCTGGAATTTTTTATGACAGGCAGCTGTGGAGCCAAGCCATTGGGTGTATTTAAGGCAGATATTGATTAGTTCTTCATTGGCTACGGCATCGAAGGTTACAAGGAAAAGGTCTCGGAGTGGGGCTGAGGAGGGAGGAAAGGATCAGCCACGATTGAATGGTGGAGCAGACTCGATGGGCTAAATGGCCTATTTCTGCTCCTCTGTTTTATGGTCTTATGGTCTATATATTGACTCAGGAAGCTTTCCTGGACAATTATCGTAAATTCCACCCACCCAGGCCCTTTAGAACTCTGGGTGGCCCAGTGACTACCAGAAAAATTGAAATATATTAGATTATGTTCTATGGTTCTATAACTATGAGCAATTTCTCTACACACTTCCTCCTCAAGTTCCCACTGACTATTGGGAGGTCTATGATACAGCCCCAGTAGAGTGACCCTCCCCCCTTCTTGTTTCTAAGATCTATCCATATGGTCTCACTGGACAAATCCCCAAGAAAGACATCTTTAGGTACTGCTGTTACATCTTCCTTATCAAAAAGGCAACATGCACTCCCCGTTTACCAGTATCCCTGCCATGTTTGAAGTATCTGTAACCTGGAATACTGGGTTGCCAGTCATGCTTTTCTTTCAGCCACGTTTCTGTTATGGTTATAACAAGCCAGTTCCCACAGCCAAACCACACTCTTGGTTCATCTGCCTTGCCTGTTGAGCTACTTGTGGTTTAACTGAGTATTCTATTCCTTCTCATTACTGTGCCCCTGCCGAGCGAGTTCATGAGTGTCATACCCTGCCAATTTAGTTTAAATCCTCCGATGTAGCACCAGCAGATTTTCTTGCAAGGATATTGGCCCTTCTCTGGTTCAAGTGCAGCACGTCGCACATGTGCAGGTTGAACCTGTCCCAGAAGAAATCCAAGCAAACCTGAATCCCTGCCCTCGGCACCAACTCCTCACACACACATTCATCTGGTCTATTGATGTCTAACCGTGCTAGCAGGTAGCACTAATCTGAAAATTACTACCTGCGAATATTTGATTTTTTTTTTACCCAGCGAACTGTGGAACTTGCCTAATTGGTGAAGTGGAATCAACTATATAAGTTAACAAACTTGACAACACATGCCGGTGATAATAAACCTGATTCTGACATTTGTGAAAAATGGACCAGGAAATGGAACGGAAGTCATAATCAGAACAACCACAATCTTGTTGAATGGCAGAGTAGAGTTGAGCAATTGTATGCTCTGCTCCTGAATTTTATGTGTGCAAGTATCTCTAGGGCCTTTGGCATGTCTTTTTGCTTCATAGCAATGGAAGTTTTCTCTCTGTGTGCTTCTCTCTTTGAATATTCCTCTTAACAGCACTGTGCATTCATTCTCACCGTGCAGAGTTCAAGTAGACATCATCTACCCAGCGGCACACAACCGTCTCAACACCTGCATAGGAGCTGTCCTTCACGCAGGAGGACTTGGAGGAAAACATCACATTATTACTAATCACCAGTTCAAATTAGTACAACACACGGGCTCAACAAACATACATCTCATGAGGAGAGAAACCAGAATCTGCTAGCCAAGTCAGAGGGATAGGAAAGCTACTATGCCAGCTTGCCTGCATGGAGACTGCTGTTCGTTTCTGTTCCAAAGGCCTATAATAGGATATTACAAATGCCTGCTTAGTGTATAGCTGTCCTTGCAGGCACTCTCCAAGATGCAACACAGTGGCACAGCGGGTAGCATTGCTGCCACACAACTACAGTGACCTGGGTTCAATCCTGCCCTCCCTTGCTAAGTGCAATTGCAATTTGTGTGTACTCCCAGTTAACTCATGGGTTTCCAATTCATGATCCCGTTTCCGTCCCACATACCCAAGATGAGCTGGTTGGTAGCTGTATTGATTGCTGTAATTTACTGCTGGTGGGTGGTGGAAGACTCAGTGTGAAGCTGATATGAGAGAATACATTGCCGCAAAATCAGTTTAGTAATTGGCAGGCCTGCTGTGTGAGCTGGCCTATACTCAATGGGCGAAACAGCCTGTATTGTAAGGAAATCTGATATGAAGTAACTTGGTGGGAATGCTCCTCTGGACTTTATACAGAAAAACCACAATGGAAGTGGGGCACATCTCTATGCTTGCATGCGTGACATTCCCAAAATGCAGCAGCTGAAAGATCTGCTTCTTTTGAGGCTCAAGAGAAGAAAATCTATTGTCCGCGTATCTCAGGCCCTTGAAAACAGTGCTCACTCAGAGGTAGTCAGCTGCTGTTTCAGAAATAAGAACTCACAGCTGTTATGTTGGAGCTAACTGCTTCCATATAGAATTGGTACTGGTCAGGAGGCACTGAAAGCTGGTAGCAGCCAAGTCCACAGAGTGTTGATGGCACTGTGGACCTAGAAGCTGCTGTTCTTTTGCAGTACCTCATTTCTCCTCATTTGACTGCTCATCACGCCATTGCACACACTCACTGCCCGCAGTTCATGACTCTTTTGGATGCCTGCCTTGAAGTTCCAGTTCAGGCAGCACATTCAGTGAGATAATCTCAAAAGCACCCATGGCAAAGGAGTAATAAGAAGAGAAATGACAGAACACTTCACGCAATGCTGTACGCTGTGGGGGGTGGGGTATGTGTTACCCTTGAATCAGAGAAGGACTAATACCCTTGCAAGAAGAATTTCTAGTGCTACATGGGAGGGTTTAAACTAAATTCACCTTAGTTCCTGGATGCCATTCCAGGAAGTCTCCAATGTGCTGCAGATCATTATCATTCAGGACCGGTATAACTATTATCAGCTATTTCAGTCCATTCATGTCTACCTACTCTTCTCAACTTTCTACTCCAAGTCTAAAGCCCTGGGATGATATCACTGCATTACAATGAAGTTAATCTGTGGAATTCATTGCCACAGGTGATTGTGGAGGCCAAATCTTTTATACTTAGGTTAGAGGTTGATAGATTAGTCGGGGCATGATGGGAGAAGACAGAAGATTGGGGCTGAGAGGGAAATGGATCAGCCATGATGAAAAGACAGGGCAGACTCGATGGGCCAAATCGCCTTCTGCAGCTATATCTTATGTTCTTAAATGTCTCCAACAGACTAAAGAGGTAAGCTCCAATTGTCTGAGTAGCTTTGACATTGTACATTTGCAAAGGAGGCGGTGCTACAAGAACGCGGTTCCTTCTAGTTGGCTGATATTTCTAAAACAGAAAGATATAACCTAATTTCAGTGGCAATGCTTCAAATAATTGTTGCATGACTGACACGTTTCACGTAATTTGCACTCCAAGAATCTCACCTTTTCCAGTGCACATCATGCTAGTTGATGGCTAATTAAATTTCATGAACTGTGAGATATGCATAGAATTACTGCTTTTTTTTCTTGATTTATACCCAAAAGCACAAATTCAATTGCATAGCCAGGCAATTCATTTTCCAGGTCGGCATGTCTTCACCAAAAATATCTCTTCAACACAATTGCAGGATGCATCTTGTAGACAAAAAAAATCATGAAGAATAGTTATGGAAATTGGCCACCCAACCACCGCTGCCTGCTACATCATTCAGTAAGATCAGGGATTGTTTCTGGCATCAATTCTGCTTTCCTTTCCCCTCATTTTTAGACTCCCTTTAGAGTCCATAAATACAGACCTCAGAATTGAACCGATTCAGTGACTGAACAACTACTACTTTCTGGGCAGCTTTTTCAGAAGACTCATAACTTGTTCTTTAGACTTGTAATTGACTATTCCTTATCATGAGATTGCATACTCCTGTGTTATACACTCTTACTAAGGGAACCAACCTCATGGCATCTACTCAGTCAACACCCCTCAAGAATCTCAGTTTAATCTTGAATATTTTAAGCTCTGATTTAGTCATCTACCTCAACAGCTTATATTTCGTTGTCTCATACTGCTGTATTACAGCTAATACTGTGAAGGCTGTCTGATGGCCGTGCTATATCACATTTAGTGAATGATTTTAATGAGTGGGTGATGTAGCATTATTATAAGAAACATCCCTCCGCAGAAGTGTGGAACTCAAAGAAGCCTTGGCTCCAGTCAGAAAGTATCTCTTTTGAAAGTGGACTTACGATCAAGTGTCATTCTCACACAAGAACCATGCTGTGCAATATGTGAAATGCAGGCAATGGACATGATCAAAGGGCTCTTTCATTTAGTCTCCAGATACCAGTAGAATGCATGGCATCTCTCAAATGTTCTTCACGGAGTACTGGAATTGGTTTATTCTTGTCAAATGTACTATCTTGCATACACATCATACTGGTCAAATCATTAGCCAGTCCATTAAGTAAAATAATGCAGAATGCAAAATAAAGTCCAACAGCTACAGAGAGAGTGCAGTGTAGGTAGACAATAAGGTGAAAGATCATAATAAGGTAGATTGTGAGGTCAAAAGTCCATCATATCACACTAAGAAAGCATTCATTAGTCTTATAATAGTGGAGTAGAAGCTGATGATATGTACTTTCAGACTTTTATAGGTTCTTTCCAATTGGAAATGGGAGAAGAGAAAATGTCCAGAGTGGTATGGGTCTTTGACTATGCTGGCTGCTTTACCGAGGCAGTGAGAAGTATAGACAGAGCCCATGGAGTGTGGTTGGTTTCTGTGGTATGCTCATTTGCGTCCACAACTCATTACAGTTTCATGTGGTCACAAGAGGAATAGTTGCCATACGAAGAAGTGATGCATCCAGATAAGATGCTTTGTATAGTGCATCAATAAAAATTGGTAAGGGATGATGAAGGTAATTTTCTTTTGCCTCCTGAAGAAATAGAGGTGTTTCTCGGCCATGACATCTATGTGGTTGGCCCAGGACAGGCTATTGGCGATGTTCATTCCTGGGAACTTAAAGGTTCTGAACCTTCTCGATCTTAGCATCACTGAGCGTGTGCAACACCCCTCCCAATTTCCTGAGGCCAATGACCAAATCTTTTTAAACTTATAGATGGAGTTAGAGCAGCATTTGGACATGCACTCATGAGCATACAGAGAGTAGGAGGCTGAAGATGCAACCTTGTGGAACACCAGCAGTGAAATTAACTGGCAAAAGTGTTGATATCCAACCTTACCGTTTGTGGTCTATTGGTCAAGAAGTCATACAAGTCAATTATAAGGAGATTATATTAGGCTCTAAACAAGTGGCAATGTCTGAAGAAGAACTTGAGTGTGTTGTCCCTGATTGTATGCTTTTGCTTGTTATTGTTTGCATTAGTAATACAGGATAATGCAGATATTGAATATTGCAAATATTCTCTTTAGAGATCCTCCTTTGTAATGTCCATAGCATGAGAAGAAGAACCTAAATATGTTTGATTAATTACAATGGCACATCTGTAAAAGCTCAGCTTACATTCACACTATTGAATTCCCCTGATTTTCAGTGACAAGAGCAGAAAGAACAATCTGCAAAGATCATTCTCTTACCTACTGAAAGCCTTTTATGAGAGATGCCATGATATGGGTGAGACACAGCCCTGATCACCCCTGGCACACCCAAATGAGATTGCAATTTGTGACATTGTGGTGAACTACATATACCTGTCTGGACACGCCCCCTGCTGACTGCTCCTGTGGCTCCTCCCACAGACCCCTGTTATAAAGGTGATGGAGGTCTGAGACCGGCCTCTCTGTCTCCAGGATGTAGTATGGTGGTCAATCACTGCTTGTTCCTTCTTCCAGTCAATAAAAGCCGATATCTCGCCTTTACGTCTCAGAGTGAGTTATTGATGGTGCATCAGACATACTTTTATTACAGCTAAGTTTTAGAACTTCAGCAGGAAATTTTAAATTGTGACTCAAGAGAATTAACTAGGTAACCACTTGAAGTATGATAAGTTCAGCTTTAAACAAAAAGCAGGGAAGGTGATTGGACTAAATGTCTATTTTTGCTTAGCTGACATGAATCCCAATGGTTCAAATATCTTCCTGGTTGTGTCATTAATTTCTATGATTCTGTATTGGAGCCTACCTGATTCTCTTCTTGGTTTTGTTCCTAGTTCTGCACATGAGCCAATCTGCTCAGGTAATATAACTGCAGGAATTTGAAGTGACAACTCTATATAATGTGTCAACATGATGTATAACACTCCTGTAACTTCTGCAAGGGACTTGGAGTAGTCATTGTGGGATTCTTTAATGGTTAACTTGCAGTTTAAGTCTGTAGTAAGGAAGGCATTTTCAATGTTTGCATTCATTTCCATTGGACGAACATAAAAGCAAGGATATAATATTGAGGCTTTATAAGGCATTGATTTGACTGCACTTGGAGTATTGAGAGCAGTTTTAGACCCATATCCAGGAAAAGAATTGAGAGGGCTCAGAGGAGGTTTACAAGAAAAAAATATCAGGAATGAAATGGATAATGTATGAGGGGCATTTGATGGCTCTGGGCCTGTACTCACTGGAATTCAGAAGAATGGGGTGGGTTCAATGTTCAAAAGTTCAAAGAAAAATTTATTATCAGAGCACATACATGTCACCACATACAACACTGAGTTTCTTTTTCTGTGGCCATACTTAACAAAACTACAGAACAGTAATTGTAAACAGGATCTATAAATGTAAACTGTAAACATCAGGAACTGTTAATTGTAAACAAACTGTGCAAATGCAGATATAAATAGCAATAAATAACAAGCATGAAATAACAATATAACAGGGTCCTTAAATGAGTGTAGCTATCCCCTTTTATTCAATAGCCTGATGGTTGAGGGGTAGTAACTCTTCTTGAACTTGGTGGTCCGAGTCCTGAGGCACTTGCACCTTCTACCTGATGGCAGCAGTGAGAAAAAAACATGGCCTGTGTGGTGAGGATCTTTGATGATGGATGCTGCTTTTCTACGGCAACATTTTATGTAGATATGCTCAATGGTTGAGAGGGTTTTACATATGATATACTGGGCCGAATCCACTACTTTTGTAGGATTTTCTGCTCAAAGGCATTGGTCTTCTGATACCAGGCCATACTGCAGCCAGTCAGCACACTTTCCATCACACAGCTATAGAAGTTTGCCAAGGTTTTCGATGACACGCTCAACCTCTGTAGACTCCTGAGGAAGTGCAGGCACTGTCGTGCGATCTTCACAATAATATTTATATGATGGGTCCAGGACGGGTCCTCTGAGATAGTTACACCCAGGAATTTAAAACTACTGACCCTCTCCACCTCTGATTCTCTGATGATTACTGGCTCGGGGACATCTGGTTTCCCTCACCTGAAGTCTACAGGCAGTTCCTTGATCTTATTGACATGGTGTGAAAGGTTATTGTTATTACACCACTCAGCCAAGTTGAGGAGGAATTTCACAAAAGCCTACTGAATATTGAAAGGCATAGATAGATTGGATGTGGAGAGGATGTTTCCAACAGGAAGAAGAGTGTAGGACCATAGCGCACAGCCCCAGAATAGAAAGATAACACTTTCTAACAGAGATGAGGAGGAATCTCTTTGGACAGAGTGTGGTGAATCAGTGGAATTCATTGCCACAGACAGCTGTGGAGACCAGGTCATTAGGAATATTTAAAGCACAGATAGATAGGTTCTCGATCAGTAAAACTGGCAAAACTTATGGGAAGAAGTCTGGAAAATGGAATTAATGAGGAAAATAAATCAGCCATGATCAAATGATGGAGCTGAATGACCTAAATCCTGCTCCTATGTTTTAAAGTCTCAATTCCATTTTACCACCTTTCTCTACAAAAAATGGACTCAACAGTAGGTGGCAGTGTTTTGATGATTTCCCCCCCAACTTGCACCTCCCAGCCAAATTATATTCATTGTTTTTGTCCCTTCGTAATTATTCTACAGTTAAGTCTCCTTCACTTATGAAGAAACTGATTTAATTCCAATAATGGCATAAATATATAAATGCCATGAAGCAGTTTCTTCTACATACAATCGGATCACAGTCGAGTGTTGTAGAAATCAATAATGCATCAGAAGATGTTGGGTAGCATTGTAAATGGGTTTATAGCTTGAGCTCTTTATTTGCTTTCATTTTAATGCACATAATGCCTGTAAGAAGCTTCAAATGTGGCAAATTGTGTGGGAGTGCGTGGTTCATCTTTATCCATAAACCCACAGAGACGTTACCCAAATTATTTCACTAATGGGCAGTATCAAAGATAAGGTTGAGATTTAGAACCTTGTATGATAGACACACCACACTTAGAGCTCAAACTGTTATCTTAGAATTTAGAAAAATGTGAAGGCATTTGATTACAATATTGAAGCAGATCCTGGAGGTTTTGACAAATTCTGAGTGAATTCTGAGAAGATGCCTTCCTTTGTGGAATAACCTACACTACAAAAAGAAAAGGTCACCTGATTGAGGCAGAAGAGGGGAAATTATTTCACATGGTTGTATTCTTCAGAGGGTCATGGAAACAGCCTTTGAGCATTTTTAATGGCAAAGTAAAGTTGATTCTTGATAGGCGAGAAGTAGGCAGGAATGGGGTGTTGAGGTTATAATTAGATCAGCTTTGATCTTATTAAAATACAAAATATGCTTGAGGCACTTATAGTGGCTTACTCCTTCTCCTAATTGGTATGTTTATATTCTTCTCTCCTGAGCTGAAAGGTGTGCAGACAATTATATCAGGGCTGTTGTTTCCCCACCAAGGACGACTTAACTTAGAAGTAACTGGGTATTTCTGATCTATACACACTAGAAACTACATCCATTATTCTGCTGAGTCACAGAGATGAGACTGTTTACCGTTATGTCTTTAATTCTGATAAGCACTACACATAAAAATAGACATGTAGCAATTCATGTCCCTTTTCAGGAAAGTTGAGAATTTTGTTTACTTTGTTATGGTCATCTTTCAAAATCATTGCAAATGTATTAAAATGAAAATTATGCTTCTTAGACATTCACTGTCTCATTTCTCTTTGGATTCTGTACTGGAGCTGATTAAAATTAATGCAAAATAGTAACATTGTTCCTACCTATGGAGTCAGGCAGCTGTTGCAGCATATTGGATGAAAGCAGGAGGTCCTCGAGGCCTTCACATCCAGAAATATCTGACTCAATAGTTTCTATTCTATTCTTCGACATATCCAAGTAGGTCAGATGTTTCAACTTTGCAAGAGGCTGAGAAAGTGCAAAAGAAAATGAAATGTTTTACATTCTATTTTAACATTATTTAAACTTCTATCTTTGCCTCTCTCTTTTTATCACATCCTCCTGAAAATCACAAACTTTGAATCATAGAACCATAGAGAGGGAGGGCTTAGATGAATACCTGACAGGAGAATGGGACACAGAATAAATGTACAGATCAGGGCCGAGGTACAATCAAATGTAGCAGAAAAACTAGACCAATCCAATAAGCAGGAAAGACATGGTCACAATGTGGCACATGGGAGGAATGAAAAGCTATATTGCTTTTAATACAAGCAATCTGACTGCTAAAGCATACCACTGTTCTATGCATAGTAATATGACATTGTTACTTTCAGAGAGAATCTTTGAGAGAATAGAACTGGCATCTCAGCATTCCCAGATAAAATCAAGTGATAATGAGGAGGCAATGGGGTATTTATTAAGAAATAAATATCAATGTTCTCGCACTTCCGGTAATTGCCCCCCCCTGCCCTTACCATTCCCCATACCCGTTTCCCTCTCTCACCTTGTCTTCTTACCTGCCCATCATCACCCTCTGGTGCTCCTCCCCCTTCCCTTTCTTCCATGGTCTTTCTTCTACCTCTCCAATCAGATTCACTCTTCTCCAGCCCTTTATCTCATTCACCAATCAACTTTCTAGTTCTTTACTTCACCACCCCTCCACCCGGTTTCACCTATCACCTACCATCTTGTACTTCTTCCTCCCCTCCCCCCCACCCTTCTTGCTCTGTCTTCTCATCTTTTTTCTCCAGTCCTGATGAAGGGTCTCAGCCCGAAACATTGACTTGTTTACTCTTTTCCATAGATGCTGCCTGGTCTGTTGAGTTCCTCCAGCAGACTGGAGAGCTTAAGTTAAAAGAAGAGACTGGATAGACTAGGACTGTTTCCCTGTGGCGATGGAGCCTAAGGGCTGACCTTCTATAAGTTCATAGACTCACTAGGGGCATCAGTAGGTAGATCATCACAGTCTTTGTTCCCACATCAGGGAGTATAAAACTGGAAGGAACAGGGATAACTTTAGACAATTTGATATAAAGGGGTATTGAGGAGCAGGTTTTCCCACACAGTGGTGAGTACCTGGAGCAAACTGCCAAAGGAGGTATTACGGGTGGGTACAACTAGCAGATTTACAGGTGGCTAAATCCTCACTAGTCTGGTGGTATTTATCCAAGGGGTATATAGGAGGCTAAGGAGGAGATTGCTAGAACTGTGATGTAGATTTTTATAAATATGAGCAAAAAAATGTCAGATGGAGTTCAATCCAAGCAAGCATAATGTCAGATGTAAGAGGAAATCATTGCTAATGGTAGCAGCCTTAACAGCAATGATGTGCAGAGCGATCTATAGCTCACTGACAGTGGCCACAGAATTAGCTAGGGAGGGAAAGAAGGCAAATGCATGCTCATCTTCATTGTTTGGGGTATAGAGTACATAAGTAACGAAGTAGTGTTGCAGTTATAGAAATTGTGCACTTGAGAACATCCTGTGCAACTCAGGTTATCCCGTTAAAGGAAGGAGGGCGAGGCTTTGAAAAGGGTGAGGAAGGGGTTTAGAAGTATGTCTGGATTAGAGTGATATGAACTGAGGAGAGGTCAGAAAAACTTTGTTTTCTCTGGAGTGGCTGAAGAGAAACCTGATGGAAGTTTATAAAGTTTATGAAAGGCATTGATAGGTTAGATAAGCAGAATCTTTAATCCCCAGGGTATTCTGTAAATGTTACGTATTAGAGGAAAGCAAACTGAGGAAAAATGTGCATGGCAAGTTTTTTCCCCAATAGAGTGTTAGTTCCCTGGAATGGGCAGCCATGATGGTAGTAGTGGTGTTTAAGAGGTTGTGGTCCAATGGGCAGAGATGACTTAGTTGCAAGTTATCTGGTCTGACAAACTTGACTCCGTTTTTTGAGGACACAACAAAATCTCTTAAAACTACTGAGGGTACTGAGGTTAATAATGTTTACAGGGAGTTCAGTAAGATGGTGGCATGCTTGGATGCAATGGCCATTCCAGGTCCAATCAAAGATGTATTTGTTCATCTGTATGTCTTTTTCACAACTGCAAGTCACTGCTGGATACTAAGAACATCAAGCATTACAGGACTATCTCATCAGTGAGTTGTTCGATAGCGATGGAGCTGGACACGTTGCATACTGTTGTGCCAAGACGGTGCGTGATCCACCAAATGGAGCTAGAGACTGACATGGACATTTTTACTGTGATCACAAGACCCAGTTTGACGTTGTTAGTATAGAACACTGCAAGTCTGGCTCACTGGTTCATTGGTGAGTATGACAGCAGCGGAGCTGAGTTGCCTCATTTGTGGCGAGGACCAGGACTAGGCCACAGTGTTGCCCGTTGTCGTTGTCCATGGGAGTTGAAATGAGGCAGTGTGGGAGAGGGCAGGGCCTCTGTTCCATGTGCACATAACTGTAGTGGGTTGGGGGCTGATCCCTGCAGTCAGTGCTGCCCTCCAGTGTTTGCTCAGTGGAAGAACAAGCTGGACCAGGAAAATCTATAGTCATGCCACTCAAGGAACTGAGCTATATGTTTTTCTTATGTTTTTCATAAGCTTCAGTTTACCAAGAGCTCTGCTGCCTCTTACTTTCCACCAGTTCCTACATATTACTCTTTTGCTTGCTGTTCTACAATTGCTTCTAATTGTACATCATCACAATTTTTCCTTATGCTTTAGATTTGTCCATTACCACACCCTCTTATTTCTGCAACTTATATCAAATGATATAATTTGTTCCACCAAAGCTTGATATAACTCACTAACGTAACAATGAATTTTAAGAAATATTCCCATATGAGATATTAGTGCTAAAGAACTCACAATGAAAAATACAAACTTTATGCAACATGAAGTGGGTCAAGTTTATAGCAAGGTACAGATTGGTGAAATGGCATAGGACAGTGTGAGACCTGCTGGAAAGTTTGGCTGTGAAAAACTGGCCCAGGAATAGGTCAGTACAATCAGTACTGCAATATGTTCACGTGTTACTTCAATGTATTGAAGCAAAAATTGATAGTTTAGATTTAATGGACTTAGAACAGGACAAAACAGAAAGGCACAGACACTCAAAACATTAAAGAATCACAGCTCAAGATTATTTCTCTTAAATGTATTACCTTTTGCCAGTTTTGCTAACAAATATCAACATCAAGCATTCCTAGAACAGGTAAATCATAATTAGATGCAAAGTTGGTAGGGTTATTAATAAAGCATGTGGTGCGTTAGCCTTCATTAGTTAGGGGACTGAGTTCCAGAGACAGGAAGTAATGTTCCAGCTCCAAAACCCTGGTTAGATCATGTTTTGAATATTGTATTCAGTTCTGGTCACCTCATTATCAGAAGGATGTGAAATCTTTAGAGAGGGTGTAGAGGAGATTTATCAGGACGCTGCTTGGATTAGAGAGCATGTCTTACGAGGATAGGTTGTGAAAACTAGGGCTTTTCTCATTGGAGTGAAGGGTGATAAGATGTGACTTGATAGAGGTGTACAAAATGATAAAAGGCAAAGATCGAGAGGATAGCTAGAGACATTTTTTGCAGGGTGTAAATGGCTAATATAAAGGAACGTAATTTTAAGGTGATTGGAGGAAAGTATAAAAGGGATATCAGAGGTAAGTTTTTTTAAAATCAGAGAGCAGTGGGTGCATGGAACGCCCTCCCGGGGTGCTGGTAAAAGCTGGTTCATCAGGGACATTTAAGACACTCTGGGATAGGAACATGAATGATAGAAAAGCAAAGGGCTAAGCAGGAGGGAAGGGTTAGGCTGGTCTCAGAATAGGTTATAAGGTTAGCACATGACAGGATGAAGGACTGTAGTGTGCTGCAAGGCTCGATGTAAAACACTCTGTTCTCAATCCCGCCTGACTTCATGGGCCAATGAAAACTTCCTCACCTGGATCCAGCTAGCATTTGTCAGCCCTCCTCTCGCATTTTACACTAGATGTCTTCCATCTATTCTTTCAATCCAGATAAATGTTCTAGATCCAACATGTTAACTGTCTATTTCCCTCAGCAGATGATGCTTGACTCCACCTCGTTCTGACAGCAGCTCTTTTTTTTGCTCTAGGTTCCAATATTTGCAGTCTCTGGTATCATTTGGGTGAAGGGGTGTATTGTTTTCCTTTTGGACAATAATCAACCTTGTGTTTTCTCTCAGTGACAATGACAAAGCAAATTCAGTTTGTTGTGGACTGAAATTTAGTTTTGGAACTAGATTGAGACAGCTGAATTTTATTTTGTAGAAAGAAGTGAGCTTTTATCTAATTAAACTGGTCTGGGTTTGAACACAAATTTTAATAGTAAAGGGGCAAAGCGTTGAGCCACCCAATAACCAATGTCCCTTTGGCCAAATATATTTTTGTCTTAAACAATTACAGGATAATTTAATGAAAGTTCACAGATATGTGTTTGTATTAAATTTCTCATGTTGTTTCCAAAATCTTCACTTCGATTCCCCTTATGTCCTTACCAGTTTCTAGCAGAGCAATGTCATTAGCGCCATTTACTTGTGTTTTTCTTAAAGTCTTATACATTATTTAACAGAACAATGCTGAACAAATTCGAAGACAGAAGGAGAAATGTGTGTGTGTGTGTGGCATCCATTAGTCTTTGAAACCATGGATATGTGCCTGGAAGGTTTCCAGGGCGCAGGCTTGGGCAAGGTTGTATGGGAGACTGGCAGTTGCCCATGCAACAAGTCTCCCCTCTCCACGCCACTGACGTTGTCCAAGGGAAGGGGAAGGGCCGATACAGCTTGGCACCAGTGACGTCGCAGGAGTTACCAGAACGAGGTTGAAGACAATGTCGGACTGCCTTAGGGACTCCAGCTCCGGATTTGTCCTCAGGGTTTACTCCCGAAGCCTTTCCCATGAGTGCCTATGGCCTCAAGGCAGCAGAGGTTCGGAATCAGAATTTTCCCTCTCATAGATAGACTGCCTTCCCAGGCTGACGAGCTCCAGTTCCCGAAGCACTAGTTTTAAGGTGCCAGGACCCACCTTCGCCCCTTCTCCTGTCAGTGGAAACAGTTCCGCCAGGCTTAGAGGCTGAGCCACACGAAAAGGCCAGGAGTTGGACTTGGTTGTCAGAGGCTGTTTGAGGCGCATGCTGTGAGGAGCACTTTTAGGTAGTGGGAGCTTGTCCCCACTACCACTCCTCGGCTTGACAACATTGGAAGGAGATAACTAAGAAGATTAATAGATTTTTGGGAAAAGTAGTGTGCAGAGTTACGTGCAAATTACATTAATTCATGGATAAATGGAATTAAATTAACTGCTCATATTGGTGTGGAAACTCACAAATAGAAAATGTTGGTACTTTATTTTTGATGAAACATTAAGCAATAAACTGTTGTATTAACATTTATGTATACAATGAATGTACGTTATGAAAATGTTTTCTAAATATTTTGTACACTTTTATGAAAATTACAGTACTAATTTTTGTTCATGTTGAAAATGGCTAATCTCCCCTGCTAATACTATTAGTATGGCAATAACATATTTAATCTTCTGTCATTTCCAAATGCATACAACTATTAAAGATGTTAAATAATCATTTCAGTTATTAAAAACAATTTTCACTTATGTTTTTTCAGAACACTGCTGAGGCACTTACTTTGTAAATAAGGAAAGAGTTGATTGAAAAATATTAGATCCTGGGGAGTCTGGATACAGTGGATGTGATGTGGATGTTTCCTCTAGTGAAGGCATTCCCAGCCTGGTGTCCATGGACACATTGGTTAATGGTAAGACTCCATGGCAATAAAAATGATCAGGGACCCCTGCTCTAGTGGGAGACTCTGGAACCAAGAACACTTTTATAAAAATGAGAGAAATAAGACAATTGCTTTCTCTCTTGAAGATTTTAGGGACCTAGGATACCCTCCTCGGGGGTGAAGGAGTTTATAGGTTTGCGACCAGGTGAAGACCAGGTTCACCCGCTCAGGTGAAGAAAGTTTTCTGAAAAAAAATCCTTCAGAGAGGGAAGTGGAGTCAATTAACCAAGCAACATGTAGTAAGTAATGAAACAGTAAGGTAAGAGAATTCTGATACTGCTTTACAGATTCTTACCCCAGGTAATGTTTGTATTGAGTTATTGTCCATCCATAGCTCCCTCAGACTTTGCAGCTGTTCCAGAACTTCTGGCTAAATGAACAGAATTTTATGCACCATCAATAATACATTTGAATTAAGATCAAAATTTTAACTTGAATCAATATGGCTATATAACATCCTGAACTCATATAAACAATTTATGTAAACAAGTTATATAAACAATTAAGATTTGACATACAAACAATCAAACACAGCTAAGGTTCGATAAATTTTTTCAATGAATTCTCTGCCGATTTTGTCTGTATGCACCTTCCACTAATTTAAGACTGACTACCTCCTGTTAAAATTGACTCTGGGAAGGGAACTACAATATAATGAAGAACATTTCTTAGTACCAATATTGGTTGAGTTAGGCACGTCCTGAAGCACATAACTATCAAACTGTAAGTTCAGTATGTAAAAACCTATTTGACTTTGTTCTCATCGGACTATCTGCCACAGACTCTATAAATACATTAATGGAATTAACACTGTACCGATCTTGTAAAAGAAAATATTACTTGTATGTTCATATAGTAAAATCACAAACTGCTAGAAACTCTAAACAGATCAGGCAGCATTTGTGGAAAAAGAAACAGGGTTAGCATTTCAGGTCAAACATTTCCAGTTAAGATAGCGTTACTGAATGTGTGTGACAGCTTTCTGATAGCCATAAAGCTAAGAAATCCAACTAAAACATCACTGAAATACCTTTTCTGAGGTAAATTGTGAAGGGATGAGGCAGGATCGAGGGATGAGTGAGATGAGGTGTTGCAGAATCATTGCAGATGGAGTTCCAATGCCCATACAACTGGCCTGGGAGTGAGGTATGATCACTCTGGGTGCCATTAGGAGATGTCGGGGTCCAGGCAGAGGAGATTCGGTGCCCGTACAACTGGCCTGGGAGTGAGGTATGATCACTCTGGGCGCCGATAGAAGTCAGGGTCCAGGCAGAGGAGATTTGGCGCCCGTACAACTGGCCTGGGTGCAAGGTTGGATTGCTCTGGGCGCCGAGCTGATTTGAAGAGCTTGAGACCAGCATCGGGCTAGGCTGCAAAATCTGGGCCTAGAGCAAGTCGCTTGGTGGATCAGTTGCTTTGCTAGTCAGAGGCTGGGTCACAACGAATAGTGCTTTATCTTTTGACCCTCTCAATTGCCTTTCCAGCGTCAAAAAGACACGAGGAACAACATTGTGTACACTCTTCACTTAGCCAAGTGAGTATAGTTCCACCTTCAGATGGTTACCACCTTCAAGAGAAAAAGAATCCACTTGTTTTAGACCATCTTCACCATGTTAAGTATTCAGTCCATCTACACAACACATTTGTTGTGGACAAGACGCTGCTACAAATGATCAAGGCTCCTTTGACATTACCACCTGAAAACAGGCCCCAAAAATGAGTCTGATGACAAAGAGGGTAAAAAAGGAGGGGTCAATGAACACCCCAAGTTCCCCCTTTCTGACAATCAGTGCAGGCACATCTCAAGGATGCATGCATACCCACTGCTCTACTCTTTACACTCATGACTGTGTGGCTAGGCACAGCTAAAATGCCATTTATAAATTTACAGATGACACCATTGTTATGGGTAAAACATCAAATGACAATGAGAGTCTTACAGGAGTCAGATGGATCGGCTAGCTGAATGGTTTTGCACTAACAACCTTTCACTCGCTGTCAACGAGACCAAAACATTGGCTGTGGACTTCAGGAAAGGTAAGTCATGTCAGGAATATGCACATTTAATCTCTGCATTGAGTGTCAATGGTGGAAAGGGTGAGCAGCTTTAAGTTTCTGGGTGTCGACATCTCCGAGGATATGTCTTGGGCACCATACATTGATGCAATCATGAAGAAGACACACCAGGGGCTCTAATTTGTTAGGAGTTTCTGGATATTTGGTATGTCACCAAAGACACTTGTAACTTTCTGCAGATGGACAGAGGAGAGTAAGTGGAGGCAAGTGGAGCTGAAGAGTTGTAGATTCATCTAGCTCCATCACTGGCACAATGCTCCTCACCACTGAAGACATTGTAAAGAGGTGGTGCTGCAAGAAGGCAGCATCCATCATTAAGGACTGCCAGCATCTGGGACATGTCCTCTTCTCATTACTCCCACCAGGAGCCAGATAACCCACATCCAATGATTCAGGAACAGCTTCTTCCCCTCCATCATCAGATTCACCAACAGTCCATGAACACAACCTCATGCAAAACAAAATTTTTCATGTCATATAAGACAATAATAATAAAACTGATTCTGGTTTAATCCAATTTACACGTTGTCCTGACTTGGAAAACATTATGTTTCTTTCATTATTACTGGGTCAAACTGGGAAGATGTAAATTATAAAACTTGAGAACACCTGCAACTGCGATGGTTCGAGGATTTGTCTCAGCCTTTCTCAACAATTAAGTAGGAACATTAAGTACTAATCTTGCCAGTGACAACCATAAGACATGAACCTGTCTGATGTTTGTCATGCTAAATAGCCAATTTTTTCAATCATTGGTCTAGGAAAACACCACTTATTTAACTATAATACAGAAATCCACCAGGATTACCATTTTAATTAACTGATTCATAATTTAATTCACCAAATGATACCCAGTCTCAGTCTATTTGCTATCTATATGTAGTTAATTATAAAATAGCAGACTCTTGTTCACTTGCTGTTTTTGCACTGGAATCATGTAATCAGGAAAAATTTCCAACAATATGAACCAATTTCATATGTTTTTGAAATTCATGAATGAATTTGGTGCGCTATGAAATTTGTTCAAGCTCTCTTTCCCAACAGCATATTACAAGTGGTGGTTGACTCCAATTCTGTTTCCTACCTACCACCAGATAATGGTACAAAATGGAAACATGTTTTTTCAATATTGAAAATAGGAAGTGGAAACATGTACAAGTCTGGAAAATGGTGAAAATCATTACATTCTTACTAAATAAAACAACATCGACCCCTCAGGAACACCGTTCAAAGCTTCAAGAGTTCTTCCTTAACTTAGAATGATACGTGTTGAAGTTTCTTCATGTTTATGCATAAGGGAAGTAAAATACAGCCTCTTTGATGGAGAGTACAGTCACATATTTAAGTTATTTTTGCTGTATTTAAAATTAGTATTGTTTACCCTTAAAATGTACTATTGCAGTATAAATAACTTTCCGTAGCTTTTTTTGATCCTGTGCTGTAGACCTCCCCCATACCAGGCAGTCTGTCAGAAAGCTCTCTATGGTACATCTGTAGAAACTTTTTAGTGTTTTAGGTGGCAAATCAAATCTCCTCAAACTCGTAATGAAATATAGCCACTGTCTTGCCTTCTTTATAGCTGCATTGATATGCTGGGATCAGGTTAGATCCTCAGAGATCTTGATACCCAGGAACATGAAGTTACTCACTCTCTCTACTTCTGATCCCTCAGTGAGGATTGGTTTGTGTTCCCCCGATCTATCCTTTCTGAAGTCCACAATTAACTCTTTGGTCTTACTGACTTTGAGTGCAAGGTTGTTGCTGTGACACCACTCAACTAGCTGGTATATCTCACTGTGGGTACATCCTCTCATCTCCATTGAGATTCTGCCAACAGTGGTTGCCATAAGAGGGTAATGAATCTTCTGACATCTCTATTAAAGAAAGCTGAACGAGCTGCCAAGGAGTATATTCAAGAGGTAGATGCATTTTTAGACAGCAGAGGAATCAAAGCTTTATGGAGGTTGGGCCAGAAACTAATGAAGACTGGGAAGTTTTACAAATCAGGTTTTCAGAATATACAGTATATTTTATTTTATTGTAGATTCTGAAATTGCAACAAGTTTATTTTGAAAGTACAGATGAACATTTAAAATGATTCATATATACACTCAATAATCAAAAATATTCAAAATAATTTGAGGACTCTGAAACCAATTGACAACAATTTTAACCCTTTCAGCAGCTACACTGCAGGAGGAAGATTTCCGAGAGACTATCAATAGCAGTATTTTCCTACTTGGAAAAGCATGAAACACCCAAATTGTATTCCTTTTTTACTTAATAATGGCTTTAGATTAGCACAAATCTGTTCTTTGTATTGGCATAATTTAGAATCTGAATCAATTAAACCCAAAGGAGCAGTACAGGTGTCATTGTCGATTAAACAGACTCTGACAAATTGCACTCATTCTACAATCACTCTATTTACTTGTCACCAAAACATTCTGAAGTCTGAACAAAGAAGTGTCACTTTTATACAGAAATTGACCAGTCAGACACATACTGTATATTGATCCAATAGAAACCTAGTGCACTGTTGAATCCCATCATTTGCATATTCAAGTACCCATCCACAGATGCTGGAAATCCAAACAACCCACACAAAATGCCGGAGGAACTCAGCAGGCCAGGCAGTATCTATGGCAGTAACTGTACGTTTTGCCAATCGTAATCCATGTTTTAGGTGTTAATTAGTAATAAAATCTATGAGTTAAAGGTCAATAATTCTTGAGCATTAGTAAAATAACTGTCCAATAATAAGAGTTCCAGAATCCTTCATTTGCATTTTTGTCTTGTCCTGGTATGCTCAGTGGCCTTTGTTCTGGGCTTGAACAGAAAAGCTGTACTAGAGTTAACCTTTCATGCGCCATGTTCAGCCTGGGTGACTGCACAGTGCTTCTCTCATCTTACAGTCTTGAATGTTGCCTCAGTGTACATCCACACATAAAAAGGTTGCACGAAGTATCTGTGCTCTGTTCTGTTAGCACACCATTTTAACCCTGCCTTACTGCAAATTCCACACAGAAAACCTTAAATATCTAAGGAATAAAAAATCAAGGTGGATAAATTGAGGTCTATTATGAAGTAATGTAAATTTTCTTGGATTAAAGCCAAGGATCTGTTTTACTTTAATCTTAATTTATTTGATCTGGTCATCTGATCATATTGATTTCTACATTGAATCAGGAGAAACACATTTGTGTTTAATTCATCTTTAAGTTATAGTCTCACATTTGAACTCCAGACTACTTTGATGTCAGACGGAATGAGTCATTGCTCTGAAATCAGATTGGAGAAAATAACTCAGCCATACTTGTGCAAGCCAAGCAACTAAGATAATTTACAGACATGTTCTCAATACATGTAGGGTATGCTTGGTTCAGAATCACTTAAAACATCAATGCACATTACATCACAGAAAACAGCCATTCTGCTGATTATGTCTATATTACCCAGTCCTGCGAAGAAGAGTATTTTTCAGGACTGAAAGGCCTACGTATGCAAATATACTTCTAATTTTGAGCTGTAACTTGAGCAGAAAGAAGCAGAAAATCTAGCAAAGGTCTATAATAACACACCCTTACCAACTTAAGTAGATGCCCAATTTCTGCTGTCATTTCCAAAGGTACATGGAAGCATCCATTCATTTGGATGTTGAGATATTTAAATCTGGCAATACGTCATAATGATGCAGTTGTTCAATTTTCTATATTCCCTTTACTTTCAGTTTATTACCTCAGTATAAAAAAGACATCTGCAGTTCAAAGCAGAGGAAGTAGCAGTTATTTCCTGTATGTAGTGAAACCGTTGTAGTTTTGTTGTTCACCTTTGCCTTCTCTTCTGTAACACCTGCCAATTCCTAATTTTACCCTATTTTCAACCGGTTGTACAACAAGCTGCCCATGAGCAATTCTTTTTTCATCTTCGTTTTCTCAAAATGAACAAGAAATGAAGTGTCAACTGTATGACGTATGACATCTGCCATCCAGCGCCCTTAGACTAGGCTAAGCAGATAGTGGAAGATATTGATGGGACAGTGCACAAGAAAAGTTTGGTTTTCCAAAAATATCCAAAGTGAGCCAAAGAGTTACACTACAAAAAAGAAAATAACTTGCATTTTGGTACATCTTAACAGAGTGGTTGTTAGATTTGTAATTGAAATCTACGATGATAAGTGAGGAAATTGTTTAATTTTGTAGAATTGAAATTAAAAATTAGCAACAGACATGTTAACTGTAAAACTATTACGAGTTTCTTTAAATAGCTATGGGGTTCACTTGAGGCCTTTAGAGAAGGATATCAATTTGCCTAAAAAATTATCCCCAAGTAGAACTAAATATTAAGATTAGTCAATATTGTGTTCTTAACCAGAAACTTACAGTACTGAATTTGTAGCATCATTAAAAAGATCACCTAGTTACAAGGTTCAAGTCAAACACCACTAGCTGCTCTGGGTTACATGTAGCTTGAGACTGACAGACAGGTGGTTAGCTCTCAAGTCTTCTAACCATCTTGCAATCTATCCAGATGCATCAAAACTATGATGCACAGAAAGAAAACTTTCACATATAGATAACAACAGTAAAGATGATACCACACCATCTTAGAGTCATAGAAAAGTACAGCACAGAAACAGGCCCTTCAGCTCATCTTGTCTGTGCTAAACCATTTAAACTGCCTACTCCCATCAACCTGCACCCAGACCATGTTGGTATACACCCCACCTCCATGCCTCATAACTTTGTATACATCTATCAAACTTCCCCTTAAACTTCTACATTCCAAGGAATAAAGTCCTATTCTATTCAATCTTTCCATATAACTCAGGTCCTCCAGTCCCAGTAACATCCTCGTAAATTTTCTCTGTACTCTTTCAACCTTAGTTACATCTTTCCTGTAGGTAGGTGACTAAAACTGCACACAATATCTATCAACCTCAGCCTTAAATATACATAATGACTTGACCTCTGCAGCTGCCTGTGGTAAAGAATTCCATAGATTCACCACTCTCTGGCTAAAGAAATTCCTCCTCATTTCCGTTCTAAAAGGACACCCTTCTATTCTGAGGCTGTGTCCTCTGGTCATACATTCTCCCACCATAGGAAACATCCTCCCCACATCCACTCTATCAAGGCCTTTGACCATTTGATAGGCTTCAATGAGGT
Source organism: Hemitrygon akajei (assembly GCF_048418815.1). Lineage (NCBI taxonomy): Eukaryota > Metazoa > Chordata > Chondrichthyes > Myliobatiformes > Dasyatidae > Hemitrygon > Hemitrygon akajei. Next base: position 55,381,245 of record NC_133135.1, read on the forward strand.
CACCTCTCATTCTTTTGAATTCTAGTGAATACGGGCCCAGAGCCATCAGATGCTCTTCAATTGACAAGCCATTCAATCCTGGAATCATTTTCATGAACCTCCTTTGAACCCTCTCCAGTTTCAGCACATCCTTTCTCAGACAAGGGGCCCAAACCTGCTCACAATACTCCAAGTGAGGCCTCACCAGTGCTTTATAAAGTTTCAACAGTACATCCTTGCTTTTATATTCTAGTCCTCTTGAAATGTATGGTAACATCACATTTGCCTTCCTCACCACAAATTCAACATGCAAGTTAACCTTTTGGGAATCCTGCAAAAGAACTCCCAAATCCCTTTGCACCTCAGTTTTTTTTTTGTATTTTCTCTCCATTTTGAAAATAATCAAGCCTTTCATTTCTTCTACCAAAGTGCATGACCGCACATTTCCTGATATTGTATTCCACCTGCCATTTCTTTGTCCATTCTCCTATTCTGTAGCCTCGCTACTTCCTCAAAACTACCTGCCCCTCCAGTTACCTCCATATCAACTGCAAACTTTGCAACAAAGCCATCAATTCCAATGTGGTGAACTACATATACCTGTCTGGACACGCCCCCTGATGACTGCTCCTGTGGCTCCTCCCACAGACCCCTGTATAAAGGTGATGGAGGTCTGAGCCCGGCCTCTCTGTCTCCAGGATGTAGTATAGTGGTCACTCACTGCTTGTTCCTTCTTCCAGTCAATAAAAGCCGATATCTCGCCTTTACGACTCAGAGTGAGTTATTGATGGTGCATCATCCATCATCCAAATCATTGACAAATAACGTAAAAAGAATCAGTCCAACACAAACCCGTGGAACACCTCTAGTCACTGGCAGCCAGTTGGAAAAGGCTCCCTTTATTTCCACTCTTTGCCTCCTGTCAACCAACTATTGCTTTATCCATGCTTGAATCTTTCTTGTAATACCATGGGTATATAACTTGTTAAGTAGCCTCATGTGTGCCACTTTATCAAACGCCTTCTGAAAATCCAATTACACACCAACTGATTCTCCTTTATCTATCCTGCTTGTTACCTCATCAAAGAATTCTAACAAATTTGTCAGACAAGTTTTTCTCTTGAGGAAACTATGTTGAATATGGCATATTTTATCACATGCCACCAAGGATCCTGAGACCTCATCCTTAATAATTGAATCCAACATCTTCCCAACCACTGAGGTCATACTAACTGGCCTACAGTTTCCCTTCTTCTGCCTCTCTCCCTTCTTGAAGAGTGGAGTGACGTTTGTAATTTTCCAGTCTTCTGGAACCATTCGAGAATCGAGTGATTCTTGAAAGGTCATTACTAATGCCTCCATGATCTCTTCAGCCATCTCATTCAGAACTCTGGGGTGTACACCATCTGATTCAGGTGACTTATCTACCTTCAGACCTTTCAGTTTCCCAAGAACCTCCTCTTTAATTATGGTAACCACACACTTCATGCTTCCTGACACCTGGAACTTCCATCATACTTCTAGTGTCTTCCATAGTGAAGACTCATACAAAATACTTACTCAGCTCATGCGCTATTTCATTGTAGCCCATTACTACCTCTCCAGTATTGGCTTCCAGTGGTCCAATGTCCACTCTCACCTCTCTTTTACACTTTATGTATATGAATAAACTTTTCATATTCTCTTTCATACTATTGGCTAGCTTACTTACGTATTCCATTTTTACCTTTTTTAAAATGATTTTTTAGTTGTCTTCTGTTGGTATTTAAAAGCTTCTCAATCTTCTAACTTGCCACTAATCTTTGCTCTGTTATATGCCCTCTCTTTGGCTTTTATGTGCGCTTTGACTTCTCCTGTTAGCCACAGCTGTGTCATCTTTCCTTCAGAATACTTCTTCTTTGGAATGTACATATCCTGTGCCTTCCGAATTGCTTCCAGAAAATTCCAGCCATTGTTGCTCTGCCATCATCCCTGCCAGTGTTCTTTTCCAATCAATTCTGGCCAATTCCTCCCTCATACCTGCTTTCTCCACTGTAATACTAATACATCTCATTTTAGCTTCTCCTTCTTAAATTTCAGGGTGAATTCAACCATATTATGATCACACCCCGAAGGGTTATTTTACCGTAAGCTCTCTAATCAATTTTGGTTCATTGCACAACATCCAAACCAGAATAGCTGATCCCCTAGTGGGCTCCACCATGAGCTGCTCTAAAAGGCACTCTAGAAATACCCCCTCCTGTAATCCAGCACCAACCTGATTTTCCCGCTCTATCTACATATTGAAGTCCCCCATAACTATTGTAACTTTGCCTTTTGGCATGCATTTTCTATTTCGCACAATAACTATTTCGCACAATAACACATACTTACTACTGTTTGGGGGTCTGTATACAACTCCCATAATGGTCTATTTACTCCTACAGTTCCTCCAATAATTCAACACCTTCCGATGCTATGTCACCTCTTTCGAATGATTTGACTTAATTTTTTACCAAAGGAGCAATGCCACCTCCTCTGCTTTCCTGCCTATCCTTTCAAGACAATGTGTATTCTTGGACATTAAGTTCCTGGCTGTAAATCCTTTACCCATGAATCAGCGATGCCTATAACATTATACCTGCCGATCTGCAACTCTGCTGCAAGTTCACCTACCTTATTCCATATATTGCACATGTTCAGATACAACACCTTCAATCCTGTATTCACCCTTTTCGATTTTGTTGCACTATACTCAACCTTTTGATTCCTAAGTTTATCTGAGGTCTTACCAACATCTGCCTCCACAACCTCTCCACCAACTGTTCCGGCACTCTGGTTCCCATCCCCTGTAACTCTAGTTTAACCCCACCATGCAGCATTAACTAACCTTCCCACTAGGATACAAGTCCCCCTCAAGTTCAGATGCAAACCATCCACTTCTGTTCAGATTCCACCTTCCCTGAAAGGAAGAATGATTCAAAGATCTTATGCCCTCCTCCCTACACCAACTCCTTGCTAAAGTCCATATAGACAACATCCACTGTCTTGCCTTCATTAACTTACTGGTAAATTCCTCAAAAAATTCTGTGAGATTGATTAGATACAACCTACTACTGACTAGTAGTAGTATCCCTAGTGGGTCCATGTCTATCCAAGAAATAATATATCCAGTCTTAGAATACTGTGCAGTAAGGATTTAGTGCTTTTCTGGTGTATATGATGAATAAACTCCTCTTAGGCTTCCAGCCAAGTAGAGGCATTCATTTTAACTGACTTTCAATGAGAAATTCTGTTATCTTCATCAGGGATGATGACTAGGCATGTCTAATCCAGTGGAAGATATACCCATCTCATCTCTCCGTCCTGATTGGTTAGTCCTTATCCAATCACGTTTCCGGTGTTCTACCTTGTTTACATTTGAATTCCAGTTGTTACTTAGAGTCATACCTTCATCTTTGTTAAAATTCTTTTTCTCTAGTTTCATTTCAATGGCTTCCTTCACCAGTCGATTTAAATATCTCTGCTAAGGCTTCAATACCTGCACTTGCCTCCCACAGGGTATGAGCAAACACCTTGTCAGGCCCTGTGGATTTATCCATCCGAATTTGTTTCAAGACAACAAACACCTCCTCCTTGGCAATCTTTATAGGGTTCATGACCTAGATGCTTCTTTGCCTCACTTCTATTGACTCTGAGTGTCTGACTCCTGAGTAAATATTGATGCAAAAAATCCATTTAAGATCTCTCCCATCTCTTTTGGCTACATGCATAGATTACCATTCTAAGGACCAGTTCTGTCCCTTGCAATCCTTTTGTTTTTAAAGTATCTGTAGAATCCTTAGGGTACTCTTTTTTATTTTTTCTGCTATGACAACCTCATGCCTTCTTTTAGCCCTCTTGGTTTCTTTCTTATGAGTTTTCATGCACTTTTTGAACTCCATAAGTACCTCAAAACTAAGGTTCCACAAAACTGTTATCTTTACCTTTTATTCTGACAAGCTCATACAAGCTTTGTACTCTTAAAATTTCATGCCTCCTACTACCCAAGTACACCTTTGCCAGAAAACAGCCTGTCCCAATCCACACTTGCCAGATCCTTTCTGATACTAACAAAATTGCCGTCCTTCATTTTCGAATTTTATCCCATGGAACAGACGAATCTTTTTCCACGTTTACTTTGAAGCTAACGGCATTATGATCATTAGATGCAAAGTGTTTCCCTACACAAGCTTCTGTCATCTGCCCTATCTTATTCCCTAATAGGAGATCAAGTATGGCAAATTCTCTCATTGGGACTTACACATACTGATTAAGGAAACTTTCCAGAACACATTTGACAACTCTATCCTATATAGTCCTTTTACAGTATGGGAGTCCCTGTCAATATGGGGAAAGTTAAAATCATCTGCTATAACAACCTCACGACTCTTGCAGAAGTCTGAGATTGCTTTACAAATTTGATCCTCTTAACCCCGTGAACTATTGGATAGTCTATAATATAGTCCCATTAATGTGGTCATACCTTTCTTCTTCCTCGGTTCCACCCATCAAGCCTCACTAGACTAGTTCTACAGTCTGTCCTGACTGAGTACTGTCATGACATTTTCCCTGATTAGTAATGCAACCCCTCCTGCTCTGTTGCAAAACTCCGGAATATTGAGCTGCCACTCCTGCAACCAAGTTTCACTATGGCTACAATTTCATAATTCCATGTGTTGATCCACTCCCTGAGGTCATCTGCCTTTCTACGATACTCCTTGCATTGAAATATATGCAGCTCAGGATATTATTTGCACCATTTTCAACCTTTTTTATTCCTGATTTCATCTGAGATTTTAACATCATGTCTCCACAACCTCTCCACTATCTGTATTAGCTCTCTAGTTCCCATCCCTCTCAATTCTAATTTAAACCTCCCCGTGCAACATTAGCAAACCTTCCTGCTAAATTAGTTACCCACCCCTCCAGTTCAGTTGCAAACTGTCTCCTGTACATATCCCTCCTTCCCAATGATCCAAAAATCTGATGCCGTCCCTCCTACACCATCTCCTTAGACACATGTTAAACTGTTATCATCTTCTGGCCTTACTAGCACGTGGAAAGGGCAGCAATCTTGAAATCACAGCCCTGGAAGTACTACACTTTAACTTAGCACCTAATTCCCTGAACTCACTTTGCAGAACCTCATCACTCTTCTTATCTATGTCATTGGTACCTACATGGTTAATGGCCTCTGGCCGCACCCCCTCCCACCTAAGGATGCTGAGGACGGGATCCGAGATGTCCAGACTAGGGTACCTGTGAGCCAACATGCCATCTGGGAATATCATTCTCATCCACAGAACCTCCTTTCTGTTCCCCTTACCAATGAATACCCTTTCACCACGGCTCAACTCTTCACCTCCCCCCTTCAGTTCTGAGTCAAGAGCTGGACTCGTTGCCAGAGACCTGACCACTGTGACTTTCCTCTGCTAGGTCATCCCCCCCAGCAGCATCCAAAGTGGTATACTTATTGTTGAGGGAGATGTCCACAGGGGTACTCTGTATTGGCTTTTTAACACCTTTCCCCTTCCTGACTGTCACCCAGACTCCACTGTCCTGTACCTTGGGTGTAACTACCTCTTTACATAATCCGGAGTTCATCCAGTTCCAGGTCCTTAACGTGGAGTGTTAGAAGCTGCAGCTAAATGATTTTCTTACAGGTGCGATCATCAGGGACATTAGAAGTCTCCCTGCCTTCCCACATCCTGCATGAGGACCACTCAACTATTTTCTCTAGCATCCCTAAAGCTCTAATTGTGCAAATATAAAGAAGGAAAACAATAAATAAACCATGGGGGAAAAATATTCCTATAGCCTTTCGCCTTCTGTCACTTAAGCTTCATCTTGCTGAAACTTCAAAGAGCTAAACCCTCAAATTCCCCACTCTAACACTCTAATTCTCCCCTCCAACAATAGCCCCTCTGCTTGCCACTGTCTTCTTTTCACTTTTATTGCCAATCAATCTTGATCGCTGATTGGCCTCTTTTAAAACACCAATCAATGCCACAAATCAAGCCCTTAGAGTTGGACCAGGCTTAACCATTGAGAAGGAACACGAGAAGAAGTGACAATTTCTTTTAGGTTCCTGGTCAAAGATTAGAAAAGGCAGTGCTTCACATTGGTTTTCGGAGCTGGACTGTGCCCAACCAGTGAACTGGGTTCATTAGAAAGGGCGAACAAAATAAAGCAGGGGCAAGTGAAGTGGCCATTGTTGGAGCAGCCACTGTGTGAGTGGGCCAATGTTAAAGTGGATTTTCTCATCAGGCTTCAGCGAGATTGCACTTGGGCAAAGTAAGTATCTGGTACGTTGCTTCTTGTTATTATTATTTTTTATTCCTCATCTGTTAGGGTACAGTTAGTACAGTGAGAATACACACACACACACACACACACACACACACTCACAAGTTAAATTAAATAAGTAGAACAAAAAAAGTAGTGAGCTAGTTTTTCATGGGGTCAATGTCCATTCAGAAACCTGATGGCAGAGGGGAAGAAGCTGTTCCTGAATCACTGAGTGTGTGCCTTCAAGCTCCTGTGCCTCCTCCCTAATGGTAGTAATGAGAAATGGGCATGTTCTAGGTGTTAGGGTTCCTCAACAATGGATATAATCTTCTGGATGCTGGGGAGGCTAGAATCCACAATGGAGCTGACTGAGCTTACAACTTTCTGCAGCTTATTTCAATCCTGTGCAGCGAGAGAATTAGAATGCTCTCCATGGTACGTCAGTAGAAATTTGTGGGTGTCTTTGTCAACATACCAATCTCTTCAAACTCAGCATGAAATATGGCCAATGTCATGCCTTCTTTGTAACTTCATTGATATGTTCCTCAGAGGTGTTGAAACAGAAGAACTTGCTCACTCTTTCCACTTCTGATCCCACTATGAGGACCGGTGTGTTCCCTTGTCTTACCCTTTCTAAAGTCCACCATCAGTTCTTTGGTCTGACTGATGTTAAGTGCAAGGTTATTGTTTTGAAACCACTCGACTAGTGATATATCTCGCTCCTGCACATTATCTTGTATTCATTTGAAATTCTGCCAATAATAGTTGCATTGTCGGCAAGTCTATAGATGCCATTTGAACTGTGCCTAGCCACATAGTCATGGATGTAGAGAGGGTAGAGCAGTGGGCTAAGAACACATCCTTGAGGTACACCAGTGTTGATTTTCAGCAAATTGGAGATGTTATTTCTGGTCCGCACAGACTGTGGTCTCCCGGTATGGAAGTTGAGGATCCAGTTGAGGATCCAGTTGAAGAGAAAAATACAGAGGCACAAGTTTTGGAGCTTTTTAATCAGACCTTTAGGAATGATTGTGTTAAAGGCTCAGCTGTAGTCAATAAAGAGCAGCCTGACATAAGTATTAGTATTGTCCAGGTGATCTAAGGCTGCATGAGGACCCAATGAGATCGTATCTGCTGTGGTCCTATTGTGGCCATAGACAAATTGCAGTGGTCCTGTTCCTTGCTGAGACATGAGTTGATTCTCAGCATGACCAACCTCTCAAAGCACTTCATCACTGTACATGTGAGTGTGACTGGATGATAGTTGTTGAGGCAGCTCATCCTGCTCTTCTTGAGCCTGGTATGATTGTTGGCCTTTTGAAGCAAGTGGAAACTTCCAGCTGTAGCAATGAGAGATTGAAAATGTCTTTGAACACAACTGCCAGTTGGTTGGCACAGGTTTTTAGAGCCTTACCAGGTACCCATCAGGGCCTATTGCCTTGGGAGGGTTCATCCTCTTGAAAGACGATCTGCGGTTGGCTCCAGGACACCAGGGTTACCAGGTGCAGCAGGGATCCTCAGAGTCATAGCTTTATTCTCCCCTTCAAAGCATGCATAAAAGGTGTTGAGCTCACCTGGAAGCGAAGCATCACTGTCATTCAGGATGTTAAGTTTTGCTTTATAGGAAGTAATAGACTGCAAACGCAGCCGGAGTTGACGTGAATCTGATTCCGCCTCTAATCTCATTCATCATTGTTCTTTTGTTTTTGAGATGTTGAGGAACTGGAGCTGCAGCTTAACGACCTTTGGCTCATACGGGAAACTGATGATATAATAGATTGGAGCCACCTCTAGGTCGCAGGAGGCAGGTAGCTGGGTGACTGTCAGGAGAAGGAAGGGAAATGAACAGCCAGTCCAGTGTAGCCCTGTGTCCATTCCCCTCTATAATAAATTTACCAATTTGGATACTACTGAGGAAGATGGCCTACTGGGGGGAGCTGCAATGGCCGGGTCTCCAGCACTGAGTCTGGCACTGTGGCTCACAAGAGAAGAGAAGAGAGGTGAAGAGGACTGCAGTAGTGATAGAAGATTCCTTAGTTAGAGGAATAGAGACACAATAGAGACACCCAGAGAGTATGTTTCCTCCCAGGGGCCAGGGTCAGGGATGTTTTGATTTGGCTCCATAGCATTCTAAAGGAGGAAGGCGAGCAGCCAGAAGTCTTGGTACATATTTATTCCAATGACTTAGGTAAGAAAGCTGAAGAGGACCTGAAGAGAGATTTTAAAGAGCTAGGTGGCAAGCTGAAAAGCAGGGCCTCCAGGGTAGTAATTTCTGGATTGCTGCCAGTGCCATGAACCAGTAAGGGTAAGAACAGGATGATTTGGCAGATGAATGCATGGCTGAGGAACTGGTGCAGGGGTTCAGATTTATGAATCATTGGGATCTGTTCTGGGGGAGATACAACCTGTACAAAAGGGATGGGTTATACCAGAACCTGAGAGGGACCCACATCCTTATGGGCAGGTTTACTGGAACTGTTCAGGTGGGTTTAAGCTAATTTGGCAAGTAATGAGAACCAGAGTGATAGTGTTGAGGATGGGGTAATTGGTTTAACAACTGAGGCAGTATGTAATGAAACTGCTAGCAAGGAGAGGCTGATAATAGGGCAAAGTTGCAGTCAACAGGATGAATTGCAATGTAAAAGGGGAACAAAATTGAAAAGGGAGATGAATACAGGACTGAAGGTGTTATATTTGAATGCACGAAGCATACAGAATATGGTAAATTACAGATTGGCATGAATGACATGGGCATCACTGAGTTGTGGCTGGGAGCTTCACGTCCTAGGATACACATTGTATTGAAAGGACAGGCAGGTCGGCAGAGAATGTAGGGTGGCTCTGTTAGTAAAAATTGAAATAAAATCATTAGGAAGAGGTGACATAGGATTAGAAGGTGTAGATTTGCTGTTGGTAAAAGTAAGAAATTGCAAAGGTAAAAAGGCCCTGATGAGATTTATACACAGCTGTGCAAAGAACCAGAATTGATTGGAGAGCTTAAGGTAAAGGAATACTTAGGTGTCAGTGATCATAATATGATAGAATTCACCCTGCAATTTGTGAAGGAGAAGCTAAAGTCAAATGTATTACAGTGGAGTAAAGGGAATATCAGAGGCTTGAGAGAGGAGCTGGCCAAAACTGATTGGAGGGAACATTATCAGAAATGGCGACAGAGTAGCAATGGCTGGAATTTTTTGGAGCAATTTGGAAGGCACAGAATAGATACATCCCAAAGTAGTAGCAGTATTCAAAAGGCTACATGATGCAAATAGGGCTGACAATCAAAGCCAAAGAGGGAGCATATAATCGAAGATTACTGGGAAGGTGGAGAATTAGGAGGCTTTTAAAAACCAACAGACGGCAACTAAAAAGGTCTTAAAGAAGGAAAGGATGGAATACAACTTTTATTGTCATTTTGACCATAACTGCTGGTACAGTGCATACTAAAAATGAGACAATGTTTTTCAGGACCATGGCTTACATGACACAGTACAAAAAACTAGATTGAACTACGTAATAAAAAAAACAGAGAAAGCTACACTAGACTACAGACCTACACTGGATTGCATAAAGTGCACAAAAATAGTGCAGGCATTACAATAAATAATAAACAGGACAGTAGGGCAAGGTGTCAGTCCAGGCTCTGGGTATTGAGGAGTCTGATAGCTTGGGGGAAGAAACTGTTATATAGTCTGGTCGTGAAAGCCCAAATGCTTCGGAACCTTTTCCCAGACAGCAGGAGGGAGAAGAGATTGTATGAGGGGTGCATGGGGTCCTTCATAATGCTGTTTCCTTTGCGGATGCAGCGTGTGATGTAAATGTCCGTGATGGCGGGAAGAGAGACCCCGATGATCTTCTCAGCTGACCTCACTATCCACTGCAGGGTCTTGCGATCCGAGATGGTGCAATTTCCGAACCAGGCAGTGATGCAGCTGCTCAGGATGCTCTCAATACAACCCCTGTAGAATGTGATGAGGATGGGGGGTGGGAGATGGACTTTCCTCAGCCTTCGCAGAAAGTAGAGACGCTGCTGGGCTTTCTTTGCTATGGAGCTGGTGTTGAGGGACCAGGTGAGATTCTCCGTCAGGTGAACACCAAGAAATTTGGTGCTCTTTACGATCTCTACCGAGGAGCTGTCGATGTTCAGCGGGGAGTGGTTGCTCCGTGCCCTCCTGAAGTCAACAACCATCTCTTTTGTTTTGTTCACATTAAGAGACAGGTTGTTGGCTCTGCACCAATCCGTTAGCCACTGCACCTCCTCTCTGTAAGCTGACTCGTTGTTCTTGCTGATGAGACCCACCACGGTTGTGTCATTGGTGAACTTGAATACGAAGGTAAGCTAGCCAATATTATTAAAGAGGATACCAGAAGTTTCTTACTATATTTAAAATGTAAAAGAGAGGCGAGGGTAGATATTAGACCACTGGAAAACAATACTGGAGAGGTAGTAGTGGCGGACAAGGAAATAGCAGATGAACTGAGTAAATATTTGCATCAGGCTTCACTGTGGAAGACACAAGCAGTATACTGGAAGCTTGAAAGTGTCAGGCGAAGAAGTAGGTGAAGTTGCCATTACTAGGGAGAAGGTGCTCAGGAAACTGAAAGATCTGAAGTTAGACAAGTTACTTGGACCAGTTGGTCTACACCCCAGCGTACTATAAGAGATGGTTGAAGAGACTGTGGAGGCATTAGCAATGACCTTTTAAGAATCAATGGATTCTGGCATGGTTCCGGAGGGCTAGAAAATTGCAAATGTCACTCCAAGAAGGGAGAGAGAGGCAGAAGAAAGGAAATTATAGGCTAACTAGTCTGACCTCAGTGGTTGGGAATATATTAGAGTTGATTGTTAAGGATGTGCTTCCAGGTTCTTTGAGGTACATGAGAAATTAGACCAAAGTCAGTATGATTTCCTTGAGGGAAAATCCCGCCTGACACATCCGTTGGAATTCTTTGCAGAATTAACAAGCAGGATTGACAAAGGGGAATCAGTGGATGTTGCATGCTTGGATCTTCAGAAGGCGTTTGATAAGGTGCCACACGAGGCTGCTTAACAAGTTACGAGCCCGTGGTATTACAGGAAAAGTATTGGCATAAATAAAGCAGTGGCTGTTTGGCAGGATGCAAAGAGCAGGAATGAAGGGACATGTCAGGTCATGGCCTTATCTACTGTCATGATGAGGCCACTCTCAGTTTGGAGGGGCAACACCTTGTATTCTGCCTGGGTAGCCTCCAACCTGAAGGCATGAACATTGATTTCTTGAACTGCTGATAATGCCCTCCCACCTCTCCTTCACCATTCCCCATTCCTATTTCTGTCTCTGATATTGTCTGCTTATCTGCCTATTACCTCCCTCTGGTGCTCCTCTCCATTTTCTTCCATCCATGGCTTTCTGTCCTCTCCTACCAGATTCCCCCTTCTCCAGCCGTTTATCTCTTTTACCGATCAACTTTCCAGCTCTTTACTTTACCTCTCTCCCTTCCGGTTTCACCTAACACCTAGTGATTCTTCCACCGTGCCCCCCTCCCCCCCCCAACTTTCTTTACTCTGGCTGTTAATCTCTTTCCCCAGTCCTGATAAAGGGTCTCGGCACAAAACGTTGACTGCACTCTTTTCCATAGATGTTGCCTGGCTTACCGAGTTCCTCCAGCATTTTGTGTGTGTTGCCTGGATTTCCAACATCTTCAAATTTTCTCTTGTTTATTAAGGGAGCCTTTTCTGGTTGGTTTCCGGTGACTAGAGGTGTTCCACAGGGGTCTGTGTTGGGAGCACTTCTTTTTACATTATATGTTAATAAAATGGATGATGGAATTGATGGATTTGTCACAAAATTTGCAAACAATATGAAGATAGGTGGAGGCGCAGGTAGTTTTGAGGAAGTAAAGAGGCTACAGAGGGACTTAGATTAGGAGAATGGACAAAGAAGTGGCAGATGGAATATAGCGTCAGGAAGTGTACGGTCATGCACTTTGGTAGAAGAAATGAAAGTGCAGACTATTTTCTAAATGGAGAGAAAATTAAAAAATCTGAGGTGCAAAGGGTCTTAGGAGTCTTCGTGCAGGATTCCCTGAAGGTTAATTTGCAGGTTGAGTCAGTGGTGAGGAAGGCAAATGAAATGTTGGCATTCATTTTGAGAGGACTAGAATATAAAAGCAAAGTTGTAATGTTAGGATTTTATAAGGCGCCTGGTGAGGCCTCACTTGGAATATCGTGAGCAGTATTGGACACCTTATGTAAGAAAGGATGTGCTAATGTTCAAGAGTGTCCAAAGGGATTCAAAAGAATGAGTGGGGATCTCATTGAAATTTATTGAAAAGCCTCGATAGAGTGGATGTGGAGAGAATGCTTCCTATGGTGGGAGAGTCTAAGGTCAATGGATACAGCCTCAGAATAGAGGGACATCCATTCAGAACAAAGATGAGGAGGAATTACTTTAGCTAGAAAGTGGTGAATCTGTGGAATTTGTTGCTACAGGAGGCTGTGGAGGCCAGGTCATTGGGTACATTCAATGGAGAGGTTGATAGATTCTTGATTGATCAGGGCATGAGGGGATACGGGAAGAAGGCAGGAGATTGGGGCTGAGAGAATTGGATCAGCCATGATGAAATGGCAGAGCAGACACGATGGGCCACATGGCCTAATTCTGCTCCTATATCTTATGGTCTTATGTACTCAATCAGCAAGTCTGAGTGAGCTACGTCTTCTCATGCTTCTGATCACTGATTACCACTGCTCTAAAAACCAAGCCGCCGCGAATCGATGACCTGCTATCCAAACACGAGGAAATCTGCAGATGCTGGAAATTCAAGGAACATAACACAAAATGCTGGTGGAACGCAGATGCCTGGCCTGCTGCGTTCCACCAGCATTTTGTGTGTGTTACCTGCTATCCAAGGTCAGTTAAAAATGAGCAAGGAAGATCCTTGTATCATAAATATGCAAAGAATACAATTCATAAAGCAATTTTGGCCTCAGTATGTCCCAGTGACTCATGACTAATGAATAATAGATTAAGTCACAGTTAGCAGCTCGGCAAACTTGACAGCCAGGAGACACAAGGGGCTGCAGATGCTGGAATCTAGAGCAATACACAAAATGCTGACAGAACCCAGTTTTTCAGGCAGCATCCGTGCAGAGAGATGGATAGTTGATCAAGACCCTTCATGTGGAGTGACAAAAACCAGTCTGAGGAGGAGGGAAGATGTATGTAAAATTATGGTGGGTATAGATAGAGTGAATGCAAGCAGGCTTTTTCCACTGAGGCTACGGGAGAAAAAAACCAGAGGACATGGGTTAAGGGTGAAGGGGGAAAAGTTTAAAGGGAGCATTGGGGGGGGGGGTTTCACACAGAGAGTGGTGGGAGTGTGGAGTGAGCTGCCAGATGAAGTGGTAAATGCAGGCTCACTTTTAACATTTAAAAATAACTTGGACAGGTACATGGATGAGAGGGGTATGGAGGGATATGGGTCAGGTGCAGGTCAGTGGGACTAAGCAGAAAAATGGTTTGGCACAGCCAAGAAGGGTTTCTGTGCTGTAATGTTCTATGGTTCTACGTGAAGCAAAAACTAGCAGGTGATAGGTGGAGGGAAGGGGCAGGAGAGTTAAATATTACTGAATGGAGCTTACAAAGTTAAAAAAAATTGTAGATTGGCTCTTATTGCAATCCATATTTGTTCCAGAGGAATGCATAATTCCACTCTTAAAGTGAAGTTCACTTTTTTTTTTACCTTTTCAAGGTTCTTCTGAAGACCCTGACCTGGGGTTACTCTCTGACTTTGGTTCCTTGTGGGAATGGGACCCGCTCTCAGGGCCTCACGACCAGCCGCTTTTTGATATCCCAAAGTTGCGGCCTGGAAGACCAGCGCACCTTCAGGGTTCCAGAGCCACCTGATTCTAGGTGGACGTGCTGATTCTAGGCCGGTGCCCCTGACTGAAGCGATGCGGGAGAACATGCAACATCAGGAGCAGCAGGTTGGCTGTCGTGGGTTGCATGCCTGAAGGGCTGCGCCTTTCTGCGGCCGACTCTCTGGGTGCAGAGCTTGGGAAAAGCGATGCAGCAGGCTTTTAACATTGTAAATCAGCGAGTTGTTTGTTATGTCTCCCCTCTCGCTGTGAAACGGGAACACCTCTTTTCCCCTTATTAGGGGGAGAGAGAGAGCCTGTGGTATGTCGAATACCAGGTGAATGAGTAGTCTTTGGGGTACTGCAAGTCTGTGTCTTTATTGATGCTTTGCTGCATGCTCGAGTGCTCGATAGAGGGTGCAGATGCTTTTTGTTGGTGGGGGGGGATTGTTGCCTTGCTGCTGCCAATACATGAAAGAGGGGAGCTGGGGGGGGAGGGCTTCAGGGTTCTAACATTTAACTGTCATTCATTCTTTGGGGCACTCCTCTGTTTTTGTAGATGTTTGCAGAGAAAAAGAATTTCAGGATGTACATTGTATATTGTATATGTTTCTCTGACATTAAACGTACCTTTTGAAATTGCCACCTACTGTGAATTAGAATACTGAAGTAACACTGAAGCTACAACGCTTAATTTAATTAGAAGAATCTTTTCTTTAAGTACCATTAAAACTCCTCTGGCATTACAATAGAACACTTGGCAATGAAATAGAATCAAAAATGACTTCTCAATATACTCAGATACATATGAATAGCTTCATAAATGCAGATCGTAAGGTACGTCATTCCATTTTCCCTTACAATCTTTTCATACCTTTGTACTTCTTAATACATTCTACATTAAGAGTTCTGACATAACTCATTGACCTGAAATGTGAACCAACTTTGTCCACAGTTGCCACTTCATTTGAGTATTTCCATAATTTTTTTATTTTCAGCAAAAATTAGCAATTGCCTTGGACAAAATGTTCCAGGGTCATTCCACATATGCTTAATAGTTCCACGTAAACTTCAAAATTTCTATGAAATTGAAATTAATTTAACACTTAAATCAAAGGTCCCAACTTCCACTTTGATTTGTGGTTTGAATGACAAAAGGTTAAGCAAGTTTTGTCAAAAGTCCTACCTGTGCAAAAGTGGTAGCCCATCCAGTAGAGATGTAGATAGGAATGAGGCTGAAATGGTAGTTAGTGGACTAGTATGGCCTTCCTGTGAACTGTGGGAGAGCAGGGAGAAGTCGTGTCTTTGACAACGACATTCATAGGGGAGTTTCCAACTGCAGCTCCTCTCAAACTGTGTGAATCAAGTTGGAGCAACAGCTAGACTCACTAAGGAGCATATCGGAGGCAGAAAGTGTCAGAGGTAAAAGTTTCAGGGAGATGGTCATTGCAAATTCAGCCAGTAGAATAAGTAAACCCCAGGATTCCCCCATGTCTAATCCCCTCTCTAACATCACTCCACTCTTCAAGAAGGGGGAGAGGCAGAAGAAAGGAAATTATAGGCCAGTTAGTCTGACCTCAGTGGTTGGGAAGATGTTGGAGTCAGTTGTTAAGTATGTGACTTCAAGGCAAATGGTAAAATAGGCTGTAGTCAGCATTGTTTCCTCAAGGGAAAATCTTGCCTGACAAATTTGTTGGAATTCTTTCAAGAAATAACAGCAGGATAGACAAAGGAGAATCGCTTGATATCGTGTACTTGGATTTTCAGAAGGCCTTTGACAAGGTGCCACACATGAGGGTGCTTAACAAGTTATGAGTCCATGGTTCTACAGGGAAGATTCTGCAATGGAAAAAGCAGTGGTTGACAGGCAGGAGGCAAAGAGTGGTAATAAAGCGACCTTTTCTGGTTGGCTGCCAGTGATTAGTGATGTTCTACATGGCTCTGTGTTGGGACCAATTCTTTCTATGTTGTATGTTAATGTTTTGGATGATGGAATTGATGGCTTGTTGCAAAGTTTGCAGACAAAATGAAGATAGATGGAGGGGTAAGTTGTTTGGAGCAAGTAGAGAGGCTACAGAAGGACTTAGACAGATCAGGAGGATAGGCAAATAAGTGGCAGCTGGAATACAATGTTGGGAAGTGTACAGTCATGCACTTTGGTAGAAGAAATGAAAAGATTGACTATTTTCTGAATGGACAGAAAATACAAAAATAAAGCTGAGGCACAAAGGGACTTGGGAGTCTTTAAAAGTTGATTTGCAGGTTGAGTCTGTGGTGAGGAAGGCAAATGATGTTAGCATTGATTTCAAGAGGACTAGAATATAAAAGCAAGGATGTACTGTTGAGAATTTATAAAGCACTGGTGAGGCCTCACTATTGTGAGCAGTTTTGGGCCCTTTATCTGAGAAAGGATGTCTGAAACTGGAAAGGCTTCAAAGGAAGTTTACAAAAATTATTCCTAGCTTGAGCAGCTTGAGAGCATTTGGTGGCTCTGGGCTATATTCACTGGAATTCAGAAGAATGAGGGGTGATGTCATTGAAACCTATAGAATGGGGAAAGGCCTGGATTGAATGGATGTGGAGAGGAAGTTTCCTACGGTGGGAGTGTCTAAGACCAGAGGACAGCCTCAGAAAAGAGGGGTGTCCTTTTAGAATGGAGATGAGGAAGGATTTCTTTAGCCAGAGAGTGGTCAATCTGTGGAATTCGCTGTCACAGGCAGCTGTGGAGGCCAGGTCTGTATGTATACTTAAGGCAGAGGTTGATAAATTCTTGATTGCTCAGGGAGAAGGCAGGAGATTGGGGCTGAGAGGAATAATGGATCAGCCATGATGAAATGGCAGAGCAGACTCAGTGGGCCAAATGGCCTAATTCTGCTCCTACATCTTATGGTCTAACAAGTATACCATCTTGGATAGATAATCTTGGAGAGAGGGGGTAGGGTGGGGTGGGTGTGAAATAGACTTGAGATGGACAACAATAGCTGTCAGCAGATCAGTGAGACTATGAGTGGCTCTGTTGTACAACAGGGAAGGTCAAACCTGAGCGAGTGACAGTGATGATGGACTCTGTCAGTCGGGGGCACACACAAGCTTCTAAAGTGGTGCATTGTCTCCTTGCTGCAAGGACCACCTACATCTCTAAGCAGGCAGAGGAAGTGCGGTGGTGGACGGGTTTAAATAGTAGATGAGTTAAACTTCCCAGATGTTGGATAGGGCTGACATAATACTCAGGGATTTGACCTGGCAGAATTTTGTTGGCCCAGGAAAGTTTTGTATGGCCCACAGAACAGTGTGACACTTCTGCCCACAGGCCCTTCTGCCCACAGTGATGTGCTGACCTTTTAATGTACTCCAAGATCAATCCAACCCTTCTCTCCCACATAGTCATTCATTTTTCTTTCATCCATGTGCCTACTTAAGAGTTTCTTAAATGTATCTAATGTATCTGCCTCTGCCACCACCCCCAGCAGTCTGTTCCATGCACCAACCATTCTGTGTAATAAGCCTACCTCTGACAATACCCCTGTGCTTTCCTCCAATCATCTTAAAAGTATTAGCAATTGCCACCCTGGGATAAAGGCACTGGTCTCTCTATCTATGCTTCTTATCTTCCGGTAAGGTTGCAGGGCTTCCAGTGCGTTCGATCGTAGCAGTTTGTATGGGGTCAACTCAGGGTGCAACCATCCTTTCTAAATGTAACTTTTATGATCGCAGCATCCTGCTCGACATAAAGAACTGCAGATCTACCCCATGAGCAAATTGCTTATTGCCAAAGAAACCGAGGAGTGGTGCGTGGAGGAGTTGGTGTGCGAAGGAGGCGTGTGGTCTAACAGCAAGTGACCACCTTAGTCACTTCACTTGTGATTGCGAGACCCTTTAGGGCATTGTTAATGTGGAATGCTGCAAGTCCGATTCACTGATTTATTGGTGAACAGCGAGTGAGCTGTGTGGCTTCAGCTGTAGTGAGGACTAGGCCTCAAGCCGTGGTGTCACCTGTTTCCAGCCACCCGGAGAGCGGCGTCGGAGCCGGTGCACCGCGCCGGGGTGCCGTGGTGTGGTGTCCAGGCTAGAGTTGTTGCTGCCTCCCAGTGTTCAGTCAGCCTCAGACAAGCAGTACTGTGGTTGACTACAGATCTCTGAGGCATTCACGGACTCAGAGTCTGGACTTTTTTTTGGCGTGGCTATATTTTTACTGACATCTTACAAGTCTTTGCTGTCTTGTATGTACAATGTGTGCTTTGTGCTGTGTGACAGTTGCTACTGTGGTTTGCACATTGCCCCTAGAGTGACACTATCTTGTTTGGCCATATTCATGGGTATTCATGTATGGTTGAGTGACAATAAAACTTGAATTCAATACATATCCATCAAGTCACCTTTCATCCTCCTTCGCTCCAAAGAGAAAAGCTCTAACTTGCTCAGCCTTTCCTCATAAGACATACTCTCTAATCCGGGCGGCATCCTGCTAATTTTTTTTCTCCATTCTCTCTAAAGCTTTTATGTCCTTCCTAGAATGAGCTGATCAGAACTGAACTCAACACTCCAAGTGAAGTCTAACCAGGGTTTTGTAGAGATGCAACATTACTTTGTGGCTCTTCTGAATAAATGTGTCGTTTCCCTGCAGGAAAGGGGCCACGCTTAATCTCCTCTTTGGAAATAAGACTGGGCAAGTGGTTGATGTGTCAATGGGCAAAGCACACAAAATATTGGAGGAACTAAGCAGGCCAGACAGTATCTCTGGAAAAAACTACAGTCGATGTTTCAGGTCGAGACCCTTCATTAGGACTGGAAAAAAAGATGAGGACTCAGAGTATGAAAGTGGGGGAAGGGGAGGAAGAAATACAAGGTAGTAGATGATGGGTGGAACTGGGAAGGGGAGGGGAGGAATGAAGTAAAGAGCTGGGAAGTTGATCGATGAAAGAGATACAGGGCTGGAGAAGGAGAAATCCGATAGGAGGGGACAGAAGGAAAGAAAAGCGGGAAGAAGGGAGGTGAATGGCAGGTAAGGAGCTCTGCTGTCCTCCAGCCTGGGTGTGGCCTTATCTCGACAGTAGAGAAGGCCATGGACTGACATGTTGGAATGGGAAGTGGAGTCCCAGTGTGACTCCCTTGTCCATTTGTCCCTCCCTATTGATCTTCATCCTGGCACTTATCCTTGCAACTGGAACAAGTGCTGCACCTACCCCCTTACCTCACTACCACTCACAGCCCCAAACAGTCCTTCCAGGTGAGCTGACACTTCACCTACAAGATCATCTACTGCATCCAGCGCTCCCGGTATGGCCTGCTGTATATCGGTGAGACCTGATGCAGATTGGGAGACCGCTTTGCCGAGCACCTACGCTCTGTCAGAAAAAGTGGGATCTCCCAATGGCCACCCTTTTTGATTCCACACGAGAGTCCATGGCTTCCTCTACTGTCGCAATGGGACCACACTCAGGTTGGAGGGGCAACTCTTTATATTCCATCTCGATAGGCTCCAACCTGATGGCACGAACATCAATTTCTCAAAACTCTGGTAATGCACCCCTCCTCCTTCACCATTCCCCATTTCCATTTCCCTTTCACCTTATCTCCTTACCTGCCCATCACCTCCTTCCCTCTGGTGCTCCTCCCCCGTTTTCTTCCATGGCTCTCTGTCCTCTTCTATCAGATTCCCCTTTCCCCAGCCTTTCTTCTCTTTCACCAATCAATTTCCCAGCCCCTTACTTCACTCCTCCCCCTTCCCAGTGTCACCTACTACCTTGTGTTTCTTCCTCCCCTCCCTCCACATTCTTACTCTGACTCCTCATCTATAGCTTGCAGTCCCGATGAAGGGCCTCGGCCTGAAACACAATTGTAGTCTTTTCCATAGGTACTGCCTGGCCTGCTGAGTTCCTCCAGCATTTTGTGTGTGTTGCTTGGATTTCCAGCATCTGCAGATTCCCTCCTGTATGTGATGCGTCAAGTGGCCTATTTTGGGTTCAGGGACCATAATTCTGAGTGCCAAATTAGCAGAAGTCTAATTTTGCCACCGTCAAACAGGAATTTGCAAAAAAAAAAGTTGAATCAGAGAGGCTGTTTGCATGTTCCAGGACAGCATGTGCCTGTTAGCATGAAGGGCAAGGCCAGCAAGATTAAGGAACTGTGATTCACAAAGGACATTAAGCATCTGGTCAGGAAAAATTAGGTATATGTCAAGCACAGGCAGCTGGGATTGAATGAGTCCCCTGAGGAGAATAAGAGACATAGGAAGGAAATTAGGAAGGCAAAAAATGCCATGAGACTTCACTGGCAGACAAGGCAAAGGAGAATCCTATAAGATTCTACATTAACTTAGAGTTAATATATACCATCTGAGAGGAGTACACAGCATCAGTGACCAGCTACATCAGCAAGTGCATTGATGATGTTACTCTGTCCAAGACCATCACTATACGCGCTAACCAGAAGCCATGGATGACGGCAGAGGTGCGTGCGCTGCTGAGGACCCATGACTCTGCCTTAAGAGCAGGCGACAAGGCAGCCCTAACAGCAGCAAGGACCAAACTGTCGCGGGCCATCAGAGGGGCAAAGCGTGCACATGCCCAGTGAATCCACAGCCACTTCCAGGACAGCGGCGACATGAGGTGCAGTGGAAGGGCATCCAGGACATCACCAATTACAGGACAACATCACCTGACTGTGCAGGTGATGCCTCCCTCCCAGATGCACTGAATAAGTTCTATGCCCGTTTTGAGGCAGAAAATGACATGGCAGCAAGGAAGTCCACCCCTCCTACAAATGACCAGGTGCTGTGTCTCACCGTGGCCGATGTGAGAAGAACCCTGTGCAGGGTCAACCCACGGAAGACTGCTGGACCAAACAACATTCCTGATAGAGTGCTCAGAGGATGTGCAGACCAGCTAGCAGATGTTCTCACTGACATCTTCAACATCTCCCTGAGCAGCGCCATCATTCAAACATGCTTCAAGGCTGCCACCATCGTCCCCATGCCAAAGAAGTCTTCAGTGTCCTGCCTAAATGACTACCGTCCCGTTGCACTCACATCCATCATCATGAAGTGTTTCGAGAGGCTCGTCATGAGGCATATCAAGACCCCGCTGCCCCCCTCACTGGACCCCTGCAGTTTGCGTACCGTCCCAACCGCTCAACAGACCATGCCATTGCCACCACCCTCCACCTGGCCCTAACCCAACTGGACAAAAAAGACACATACATTTGGATGCTGTTCATAGACTTTAGTTCAGCATTCAACACAATCATCCCTCAGAAACTGATTGGAAAGCTGAGCCTATTGGGCCTGAACACCTCCCTCTGCAACTGGATCCTAGACTTCCTGACTGGGAGACCTCAGTCAGTCCGGATCGGGAGCAGCATCTCCAACACCATCACACTGAGCACGGGGGCTCCCCAGGGCTGCATGCTCAGTCCACTGCTGTTCACTCTGCTGACCCACGATTGTGCTGCAACACACAGCTCGAACCATATCATCAAGTTCGCCGATGACACGACCATGGTGGGTCTCATCAGCAAGAACGACGAGTCAGGTTATAGAGAGGAGGTGCAGTGGCTAACGGACTGGTGCAGAGCCAACAATCTGTCTCTGAATGTGAACAAAACAAAAGAGATGGTTGTTGACTTCAGGAGGGCACGGAGCAACCACTCCCCGCTGAACATCAATGGCTCCTCGGTAGAGATCGTAAAGAGCACCAAATTTCTTGGTGTTCACCTGGCGGAGAATCTCACCTGATCCCTCAACACCAGCTCCATAGCAAAGAAAGCCCACCAGCATCTTTACTTTCTGCGAAGGCTGAGGAAAGTCCATCTCCCACTCCCCATCCTCATCACATTCTACAGGGGTTGTATTGAGAGCATCCTGAGCAGCTGCATCACTGCCTGGTTCGGAAATTGCACCATCTCAGATCGCAAGACCCTGCAGCAGATAGTGAGGTCAGCTGAGAAGATCATCGGGGTCTCTCTTTCCGCCATCACAGACATTTACACTACACGCTGCATCCAAAAAGCAAACAGCATTATGAAGGATCCCATGCACCCCTCAAACAAACTCTTCTCCCTCCTGCCGTCTGGGAAAAGGCACCAAAGCATTCTGGCTCTCACGACCAGATTAAGTAAGTTTCTTCCCCCAAACTATCAGACCCCTCAATACCCAAAGCCTGGACTGACACCTTACTGCCCTATTGTCCTGTTTATTATTTATTGTAATGCCTGCACTGTTTTGTGCAGTTTATGCAGTCCTGGGTAGGTCTGTAGTCTAGTGTAGCTTTCTCTGTGTTGTTTTTTACGTAGTTCAGTCTAGTTTTTGTACTGTGTCATGTAACACCATGGTCCTGAAAAACGTTGTCTCATTTTTACTACATACTGTACATAGCAGTTATGGTCAAAATGACAATAAAAGTGACTTGACTTGATCAGAAGAGTAGCTGGTGAGTGAGTGAGTGAGTGAGGGAGGGAGGATAATCGTCAATAGATGATCAAGCTTCCAAATTTATAGTTCTTGTCTGTACTTCCATGACACAGAGAAGGACGTGGTGAATTGAGAGAGAACAGGGATGTTCGGGTGCAGATCAACATGACAAAGGAGGAGGTGGAGCTCCTGAAATACATAAAGGTGGGGTAATTACCCAGGACCTGACCGGGTTTATCCTATGATGTTATGGAAAGCAAGGGAGGAGATTGCTGGAGCCCTGGCAGCAATTTTTGTATCTTTGTTAGCCATTGGTGAGGTACCAGAAGACGGGAGGATAGGTAATGCATATTTATTAAAGAGCAGCAGGAATAAGCTGGGGAACTACAGGCCAGTGAGCCTGAAATCCATGATAGTTAGATTATTGCAAGACTTTCTGAGCGGCAGATTATTTGCATTTGGAAATATAAGGACCAATTTGAGATGGCAGCATGGCTTTCTGCGTAGTAAATAATGTCTCGCAGATTTGAAGAGGTGACCAAGAGGACCAATGAGGGTAGGCATGGTTCATCTTGTTTACATGGACTTTAGCAAGGCCTTTCATAAAGTCCCACATGTTGGCTGGTTTGAAATGTTAGAACACATGGGCAGGGTGAGCAAGACAATTTGATACCGTCTCACTGGAAGAGTCAGGGGGTAGTAGTGAAGGGTCACTTTTCAGAATGGAGACCTGTGGCCAATGGACGCACCTGAGGGATTGGTGCTGGGTCTTTTTTCCTGTTTGCCATATATATTAATGATTTGGGCGTAAATGCAAACAGCATGATTAGTAAGTTTGCAGGTAACACTAAATTTGTTTGTATGATGGACAGTGAAGATCATATAAGCTTACAATCGGCTACAGATCATTTGAGAAATAAAGCAAGGGTGTGGCTGATAGACTATAACTCAGATAACTGCAAAATTGATGCATTTTGTGAAGCTAAACCTGGGCAGACATATAGAGTGTTGTTGAACAGAATGACTTTGGGGTGTAAGTGCAACGATCCCTGAAAATAGGAAAATAAGTAGATAGAGTGGTGAGGAAGGTGTTTGCCTACATTGGCTGAAGCAATGAGCTTAAGATTTGCGACTTCATATTATAGTTGTACAAAAGCTGGAGTTAATTAAGCTAAGAGGGTACAGAAAAGAAATTCAAGGATTTTGCAGGATTGGAGAGGTTGGATCGGGTCAGTCTATTTTCTATGAAGCGAAGGAGGCTGAGAGGCGGCATGAGGTAAGATAGTCAGTGACTGCTCCTATGTAGTGATGTTTAAAAGTAATATGTATAGATTTAAGTTGAGAGGGAGGATATTTTCAAGGGAAACTGAGTTAAATTTGTCACACAAAGAATAGCTGGCATTGGGAATAAGCTGCCAGAGGAGGTGGTGAGGCAGAAAGAGAAACAAAATTTAAGAGTCATCTTAATGAGCAGGGCAGAGGGGAATATGGAATTAATACAGGCAAGTGTGATTAGTACAGCAAAGCATGATGGATGGCATGAATGTGATGGGCTGAAGGGACCGTCTATGCTGTGCAACTCTATGACGCCATATGACACCTGACGATAT
Source organism: Hemitrygon akajei (assembly GCF_048418815.1). NCBI lineage: Eukaryota > Metazoa > Chordata > Chondrichthyes > Myliobatiformes > Dasyatidae > Hemitrygon > Hemitrygon akajei. The sequence continues at coordinate 55,405,390 of NC_133135.1, forward strand.
ACATTAAAATTATATTAAAATCATTAAATGCTGTAAAATGTAATGAAAATTCAAATTAGGGAAATATATTAGCAACTGAAACTGTAATTTCCCTTTAAGGAACCTGCTTCAACAGCGTTGATTCCACACTCTCTTATAATAAGAACATTGGAATATTAATGAGCGGAGTCTCTGAAGTTGCAAGATTCAGCAAGGTCGAGAAAGGCATCGCAAAATTAGTTTCCTGAATTATTTAAAATAACACAGGCATCTCTGTTGCTCATTACTGATGCAAAACATAGAAACTTAACGAAATCAAGTCGACTGTTTAGTATCATTAACATTCCTTTTGAGAAGTATACCATTTTGATGCATCAAATAAAATAATAAATTCTAGTCTTACTATGTTTTTAAAGTAACGGTATAATATTCAAAATACTGGCAGAAGAAGCCCATGTAAATAATACATTTTGCAATTTTCCAAGAAGAGTGAAACTAAATCTCATTTTTTCATTTTTCTATTTATTAAAAAAATGATTACACCACAGATCACTCATCTTTAAGTACACTTTGGGTGATATCCAGAACAGACAGAAAATGCAAATATCTTTGCCAAATGTACTTTGAGCAAGAATGGAGATAATGGGAGTAACAGTATATTTCAGGCACACTGAAAATAGATACCATGACATCCATGAGCTGGTCATCTCTTCCTGACTAGCCTGTTCTGCCAGATAATATATGATTATGATTATGGTGGATTCCCCTTACCCCTTAATGCCTTTTGGTCTGAAAAGCTACCGCTTCCTTGAAGTTATACCAACTTGTCTTTCAGTTTTTGTAGTAGAGAATTACTCAGGTTTTTCACCAACTGAGTGAACTAACTTCTCATCTCAAGCCTAAACATTTCACCCTGTATCCTAAGACAGCTAAGACAGCCGGCTCCAGCATCCTCAGTCGGGGAAAATTGAACCTGTTGAACCTTGTCAAAATTATGTACTTTTCACATTCTTCAAAACTCCAGTGAATACAGATCCAGTTGACCCAATCTCTCCTCATCTGACAATCCTACCATGCCTGTCAATTTGTTGCATTCCCTCTATGGAGCATTTGTTCTAAATATATCCTTTGTTAGCAAAGGAGACCAAAATTTCATACCAACACACACAAAATGCTGGAGGAACCCAGCAGTTCAAGAAATGAATAAACAGTCAATATTTCGGGCCGAGACCCTTCTTCAGGACTAGAAAGGGAGGAGGAAGATGCCAGAATAAAAATATTGGGGAAGGGGAAGGAGGAAAACTAGAAGGTGATAGGGAAAGCCAGGTGGGTGGGAAAGGTAAAGGGCTGGAAAGAGAGGAATTTGATAGGAGAGGAGAGTGGACCACAGGAGAAAGAGAAGGGGTATCCAGGGGGAGGTGACAGGCAGGTGAGAAGAGTAAGACACCAGTGGGGAATAGAAGAAAAGGGGAGGGGAGAGATTTTTTAACCGGAATTTCATATAATAGTCCACAAAGGTCTCACCAAGGTCTTATATCACTTCTGTTTTCAGAACTTTTGCAAAGAAGGCCAACACACAATTCATCTTCATAACAGCTTTCTGTATGCTTTATTTCAGTAAGTGGTATAATGTGGGCTTCCAGATCACTTATCCTAAGTTCAAGTTTATTATTGTCTGACTGTACATATATACAACCAAATGAAACAACATTTCTCTGGACCACAGTGCACCCACACAACATATATCACACACAGCACATAAACCAAAATCTTATACTATATATAACTTAATAAAATATACTTCAAAATGCAGAATGACAATTTTACAAAATGCAAAGCGCAGCACGGGTAAATAGTGAACAGCTCGCTGTCCTAGTGACAGGACCTCAGTGGTGGCAGGGTATTCATTAATCTCACAGCCTGAGGAATAAAGCTGTTACCCAGTCTGGCAGTCCGAGAGCTTCTGTACCTCCTTCCTGATGGTAGCAGCTCGAAGAGATTATGGAATAGGTGGTAGGAATCCTTAACAAATGCTCTGAGCCCTTCATCTACACACTTCCCAGTGAATGTCATAAATTGGAGCGGGGAGGTGGTGTGTGGAGAGAGACCTTGATGACCATCTTGGCAGATTTTACTACCCTCTGCAGGGTCTTGTGGTCCAATGCCCTGCAGCTTCCATACCACACGGTGATGCAGCCAGACAGGACACTCTCGATGGTGCTCCTGCAGGAAGTTGCTAGAATGGGGACGGGGAGCCTTGCACCACCTCAATCTCCTCAGAAAGCATAGACACTGCTGTGCCTCCTTGACTGGTGAGGAGGTGCCGTGGGTCCAGGTTAGATCATTCACCATGTGCTCTTCACTCTCTCCATGGCAGAGCCATTGATGTGCAATAGAAAGAGGTCAACCTGTGCCTTCCTGATGGCTACAATCATCTCTTTTGTTTTGTCCACAGTGAGACTCAGGTTGTTTGTCAAGCCTCTCTGCCTCCTCTGTATGCCGACTCATTGTTGCTGATGAAGCTGGCCACTGTGGTATCATCAGTGAACTCGACAACGCTCCTGTTTGAGCTGAATCTGGCGGTGCAGTCGTGCTCAGTTCTCAGTGCTCAGCGTGATGAAGTTGCGATGTTGCTGCTAGTAACCCAGTTACAGTGAAGGGTGTTGAGTCCCAATGAGGACAGTTAACCCACCATCCTCTGTGGGTTAAACGTCGAGCTGAAGTGGATGACCAACATCCTGATGTACAAGGCATTGCTTTATAAGTGGCCCGGGCCGAGACTATGGCATCATCAGTGGACTGGTTTGAACAGGCAAACTGAAAAAGACGTTATGTAGCTGGAAGGAAGGGTTTCATAAGATCCATTACCAGATGCTCAAAGCACTTCATGATTGTTGAGGTTAGTGACACTGGGCAGCAATCGTTTAGCAGTTACCATTGCTCTCTTGGGCACCAGAATGATGGTGACTGCCTTGAAGCCTGCAGGGACAGTGAATTGCTTCAGAGAGATATTAAAGATATCCATTAAGAATTTTGTTGGCTGGGCCACACAGTCCCTCAGCACTGACTGGGTATATTGTCTGGCCCATGGATTTACCCTGGCGAGAGTTCTCCTCTCCTCCACTGCGGCCTGCTCTTCAGGAAGAGAGGCAAGCCTTTCTCAATCTCACATCATTCCATTGGTCAATTGCACATAGAAAGCATTCAGCCTGTCAGGAAGGGTGGCATCATTGTCATTACAAGCAGGGTGGATTTGTATACTTTGCCACATGCTCCGCGTGTCCCTGGTGTCACAAAGGTGCTTGCAAATTTCCTGTGCATACTCACACTTTGCCTTCCCGTTGACTCTTGCTGACCTTACAGTCATCCTGTCCCCTGATCTGACCCTTAAGCAGTGCATGAACCTCAGCTGTCAGCCATGGTTTCTGGTTTGCCCTGACAGTGTAGTGGTTAATCATGGTGACATCCCCAATGCACTTTACTAAGCGGTCTGTCACCGATTCCGCACATTCATTAACATTTCAGCCTTCTTTTTTTCCTTAGTAAGTGCATAACTGCATATTTATCTACATTACACCTCATCTTCGCCTACGTTTGTGTCCATGTACTCTGCTTACCCAAGTTGCCTCAATGTTCCTTTGCATTCTGCTCAGTCCCAAGCTTCGTGCCAAGAGCAAATTTAGAAATCTGGCATTTAGTTCCTTCCTCCAGATCACTGTTAAAGAGCTGGAGCTTCAGGCCTGATACCTTTGTTCCTACAGAACACTACGTATCACAGAAATCAGGATGCATTTAGAACTACTCTTTGTTTTCTGTATAACAATCAATTTTCAATCCCTCAATACCATGGCTTACACACTATTTACTCAAGACAATCAAATGTCACCTGAATATTCAAATACAACATATTTGTCTATTCTTCATGATCAATCCCTCCAATTACATACACAAACATTTCCAATACATTTGTCAAATATGATTTCCCTTCCATAAATTCACATCGACATTTTCTAATCCTGCTAACATTTTTACGCATCCTCTTGTCAGGTACATTACTGTACAGTTAAGCATTTTCCGTATAGCCAACGCTAGATTAGCTGTTGTAGTTCCTTTACACTCCTTCCTTTTTTTTAAAATAATGGGGCTACATTTGTCACCTTCTTACCTACAGAATTTATTATCAATAACATGTAACCTACTCTAGAAACTGTCTAGAATTTCCCAAGAGCATAGCCCTCTAATTTTCTAAGGTCCATGTACCTGAGAGGCTCTTAAAAGACCCTATTGTATCATAAAATCTCCTGTTTCTAACTACATCATGTTTTCACTAATCATTTCCTTTTCCCCTTCTTATAGAAATTTTTACAGTCCAATTTTTGTTCATTTTAAGCTTACTCTCATACTTTTCCTCTCTTTATTAATCTCATGTTCGTTTTTTGCTGAACTCTATACTGCTTCATATCTTCAGGCTTGTTAGATTACCTAACAACTTCATTTGATTCCTTTTTTAATCTATCTAATTCTATACATGATTATTTTTGATTGCCAAGGGTGGATCACATTTCTGTTTGTGAAATAACTGGCATTTCAGTTCTGTCTTGCCTCCTAATGGGGCTTCCCAAAATATGCAAGCTAACTTACCTCAATTTTTTGGTATTTTCTTTGCTTCAATTTAGGGCCCTAATTTAAATGGAACTGTTTCACTTTCTATCTCAGTAAAGAATTTTTTCAGGTAATGGCCATTCTTCCACAAAGGATGTCACATAACAAAACTATTAACTGAACCCTTTCTTGTTCTAGCCTAGTCTACTCCCTATTGGCTCCTCAATGTAGTGGTCCAATACTCTCCAAAGTACCTCTGCTCATTTGGTTTGACAAGTCAAGAAAAGGACAACAACGAAAGGTATGAAAGGTGAAAGAGAACCAGATTTGTCAAACTATAGTTAATCAGGTGTAGATTAGGAAGATTCAAGATCTAAGTTTCTCTTTCTTCATCTTGTTCTGTGTTCTTATATTTTCTATCTGCCTAATCTATCACTTCTCACTCTCTTTTTCTTTGCTTCCCTCTGTACTTAGATATAGAGCTATGGAGTCATACAGGGTGGGAACAGGCTCTTTGGACCATCTTGTCCATGTCACCCTTGTACTAATCTACACTAACACTATGTACAGATATATCTGCTTCACCCCGCCAGGTCTTCATACTCTCCACGTTACTATTCAGTTCCAACAGTCCTGCTCTTGACCGATTACTGTTGCACATCTTGGTCAGTTGCCCCTTTGCTCTGTCTATCCCTGTTTCTTGTTTACCCTGCAGGGTCCTCTGGGCCATCACCCTTTCAGGTCCACTTCATCTCCACGTTGCTGAGATCCCTGCAGGTCTGCTTCATTTTTTATCTGTCATATTCCTGTCTCTCCTGTTATCCACTTTATTTTCTCCTTTTCCACAAATTCACAATTGCATAAAGAAATGTTATAAAACAAAGCCACACATGATTGAATTGGGTTGTACCCAATGAGATGCAAAAGACAGATATTACGTTCCTCTGTAGTAACGGAATTTGCAGTAAATTGATTATTTTTCGAAGTCACACCAGATCATCAATCCACATTTTAAAGTTGTAAATCAATTTTAAAAATCTTCTTGCTAGGATGCTCGTATCTGTTTATGATGTTAATATTAAACAGTGTTCTAAACAGTTCCATCGGTCTGGGATGGTGGTGAATATTGGTAGCTCAGGTTGAGGAGTTTGCTGAGCTTGACATTAGCTTGTAGCCGTTTCAGTGCGCAGTTGTTGGCGTTTCTCTCCGGAAGTGCTCATGTTCATATAGGCATCCATTCACTTGCCTTGGTTCTGATCGGCTACCCCTTCAGTTGACCTTTAATTTCTATTATCTTGCATTTCTTTGGCTCTCAGGGGTTCATAGGTGGCATCTATTATGATAAGTTTGTTTACGGAATTATCAGATGAGAACCATGCTTCTAAAAATTCTCAAGCCTGCTTCATTTGCCTATGCCACAGCCTCCCCAGTATCCTGGCTAAAATGGTGTCCTTCTCAGTCTTCACGTAACGAGATCAGCGACAGTGGATCATGCCTCCGTACCGCCATTTTGTGTTCCTCTAAATCAGTTGAGAGTTTACATCCTGTCTGGGCGACATAGTTCTTGTTGCAGTCTCCACAAGTGATCCTGCACACTTTTGTCGGTTGTCTTTACTGGTACCTTGGTTCTTGAGACAAGCTTCCTTAAAGTCGCCCTTGCGAAAGAAATGTCAGCCAATGGAATTCAAAGGTCAGCTGAAGGGGCAGCAGATCAGGACCGAGGCAAGTGAGCGGGGGCCTATATAAATGTGAGCACTCCCAGAGAGAAACACTGACAACAGCGCACTGAGGATGTCACTTCGACTCGTGATGAAACATCTGCAAGCTAATTACCAAGCTCGGCAAACACCACAATGTCAAGTCCTATTGGTGTTGACAGATGCATGACAAGGAGATATATTTTGAGTGCTCAGTTACCTAAATATAAAACAGATGTTAAATGAGCCAACAGACTTTACAATATTGAATTGATTATTCTTTTGGTATATGATAATTGCCAGAGTTAGTGGTACCTGATTAATTTGATTCAACTTATTTAAATTTATTCTTACCAGTTCTGTAAATTCATTACTACCCAGGTCCAATCGATCGATTTGTGTCAGTCTGTGCATTGACCTGCAAAAGTTCAGAAAGAAAGGATTTGCAAATTGTCACATTATTATAATATGCAAATACCATTACACTGCAAGTAGATATTAATAATCAGCAATATTAGAAAAGGAAATAATGAATAATGTTTATCTACAATGATTTTCATCTTTGTGCAATCTGAAATTCTTTGCAACCGGATTGAATTCAGACTCCAGCTCTAACGGAGGGAAGCTGAACAGATCCATACAAACAAGACTATGGGATATATTACCAGCTGTTAGAGGAAGGGATCAAGTGATGAATGTTGGTCAGAGAGGCAAACTATTTCCACCTGCGGCCAAGAAACACATTAGACTTGAGTGAGTGCAGGAATCTTTATCTTTCGTTGGTGAAATACCAAGAAAGATATAACAAAAAACATTGCACACACTGGAGATCAGAAAGAATAACAGAAAAACAATTTAAGCATTTTATAAAAGACAAACAAATTAAATGGTGGGGTTCAAGGCGGGTGAGAGGAACTGTGAATTCATTCATGTGTATTGCTACTTTTAAACTTAAAGATCGCAGGAAAATGAAACAAAGCAGTTGAAGATGCTTGTCCTCGGGGCACGCTCTTAAGAAACAACAGAATTTATTGTCTTCTTCTCTGCCCACCACCCTCCATCTGCAACTGAAAACATGTTTACATATCACTGCTCTACTCTCTTTACACGCATGACAGTGTGGCAAGGCACATCTCAAACACTCTCTTTAAATTTGCCGATGATACAACTGTAGTTGACAGAATCTCAGATGGTGATGAGAAGCCATGTAGGAATGATACAGATCAGCTGTTTGAGTGCCGTCGATACAACAACATTGCAGTCAACATCAGTAAAACCAGGGAATTAATTTTGCACTTCAGGAAGAGGAAGTTGAGAGAACTTGTCATGGGCTTCAATCATCGTGAGCACTTGCTTGTTTGGTTGGTGCAGTACAAGGTTTAAAAAGAGATCCAGACCTCTTGGGACTTGTCAGTAGGCACTTGCCAAAGAGCATTTAAAAGAGGGAGGGTGAACAGCTGGGAGTCATGCTACATATTGGTAGCAACAGTATACGCAGAAAAAGGGATGATGTTCTGAAGAGAGTATGCAAGGAGCTAGATAGAAAGTTGAAAAGCAGGATCCCATGGAGCTTAAGGTAAAGGAAGCCTTAAGGCTGATTTATACTTGTGCGTACAGGCTACACTGCACCCTATGCCGTAACCCTGATTTTCACTTCTGCGTCGCTCTACGCCGTAGTGAGCATACGTTGGTGTGCGCGAAAACGCTAGTTGGCGGTGGGGTTTCTATGCCACTGTGTTGAGTTTCTTCGTGAGAGACATGGACGAGGAAATGCATTTCAAACATTTTCGCATGTCAGCAGGTAGATTTGACAATTTGGTTCATCTATTTCGCATCGGTGTACGCACAGCCTACAGACGTGGCGGAGAAGAAGCAACCGGAAATGTGATGCTACCAAGCGGACCAATCACAGTTGCTGTGGTCTGCGTCGCCGTGACGCGCGAGTTAATTTTCTGGTGAGGTGCACGTCACCCTACTGTGTAGGGTGCAGCGTAGGTACGGCGTAGGGCACGCGATACCTATGGCGTCGATGCGATGCACAAGTATAAATCAGCCTTAAGGTGACAGTGATCATAATTTGATAGCTTTTGCCCTGCAGTTTGAGAGGGAGAAGCTAAAATTACATGTATTCGAATTACAATGGAGTAAAAGGAATTACAAAGGCAGGAGAGAAGATCTGGCTAAAGTTGACTGGAAGAGGACACTAGAAATGTTATAAATGTTTTAAAATCTTCAATAACAGCATATGAAAATGTACTGAAGAGCAGGGCTTCAACAGTGCATCTGCTGCAACCTCATCATCACTGAGGCCCTGAGGCACTGCGAAGTAAAGGATGATTGAAGACGCACATCTGTTTGTGCAGATGTAGGTTGAACAGTTGTGTGGTGCATCTGGACAAATGGAAGAGCTGAGTACTGGACCAAGAGTGCACCCATAATTTTCAACCCCTTCTAAAAGACTAAGTTATGCAAAGCTCTTGTGAGTGAAAAGAGAGTGTGAAATGAAATTGGGAAAGAGAGGTTTGGGAGCGAAAGGAGTGCAGGAAATAGAGGGAATAAAGATTTGATCTGATAACCAGCGAATTAAAGACTTTTCTATATGGCATATAATAAGTTAAAATCTTATTAGTAAGAATATTTGAAGTAAAGCTTTTTCTTTTTATTCAATTAATCTAACAGAATGAAGCATTGTTAGATTCACATCCTGCAGCACGTGAGAGCTGAAAGAATTATCCGTTCTTGGACAGCAACACAACAGCAATTGTCAACTGAAGGAGAGAGAACGAGCAATAGTGTGTATGATACTGCCATACCAAAAGCAAAGAACAGGCAGGCAGATCAAAACACCCTTGAGGGTACCTTACTATTTTAACCAGCATTCAGTTCAAAGTATTAACATGGGTAAAGGACTTCCCTGGGTTTGCAGTCAGACCCATGACCATAGCACCAGTCACAGGGAACAGGGAGGAAAGAGAAAGGCCAAGGGAATATAACCTTTTTATACCTGTCTCGTATTATTACTTTCTCAGTTCCTGAAGCCCTCCAACTTCCATTTGGGGATATTCAACAAATTTCAAATATCATTCTGATTATATAAATTTGAACAGTTGGGAAACAAATATGTAATTTTTTGTATACGTGAACTTACTTTGGTAGAGTTTTCAGATGATTCTCTCTGAGCTCCAGAATGCGCAGCTTGGTAAGTCTAAAAATGCAAAAACAAATGTACTTCTGAAAAATATTAGGATATCATTCTTTCAATCATTTCAAAATATTCTGGGGCTGGTGATTTAATTATGTAACAGTGATATACAGTTGTACTCGTAGAACATTAGATAGATAGCTGACACAATCTATCAAGGGACCCATTTGAACATGTACATAATATAAAGTAGCAGACAGGAAATGATAAGAGCCGACTGGAGTTTTAAAAAAAACTGACCATTTTGTAGTAAAATTCAAGATAAACCTTTTATAGTATAACGCTGAAATATTATCTTTATGTGAAGAATGCAGTGAAACTGCACTGGACAACATTGTATAAAAATTGTATAAAAATGTTAATAATATTTAAAAATATACACATAATACATAACAAAAATGACTGCACTTTAACAGCTCATACTTGGTTGCAAAATACTTGGCAAGTACAGATACCATGGTGTCATGGTGTTGTGTGAAATCAGGTTCGAAGGATTCGGTGAGTGGGGAAAGAAGACACTCTCTGCCGGTAAGTAAATTAACTATTTATTAACAGGACAAGGCAGACACTAAACATTCAGTAACTCATTCAAGTTATACACAGTAGCAAATACAATCTAAAGCATGCGCCCGGGCCCTCTTTACTGCAACACACTTCCACTGTTTGCCACTTCCATGGCACTCGGTCGTAATAGCAGCCCATGATGACCCAGACTGCGAAAAGAGAACGGGTGCTTTCAGTGCGCTAGAATTATACTCTAGCTACACCGGGACGTCATCAGCTGGCACTGGCACCAAACAGCAGCCAGTGAAAGAGCTTCAATGCTCCTTAAATGGGCCAATCCGTAGCGGGCTTTCCATGCAAATTTAAGATGGACACTTACTGCAACACATGGCTATGTTACTGGACTTGAAAGCTGCTTATCAAATGACTGATCCAGAAACACAAGTTCCCACTCAAACATGCATTCTTCACCAGGACAGCCGGAAAAGTTAAATTCATGTAACTCAATAAAACTAGATTTTTTTTTTAAGAAAGGCTGGTCTCAGTAATTTAACAATGATTGCATTATCATTAAAAACTCATGTGGTTTATTAAGGTCCTGCAGGGAAAGACATCTGTTATCTTTATTTAATTTGCTTTTTATGTAACTTCAGATCACCATCATGTCTGATTTATAACTGCATCCTCAAGTCAGGGTGGACAACAGATGCAAGCATTGCCTGTGACATTCACATACCATGAAGGAACAATAAAAATGCTGAGAAAAGGTGCTATTATTGTGAATACAAGGTTGATCTCTCATTTACAAAACATACACATTCCACTGGAAAGCAAGATAAAGGATAGAAGAACAGACGTACTGTAATGGACAATTTGTAAATAATTTAAGAAAAAAGAATAAAGTGCTTTAAAATGCAAGGGAACCACGGCAGACTGAAATGAATATGAAGGCAAGGTAATAAACTGCACAGGTTCACAAAATAGAAAAATGCCAGATCAGCAGAAGCTATTAAAAGAATTGCTAAGCACAAGTATATTTACAACCACCAGTGAAAATAAAACCAATGACTTTTTTTTTAAACTCAAAAGTGAAAGAAGATCAAACGGCAGCTGAATATAAAAATGCATCTCCTTTTCAGTGTTTACAGAGGATATCAGATGAACTATCCCTGGCATGGGGATTGTGAGCCATACCTTCCGATGAACAATAGGCGATCTGAATTGCCCAGTTAGCTGTGCAGTGATCACACTTTTTCTTCCCCAATACGGTATCAACTACAATCTCTTGATGGGAGTTCATCTTCCGGCTGATCAGCAAGGTCCTGTGTAGCACAGTGCCTCTCTGAGTACTTGCCTGGTTCTGTCCCTGTTGTCTTCGAGGAGAGCAGGTATTCTCTCAGCAATTGTCCCAAATGTTGGCAATAAAATAAACTCAGTTGTTTTTAAGTGAAAGTGTTTATGCAACAGACTCAGACCTTGAATAATGAATGAATTTCTGATTATATCACTGAAGGTCCTTTATGAATATTGACATTGAAGAAATGTAGCTCCATTCACAAGCTGAGACACAAGTGTTTATTCTTATGTTAAAATTATGTTCAAATAAATATTCGGTTTGAAATGTCTCCATCTGAAATAGTTAAACAGTTTTAAAATGTTTGACAGATGATATCCTTTGCATGGGAGTTCCGTAGCAAGGTTAAAGGTCTGTTTGCTGATTTGAGCTGGTTCGTCCTCTTGGGTGTGGAGGGTCAGGAAAGTTCATCAGCCACATTTGGAAAATGTAAGTTCATAGAAGGAGGGCACCACAGAAAATGATCCATGCAGTGAGCCAGTCAGGATAGCTCAACCAATGAGGCATTTTTAATGTTTTCTTACCATCACAGGAAAATACTCCAAGTTGCAAGATCCCTCAGACATCTAGCCTGATGGTTGAGGAATAAATGTTTTACAGGATGTTAGGGAGCTCTTTAGTTTTATCTAGAGTGTCATGGGACCTTTTCTATCTACATGAGAACGTAGGCAGAAATTCCATTTAACCACTCATCAACATTCTCCAACGCTTGCTCATACTTCACAGAAGAGTTGCAGTGTTTTATTATTTTCTCAAGTGCCTGGATTAGATTTCAACCACCAATCTTCTAGCTAAGAGGAAACTACAGTGGCAAAGGCATGACTAACACAATGCAGTTTCTACAAAAAAATGCCAAAGTTGGAAAATAGAGACAAATATAGGAAATGCTGTTAAATTGGAATAGAAACAGAAAAAGCAGGAAATACTTAGCGAGGGCAGCATCTATGGAGGGAGAAATCAAGTTGATTTTCAGGGATTGGCTGGAGCAGAAGTAAGATAATGTACTACCCTTGCACTTGTGTTAAGCTTTACTAGAAAATTGTAGGAGGCATTGTGAGTGGGAAATAGGGAACTAAAATGACAGGTGATTAAAAATCTTGGATCATGCCTGCAATCTAAATGGAGCTGTTCCATAAAGTGATAGCCCTGATTCAGTTTGGTCTCTTCATTGTGGCCATATTGTGAGCAGAACAGTAAGTTGGGAGAGTTATAAATAAATACAGAATATGGCACAAATACAGCAAAAGGTTCATGCTCAACATAGCAACTGTAAAAAACCATTACAGTTTTTTGTGACACTAGGCGAACCTAAATTCAATGTTATTCTGGTTGATTTGCAGGTGAAAAATGGATTCAATATGAGTTTTATTTTGTTAAATTATAGCCTAATTTTTGCTTACTTTTGAATAACTGCTAAATTTGTCAGGCTTATTTTAGGCAATTATTGTGCCCATGAGGAATATTGGATAAGATTTGCAGCCATTTTCAGAAAATTCTAGATTGGATTAAGTTTTCAAGCTTTGCTGGTGGTTCCTAATGGAACCACTGGGGTTCACAGAATCCAAATGATAAATGTTCTGAGCAAGGAGTCAAATACAGAAGCAATGCTCCTCCTGACTCCACACCAAGATGATGGGCTGCTATGCTTTGCATTTCTTTCCTTTGGCTTATCTGCAGACTGGCTGTGACTGAATTCGTATTAAATGCTATCTCATTGAAAATTTAAGAATTTACTTAAGCAAATGAAATGGTAATTGAAAGAAGAGATAGTAAGAGATTTGAAAGTGGGAGGGGGCAAGGCAGATCCAAAATGATAGGAGAAGACAAGAGGGGAGAGGGATGAAGCTAAGAGCTGGAAAGTTGATTGGCAAAAGGGATACAGAGCTGGAGAAGGGAGAGGATCATGGGATGGGAGGCCTAGGGAGAAATAAAGGGGGACGGGAGTACCAGAGGGAGATGGAGAGCAAGCAAGGAGTGACTGTGAGAGGGGCAGAGAGAGAAAAAGAAAAAAAGGACAGACAAATAAATAAATAAGGGATGGGGTAAGAAGGGGAGGGGGGCATTAACAGAAGTTAGAGAAATCAATGTTCATGCCATCAGGTTGGAGGCTACCCAGCCGGAATATTAAGTGTTGTTCCTCCAACCTGAGTGTGGCTTCATCTTGACAGTAGAGGAGGCCATGGATAGACATATCAGAATAGGAATGGGACATGGAATTAAAATGCGTGGCCTCTGGGAGATCCTGCTTTCTCTGGCAGACAGAGCGTAGGTGTTCAGCGAAACAGTCTCCCAGTCTGTGTTGGGTCTCACCAATATATAAAAGGCCACACCGGGAGCACCAGACGCAGTATACCACACCAGCCGACTCACAGGTGAAGTGTCGCCTCACCTGGAAGGACTGTCTGGGGCCCTGAATGGTGGTGAGGGAGGAAGTGTAAGGGCAGGTGTAGCACTTGTTCCACTTACAAGGATAAGTGCCGGGAGGGAGATCGGTGGGAAGGGATGGGGGGTACGAATAGACAAAGGCGTCGTGTAGGGAGCGATCCCTGCGGAAAGCTGAAAGTGGGGGGGAGGGGAAGATGTGTTTCACCAGACCTTGTTCCAATTCCAACCTCACTCCTTCTGAATGCTCTGCTCTCCACTCCCCCTGCACCAATCCAAACCTTACGATAAAACCCACTGATAAGGGGGGGGGGGCACTATTGTAGCCTAGTGTACTGACCTCTACCTGGCCGAGGCACAGAGACAACTCACTGATACCTCCTCTTATTTACCCCTCGATCATGACCCCACTAAGGAGCACCAGGCCACTGTCTGCCACACCATCACCAACCTTATCAGCTCTGGAGATCTCCCATCCACTGCCACCAACCTCATAGTTCCCACACCCCGCACTTCCCGTTTCTACCTGCAACCCAAAATCCACAAACCTGCCTGTCCAGGTAGACCCATTGTCTCAGCTTGCTCCTGCCCCACCGAACTCATTTCTGCATACCTCGACACTGTTTTATCCCCTCTTGTTCAATCCCTTCTCACCTATGTTCGTGACACTTCTCACACTTTGAATTTTTTCAATGATTTTAAGTTCCCTGGCCCCCAGCACCTTATTTTCACCATGGACGTTCAGTCCCTATATACCTCCATCCCCCACCAAGAAGGTCTCAAAGCTCTCTGCTTCTTTTTGGATTCCAGACCTAACCAGTTCCCCTCTACCACCACTCTCCTCCGTCTAGCGGAATTAGTCCTGACTCTTAGTAATTTTCTCCTCTGGCTTCTCCCACTTCCTCCAAACCAAAGGTGTAGACATGGGCACCCGTATGGCTTTGTTGGCTTTGTGGAACAGTCCATGTTCCAAGCCTATACTGGTATCCGACCCCCACTTTTCCTTTACTACATCGATGACTGCATTGGCGCTGCTTCCTGCACGCATGCTGAGCTCGTTGACTTCATTAACTTTGCCTCCATCTTTCACTCTGCCCTCAAATTTACCTGGTCCATTTCCAACACCTCCCTCCTCTTTCTTGATCTTTCTGTCTCTATCTATGGAGACAGCTTATCTATTGATATCTACTATAAGTCTACAGACTTTCACAGCTACTTGGACTATTCCTTTTCCCACTGTCTATTGCAAAAATGCCATTCCTTTCTCACAATTTCTCTGTCTCTTCCCCATCTGCTGTCAGGATGAGGCTTTTCATTCCAGGACAAAGGAGATGTCTTCCTTTTTTAAAGAAAGAGGCTTCCTTTCCTCCACCATCAACTCTGCTCTCAAATGCATCTGTCCCATTTCCCGCACATCTACCCTCACCCCATCCTCCCGCCACCCCACTAGGGATAGAGTTCCCCTTTTCTCACCTACCACCCCACCAGCCTCCGGGTCCAACATATAATTCTCCGTAACTTCCGCCACCTCCAACAGGATCCCACCACCAAGCTCATCTTTCCCTCCCCCCCCCCCCCCCCCGCTTTCCGCAGGGATCGCTCCCTACGTGACTCCCTTGTCCACTCGTCCCCCCCATCCCTTCCCACCGATCTTCCTCCTGGCACTTATCCTTGTAAGTGGAACAAGTGCTACACCTACCCTTACACCTGCTCCCTCACCACCATTCAGGGCTCCAGACGGTCCTTCCAGGTGAAGCGACACTTCACCTGTGAGTCGGCTGGTGTGGTATACTGCGTCCAGTGCTCCCGGTGTAGCCTTTTATATATTGGTGAGACCCGACACAAACTGGGAGACTGGTTTGCTGAGCACTGACTATCTGTCTGCCAGAGCAAGCAGGATCTCCCAGTGGCCACACATTTTAATTCCACGTCCCATTCCCATTCCGATATGTCTATCCATGGCCTCCTCTACCATCCAGATGAAGCCACACTCAGGTTGGAGGAACATCTTATATTCCGTCTGGGTAGCCTCCAACCTGATGGCATGAACATTGATTTCTCTAACTTCCTTTAATACCCCCCTCCCCTTCTTACCCCATCCCTTATTTATTTATCTATTTATGTATGTATGTATTTATTTATTATTTTCCCCTTTTCATTCTTTTCTCTCTCTGTCCCTTTCACAGTCACTCCTTGCCTGCTCTCCATCTCCCTCTGGTACTCCCCTCCCCCCTTCTTTCTCCCTAGGCCTCCCATCCCATGATCCTCTCCCTTCTCCAGCTCTGTATCCCTTTTGCCAATCAACTTTCCAGCTCTTAGCTTCATCTCTCCCCCTCCTGTCTTCTCCTATCATTTCGGATCTCCCCCTCCCCTTTTCAAATCTCTTACTATCTCTTTTTTCAGTTAGTCCTGATGAAGGGTCTCAGCCCGAAATGTTGACTGTGCTTCTTCCTATAGATGCTGCCTGGCCTGTTGTGTTCCACCAGCATTTTGTGTGTTGCTTGAATTCCCAGCATCTGCAGATTTCCTCGTGTTTGCGTGAAATGGTAATTGTTTCTTCTGACCAAGAGGTCTAAACCTAAGGGTCACTGAATAAAACCACAAGATGTAGGAGCAGAATTAGGCTATTAGGCCCATCAAGTCTGCTCTGCCATTTCATCATGGCTGATATTTTTATGTCTCAACCCCATTCTCTTGTCTTCTTCTCATAACCGTTGAACCCTGAATAATCAAGAGCCTATCAACCTCCACCTTTAAATATACTCAATAACTTGGCCTCCACAACCACATATGGCAATGAATTCCACATATTCACTCCTTCTGGCTAAATAAATTCCTTATCATCTCTGTTCTAAATAGATGTCCCTCTAATCTGAAGTTGTGGCCACTAGTCTTAGAAACACCCACTACAGGAAACATCCTCCCCACATCCACTCTATCCAGACCTTTCAATATTCTATGAGATCCCCTCTTAGTCTTATAAACTCCAGCGAGTCCAGGCCCAGAGCTATCAGATGTTCCTCATATGTTAGCCCTTTCATTCCTGGAATCACTCTCATTATCTTGACACCACCACCCCCCCCCCCCCGCCCCCCAATGCCAGCACATATTTTCTTAGATAAGGGGCCCAACATTTCTCACAATACTACAACTGCTGTCTGACTGTGTCTTATGAAGCCTCAGCATTACATCCTTGCTCTTATATTCTAGTCTTCTCAAAATGAATTTTCCTACCTTAACACCAACTCTACCTATAAGTTAACCTTTTGGAAATCCTGCACAAGGACTTCCAGGTCCCCTTGCACCTCTCATTTTTGAATTTCCTCCCCATTTAGAAAATAGTCTACGCCTTTATTCCTTTTACCAAACCGCATGACTATACACTTCCCTACACTATATTTTACCTGCCACTTCTTTGCCTATTCTGCTAAGGCCTTTTGCAGTATTGCTTCCTCAACACTACATGCCCCTCCACCTATCTTTGTCTCGTCTGCAAACTTGACCATATTCCATCATC
The DNA here is from genome assembly GCF_048418815.1 of Hemitrygon akajei. Classification (NCBI taxonomy): domain Eukaryota; kingdom Metazoa; phylum Chordata; class Chondrichthyes; order Myliobatiformes; family Dasyatidae; genus Hemitrygon; species Hemitrygon akajei. The sequence goes on from NC_133135.1 coordinate 55,422,627, forward strand.
CAAACCATTCACCTATAACATGAACAGAAGCGGTCCCAACACCAATCACTGCAGAGCACCACTAGTCATGGCCAGCCAACCAGAAAATGGCCCTCTATTTCCACTTTTTGCCTCCAGCTAGTCAGCCAACCTTCTGTACATGTTAGTATCTTTCCTGTAATACCATGGACTCTTAATTTAAGCAGCCTCATGTGCAACACCTTGATAAAAGGCCTTCTGAAAATCCAAGTAAACATCATCTAATGACTCTCGTTTGTCAATCTTCTCTGTTATTTCCTCAAAACATTCCAACAGATTTGTCAGGCAAGGTTTCCCCTTAAGAAAACCATGCTGACTTTTGACTATTTTTAATGAGCCTCCAAGTACCCGAAAACCTCATCCTTAATAATGGACTCCAACATCTTCCCAACTAATGAGGTCAAGCTAACTGGCCTATAATTTCCTTTCTTCTGCCTCCCTCCCTTCTGAAAGAGTGGTGTAACATATCCAGTCCTCCGGAACCATTCCAGGGTCTAATGATTCTTGAAAGGTCATTACTAATGCTTCCAAGCACCTTTTCTTTAGCAATAGTAATGGCACAATTTCTGCCCCCTTAAACTCTCACAAGACAAGACAAAGGAGCAGAAGTAGGCCATTCGGCCCACTGAGTCTGCTCCACCACTCAACCATGAGCTAAACTATTCTCCCATTTAGTTCCCATTTCCGGCTTTTTCCCCATATCCCTTGATACCCTGACTAATTAGATACCAATCAATCTCCTCCTTAAACACCCCCAATGATCGGGCCTCCACAGCTGTATGTGGCAACAAATTCCACAAATCCACGACCCGCTGGCTAAAAAAATTTCTACTCATCTCTGGTTTAAATGGTACCCTCTAATTCTAAGACTGTAGCCTCTTGTCTTGGACTCACCTACCAAGGGAAACAGCCTTTCCATATCTACTCTGTCTAACCCTTTCAACATTCAAAATGTTTCTATGAGATCCCCTCTCATTCTTCTATACTCTAATGAATACAGACCAAGAGCCGACAAATGCTCCTCATATGTTAGCCCCTGCATTTCAGGAATCATCCTCGTAAATCTCCTCTGAACTCTCTCCAACATCAGTACATCCCTTCTAAGATAAGGGGCCCATAACTGCACAAAGAATTCCAAATGAGGTCTCACTAGTGCCCCATACAGCCTCATCAACACCTCCTTACTCTTAAACACTATTCCTCTTGAAATGAATGCCAACATAGCATTCGCTTTCCTTACTGCTGATCCAACCTGGTGGTTAACCTTTAGGGTATCCTGCAAGAGGACCACCAAGACCCTTTGCACTTCCGATTTTTGAACTTTCTCCCCATTTAAATAATAATCTTCCCGATTATCTCTTCTTCCAATATGTGCAAATGTACATTTCTCAATATTGTACCTCATCTGCCATTTCATTGCCTACTCTCCTAAACTGACCAAGTCACTCTGCAACCTTTCCAGTTCTTCAACACTTCCTGCTCCTCCACCTATCTTGGCATCATCTGGAAATTTAACCACAAAACCATTTAATCTATAATCTAAATCATCGATATACAGTGTAAAAAGAAGTGGCCCCAACACCAACCCCTGCGGAACACCACTAGTAACCGGCAACCAACCAGAATAGGATCCCTTTATTCCCACCTTTTGCTTTCTGCCTATCAGCCAATGCTCCACCCATTCCAATATCTTCCCTGTAATTCCATGGACTATCATCTTATTAAGCAGCCCCTTATGCGGCACTTTATCGGAGGCCTTTTGAAATCCAAATACACATCATCCACAGCCTCTCCCTTGTCAACCTTATTTGAGATTACCTCAAAAAATTCCAATAGGTTAGTGAGGCAGGATCTTCCCTTCATGAATCCATGCTGGCTTGGGCCTATCTTCTCATGCACCTCGAGGTATTTCATAACCTTGTCCTTGAGGATCAACTTCAATAAACTTTCCAACTACCGATGTCAGACTTATAGGTCTGTAATTTTCTTTTTGCTGCCTCCCTCCTTTCTTAAAAAGCGGAACTACATTTGCAACCTTCCAGTCTTCCAGAACCATGCCAGCGTCTAGTGATTCCTGGAAGATCATTTCCAATGCCTCCACAATCTCCAAAGCCACCTCCTTCAGAACCCGTGGATGCACTGCATCAGGTCCGGGAGACTTATCTATCCTTACTCCATTTAGCTTTCCAAGCACTTTCTCTCTAGTAATTTTGACTGTATCTAATTCTATTCCCTGAGACCTCTGGCTATCAGGTATGTTGCTAATGTCTTCCACTGTGAAGACTGATGCAAAATACTCATTTAGCTCCTCTGCCATCTCTATGTTACCCATTATAATTTCTCCGGCATCATTTTCAATCAATCCTATATCTACCCGTGTCACTCTTTTACTCTTCATATACTTAAAAAAACTCTTAGTATTTTTTTTTAATGTTAATTGCCAACTTCCTTTCATAATTCATCTTTTCTTTCCTAATGACTTTCGTAGTTTCCTTCTGTAAATTTTTAAAAGTCATCCAGTCCTCAGTTTTCCCCACTAATTTTTGCTTCCTTGTACACCGTCTCTTTTGCTTTTATTTTAGCCTCAACTTCTCTCATTAGCCACATTTGTGCCATTTTTCCATTAATGATTTTCTTTCTTGAAATAAATTTTTCCTGCACTTTCCTTATTTCTTGTAGGAATTTCATCCAATTCTGCTCTACCGTCCCTCCATCTAGCTTTCTTTTCCAATCAACTTGGGCCAGTTCCCCTCTCATGCCATTGTAATTTCCTTTGTTCCACTGAAATATCGATACACTTGATACCAGCTTCTCCTTTTCAAATTTGAAACTGAACTCAATCATATTATGATCACTACTTCCAAGGGGTTCCATTACCTCTGGTTCCCTAATTGCCTCAGGTTCATTGCACAGCACCCAATCCAAAACAGCCGATCCCCTGGTGGGCTTATGGATAAGCTGCTCCAAAAAGCCATCCTGTAGGCATTCTACAAACCCCCTCTCCTGAGATCCAGTACCTTCCTGACTTTTCCAATCCACTTTCATATTAAAATCCCCCATAATTATCTTGACATTTTCCTTCTGACACGCTTTTTCTATTTCCAGCTGTAACTTGTAGTTCACATCCCGGCTGCTGTTTGGAGGCCTGTATATAACTGCTATTAGTGTCTTTTTACTCTTGCCATTTCTTAACTCAATCCGGAAGAATTCTACCTCTTCTGATCCTATGCCCCTTCTTTCTGGTGATTTGATATCATTGCTTACCATCAGGGCCACGCCACCCCCTTTACCTACCTTCCTATCTTTCCTATACACTGTGTATCCTTGGACATTCAGCTCCCAATCACATCCATCATTTACCCATGACTCGGTGATGGCCACAATGTCATATCTTTTAACCTGTAGCTATACAACAATGTCATCCACTTCATTTCTAATGCTGCGTGCATTTAAGTACAGTTAGATCAGTATCTGTTACTGATTTTGCTATATTTCTATCGCACAGCAAATTATCCTGTCTATTCACCTGCTGTCCTTCTTGTCATCTTTGCTGCACAGTATCTTTGACTTAGTTCTATTTTCCTCTTCCTCGACCCTAACACCCTGGTTTCCTTCCCCCGCCAACTTAGTTTAACCCTAACAGCTATATTAAACAATCCCACCAGGATATTGGAATCCTTTGAGTTCAGGTGTAATCCATTGTTTTTGTATAAGTCATACCTCCCCCAAAATAGATCCCAATGATCCAAGAATGTGAGGCCCTGCCCCCTGCACCAGTTACTTAGCCACACATTCATCTGCTTTATTCTGCTATTCTTACCTTCATTAGCACGTGGCCCAGGCAGTAATCCTGAGATTACTACACAGGAGGTCCGGCTTTTCAATTTTCTTCCTAGCTCCCAGTAATCTTCCTTCAGGACCTCCTCTCTTTCTCTGTCTATGTCATTGGTACCAACACGTACCAAGACTTCTGGCTGCTCGCCCTCTCTCCTCAGAATACTCTGGACCCGATCTGAGACATCCCGTACGCTGGCACCAGGGAGGCAACACACCATTCGGGTATCCTTGTCCGGCTCACAGAACCTCTTGTCCGTTCCCCTCACTACGGAATCCCCTATAACTACTGCATTTCTCCTTGCTCTCTTGATCACGGCACTGGGCAATGTGCCAGAGTCCCGTTCGCTGTGGTCTTCCTCTGTCAGGTCAACCTCTCCGACAGTATCTAAAACGATATATCGATTTCTGAGGGGGACTGTCACCGAGGTGCTGTCCACTGTCTCTCTATAGGTATTATCAATCACCTCCTCACTTTCCCTAAATAGCTGAAGGTCAGCAAGTTGCAGCTCCAGATCCCTAACACAGTCCTTAAGGAGCCTCATCTCAATACACCTGGTGCAGATGTAATCCTCTCAAATTTCTGACCTACTGCTAGTGTTTTCCATAGTGAAGTCTGATGCAAAATACTTACTGAATTCATCCAACATTTCTTTGTCCCCCATTACTATCTCTTCAGCAGTCCGATATCCACTCTCGTCCCTCTCTCTCTCTCTCTCTCTCTCTCTCACCCTTTATACAGTATATGAAAAAACTTTTGGAATCATCTTTTTCAGGTGAATAGACAGGTTAATTATTGGCTAGCTTATTTCATCTTTTCTCTCCTTATGACTTTTTAGTTGCCTCCTGTTGATTTTTAAAAGCTTCCCAATCCTCTAACCTCACTAACTTTTGCTATGCTGTCATTGACTTCCCTGATCAGCCACAGTTGCCTCCTCCCGCTTTTAGAATACTTCTTCATCTTTGGGATGCATCTTTCTTGCACTGTCCAAATTGCCCACAGAAACTCCAGACAGTGTCATCCCTGCTAATGTCCCATTCTAATCAGCTTTAACCAGCTCCTCTCTCATGCCTCTGTAAGTCCCCTTACTCCACTGTAATAATGAAACATCTGTCTTTATCTTTTCCCTCTCAAACCACAGGGTGAATTTTAACATATTACAATCACTGTCTCCAAAGGGCTTCTTTACTTTAAGCTCCCTGACCAAATCTGGTTCACCCAGTCCAGAATTGCCTTTTCTCTAGTGGGCAAAACACAAGCTGTTCTATAAAGCCATCTCACAGGCATTCTACAAACTCCATCTCTTGGAATCCAGCACCAACCTGATTCTCCCAATCTTCCTGACTATTGAAATTCCTCATGACTATTGTAACATTGCCTTTTCTATCTTCTGTTGTAATTTGAGTGCCACATCCTGGCTAACAATTTGTAGGGCTGTATATAACTCCCATCAGGGTCTTTTTACCCTTGCAATTTCTTAAGTCTACCCACAAGGATTTTACATCTTCCTATACTAGGTCTCCTCTTTTAAGGATTTGATTTTATATTTTAACAACAGAGCCACCCAACCCTTCTGAATACCTACCTGTCCTTTCAATACAAGGTGTATCATTGAATGTTAAGCTCCCAACTATGACCTTCTTTCAGCCACGCCTCAGTGATGCCCACAATGTCATACCTGCCAATCTCTGACTAGACTACAAGAACATCTACCTTATTCTGTATACTCTGTGCATTCAATTATAACACCCTCAGCCCTATATTCATTGCCTTTTTTGATTTTACCCCATGTTGCACTTCAAATCATCCCACTGACTGCAATTTTGCCCTATTATTATTACAAATTACAACAGGAAATAGAAAAGGCGTGTCAAAAGGGCAATGCTATGATAGTCATGGCAGATTTTAACATGCAGGTTCAATCAGAAAATTCAGACCGGGAATGGATCTCAAGAGAGTGAGTTTGTCGAATGCCTTCGAGAGCAGCTTGTCATTGAGCATATGAGGGGATCAAATATACTGCATTGGGTGTTATGTAAAATCTTGCCTGACAAACCTGGTCGAATTCTTTGAGGAGATTACAAGTAGGAGAGATAAAGGGGATGGAGTGGCCTTTCAGAAGGCCTTTGACAAGATGCCACACGAGACTGCTTACCAAGTTTAAAAAAAAGAAAAAAGTCTTAACAGTGCACTGTATATAAATTTGTAAAATTATTTACATTGCAGCCTAAAGCAATATTCCCAGTTTCCTAGGAAAACAGGTTCCCAGTGAGGCAGCATGAAGTCAGAAATGCTTGCAAAAAGTCTAAAGGTTAGCTGCTTGATTTGACGGACTAGAACCTGTAACTTAATGTCAGTATGACCAAGGATTTTATTGTGGACTTCAGGAAGGGGAAGTCAAAGGAATGCACACCAGTCCTCATTGAGGGTTCAACAATGGACAGGATGGACAGTTCCAAGTTCCTGGGTGTGAAATTCTCCGAAGATCTATCCTGGGCCTAACATATTGATGCATAGAAACATAGAAAACCTACAACACAATACAGGCTCTTCAGCCCACAAAGCTGTGCCGAACATGTCCTTACCTTAGAACTACCTTAGGCTTACCCATAGTCCTCTATTTTTCTAAGCTTCGTGTATCCATTCAAGATTCTCTTAAAAGACCCTATCGTTTCTGCCTCCACCACCACTGCCAGCAGCCCATTCCACACACTCACCACTCTCTGCATATAAAACTTACCCCTGACATCTCCTCTGGACCTATTTCCACACACCTTAAAACTATGTCCCCTCATGCTAGCCATTTCAGCCCTGGGAAAAAGCCTCTGACTATCCACATGATCTATGCTTCTCATCATCTTATACACCTCTATCAGGTCACCTCTCACTCTCCATCACTCCAAGGAGAAAAGGCTGAGTTCACTCAACCTATTCTCATAAGGCATGCTCCCCAATTCAGGCAACATCCTTGCACCCTTTCTATAGTTTCCACATCCTTCCTGTAGTGAGGCAACCAGAACTGAGGGCAGTACTCCAAGTGGGGTCTGAGACCAGGGTCCTACATAGCTGCAACATTACCTCTCAGTTCTTAAACTCAATCCCATGACTGATGAAGGCCAATTCACCATATGCCTTCTTAACCACAGAGTCAACCTGCACAGCAGCTTTGAGTGTCCTATGGACTCGGACCCCAAGATCCCTCTGATCCCCCACACTGCCAAGAGTCTTGCCATTAATGCTACATTCTGCCATCATATTTGATTATAAGTAAGCCATACCAGTGGCAATATTTCATTAGGAGTTTGAAGAGATTTGATATATCACCTATGACACTCACAAATTTCTACTGATGCACTGTTGACAGCATTCGAACTGTTTGCATGACCATCTGATATGGAGAGGCCACAGCACAGGATCAGAAAAAGCACTGTACTGCTGTCACAAAACAAAAAATTTCACAATGTCACTGATAATAAACCACATTTTGATTCCAATTAGGACTTAAGCTTAACTGATGTTTGCTCTCTCATTCTGTTTTTCATCTCCTGTCTATATGAGCCACATGACAAGATCTGAATTCCACTACTTAAAGGGCAATTGCACACAGGTTATTTAGAGAAGCTAGAAAAAATTCAGCATGATTTTGGAAAACAAAAACTGGGGCAGCACACAGATTCAGAAATGTTTCTCTTGACCTACTATTGGGCTTAACCAGTAGCCTAAAGGATCTGCATTATACAATGGGAGGAAGATAACTGTGGCAAAGATGGTGAGATGAAGCCATATTATACTGCAATGCAGTGCTAGAATAATGTAGAGCTCCATCTGGTCTAGGAAAATCATTCTATTTGCTGATTCACCTACGTTTTCTAGCAGTGGGCTTATTCTCTTCATTGCTGGCAAATTTTCTTCTCATAACTTTTCTCAGATCCACGCAATTTTCAACAACACACATCCTTTGCCAGTTTTATATACCTTCTAGTATAAATATCCTTTGTTGCCATCCAGCTCAAACATTAGACACTGAATGTATTGTTACTATCGGATATATTAATGAACAGCTCACTCACAGATCTACCAATTTCTCCTTAAAGATGATGAGAGTGCAGAAACAGGAGATACACTGAGGACAGGAGGTAGCTCACCACAAATAATTCACCTTTGCAGTTATAAAGGAAGGTGACATGATGGTAAGTGATACACCTCCATCGTTGTCAATTGGAGATTGAAAGCTCACAGATGGTACGTGACAAAATTAAAAATATCTCTGACACACATGCTGCCTTTACTTATCAGTGACTAAATTGTGGGAAGCCTGAGTGTGAGTGTCAAGACTGTGGCTTTTCTACATCTATTCACATTCCTTTCTTTTGTCTTCTTCACTTGCAGTAAAAAATGTTACAACAAACACATGAAGGCAATTCTCAAAGAAATTCATTATGTCCAGGAGAATACTGCCACAGCTACTACAAGACTAAACTCCAGAAATTAGACTTCATTCATATATGGTCACTAAAGGGATACATTAGGGCTAACACAATAAAGGCACTGGAGAGTATCCAGAGACAGTTGAGGAGAATTATCCTGTGCTTAACTAGAGGCCAATTAGCAATCGGAAGCATGAGAAGATGTAGCTCACGCAGGTTCACTGATTGAGTACATGAGATATTGATTCGCAATAGTTTTGGTGTCTGAACAGTGTTTGGAAGTTTGAGAAGATGCAGCTCACTCAGCTTTGCCGGTTGAGTACATAAGGCATCAATTCATGGCTGTTCGGTTTCTTAACAGTGGCCAATCAGCAATCGGGATTGATTGGCAATGACAAATACGAACAAGGCAGGGGCAAGCAGAGTGGCCATTGTTGGAGTGGACTGTGTTAGAGTGCTTACTTGACGTTTTAGCTCATTAAGGCTTGTGTGAGAGAAGGCAAAAGAAAGCAGTTGGAAGGTTTTTTTTCCAGGTTATTATTGTTTCCTTCTTTACACTTGCACAGTTAGAACACTAGGGATGCTAGGCAGAATAGTTGAATGCTCCTCTTGCTAGAAGTGGGAGGGCAGTGTCCTGATGGCTTCACCTGCAAGAAGTGCATCCAGCTGCAGCTTCTAACACTCTGTGATAAGGAGGTGGAATTGGAATTGGCTGAACTCCAGATCATTTGGGAGGCTGAGTGGGTGATAGCTAGGAAAAATAGAGAGGTAGTTACACTCAAGGTGCAGGACACAGGAGACTGGGTGACAGTCAGGAAGGGGTTAAACAGCCAATGCAGAGTACCTCTGTGGCCATACCCATAACAACACTTTGATACTGTTGGTGGGGTGGGGGGGGGGGGGGGGGGAATGACCTAGCAGAGGAAAATCACAGCAGTCAGATTTTAGGCACTGAGTCTGGCTCTGACTCAGAAGAGAAGGGGGGAGAAAAGGTGAGCCATGGTGATCAGGGATTCATTAGTTGTGGGACCAGAAAGGAGCTTCTGTGGATGAGAATGAGATTCCCAGATGGTATGTTGACTCCCAGGACATCTCAAATTGAATCCTCAGCGTTCTTAAGTGGGAGGGAGAGCAGCCAGAGGTCTTGGTCAATATAGGTACCAATGACACAGGAAGTAAGAGTGCCAAGTTTCTGCAAGGTGCGTTCAGGGAGTTACGTGCTAACTTAAAGCCCTCCAGGGATGTTATTTCAGGATTGCTACCCATGTCTTATGCTAGTGAGGCCAAAAATAGGAAAGTCACACAGTTTAACATGTGGCTAAGGAGCTGGTGTAGGAGGGAGAGTGTCAGATTTTTGGATCGTTGGGCTCTCTTCCAGGGAAGGTGAGACCGATACAGAAGCGACAGTTTGCACCTGAACTGGAGGGTATATGAATATACTAGCAGGAAAGTTTGCTGGTGTTGCACAGGGGGAGGCCTGGAGTTTAAATTAGAGTTGCAAAGGGATGGGAGCCAGAGTGCCAGAACAGAGAGGTTGTGGAGACAGAAGTTGTTAAGACATCAGGAAATTTCAGGAATCTAATGGTTGAGCATGGTGCAACTCATGTTCTGAGCTGCATATATTTCAATGCAAGAAGTATTGTAGAAAAGGCAGATGAGTGCAAGGTATGGATCAACACATGGAATTATTGCAGGAGGGAAATGACTGGCAGCTCAATATTCTGGAGTTCAATCATTTCAACACAACAGAGCAGGAGGGATTAAAGGGGGAGGGATAGCATTGCCGTTTGGGGAAAATATCACAGTAGTGCTCAGCTGGGACAGACTGGAGAACTCGTCTAGTGAGGCTTTATGGGGTGAAACTAAGGAATAATAAAGTTATGACCACATTAAACAGGCTATATTATAGACCAGAGCAGTGCTGGATTTAGACAAACAAATTTGTAGAGAGCTCTCAGACTTTTGCAAGAAACGTAAGGTGCTTGTAGTAGGTGTTTTAAAGTTCCACATATTGATTGGGACATTCATACGTGTAAAGGGACGAGATGGGATAGAGCTTGTCAAACATGTTCAGGAAAGTTTCCTTAATCAGTACATAGAAGTCCTAATGAGACAGTGTGTGTGAAACTCGATATCCTATTAGGGCACGTCACATAAGTTTGTGTAGGGGAACACTTTGCATCTAGTGATCACAGTGCCGTTAGTTTCAAAGTAAATATGCAAAAGAGATAGGTCTGGTCTGTGGGTTGAGATTCTAACTTGGAGAAAGGTCAAGTTTGATGGAATCAGAAAGGATCTGGCAAGTGTGTTTTCCGGCAAAGGTGTACTTTGAAAGTGGGAGTCCTTCAAAATTGGGTACTTCTACCCTAATTGGCCTCAAGGCAAAGCAGCAGAGAGGTCATGGACCCGATACAGATGACAGAGGAGGAGGGGTTTGCTGTCTTTAGGCAAATTAGTGTGGATAAACCCTCAGGGCCTGACACAGTGTTCCCTTGGACCCTGTGGAGGCAAGTGTAGAAATTGCAGGAGCCCTAGCAGAGATATTTAAATCATCTTTAGCGACAAGAGAGGTACCAGAGGATTGGAGGATAGCGAATGTTTTTCTGTTTAAGAAAGGCTCAAAGAATACACCAGGGAATTATAGGCCAGTGAGCCTAATATCAGTAATGGGGAAGTTATTGGAAGGTATTCTAAGGGACTGGATATATTTGGATAGATGTGGCCTGATTAGGGATAGTCAGCATGGCTTTGTGCATAATAGCTCGTGCCTAACCAATCTTATAATTTTTTGTGGAAGTTACCAGGAAAGCTGATGAAGGCAAAGTCATGGATATTGTTTTCATGCACTTTAGCAAGGCTTTTCTCAAGGTGTTTAATGGGAGGTTGGTCAGGAAGGTTCAGCAGCTTGGCATTCAAGATGAATTGAATTAGACATTGGCTTTGTGGGAGGAGCCAGAGAGTGGTAGTAGATGGTTGCCTCACTGACTGGGGGCCTGTCTGGAGTGCCGCAGGAATTGGAGCTGGGCCTGTTCTTGTTTGCCATCTATGTCAATGATCTGGATGATAATGTGGTCAACTGGATCCGCAAATTTGTGAACAACACAAAAGTTGCCAGTGCAGTGGACAGAGAAGAAGACTATCAGAGCTTTCAGCAGGATCTGGACCGGCTGGAAAAATGGGCTGAAAAACGGCAGATGGAATTTAATGTCGACAAATGCGAGGTATTGCACTTCGGTCGGACCAACCAGAGTAGTCTTACATGGTGAATGGTTGGGCATGAGGAGTGTGGTAGAACAAAGGGATCTGGGAATACAGGTCCATAATTTGTTGAGAGTGGCATCACTAGATAGGATCATAAAGCACGCTTTTGGTATGTTGGCCCTCATAAACAAAAGTATTGAGTGCAAGAGATGGGATGTTATGTTGAAGTTGTATAAGATATTGGTGAGGCCTAATTTGGAGTATTGCATGTAGCTTTGGTCACCTCCCTAGAGGAAAGATGTAAATAAGGTTAAAAAGTACAAAGAAAATTTACAAGGATGTTGCCAGGACTGGAGTATCTGAGTTATAAGGAAAGACTGAATAGGTTAGGGCTTTATTCCCTGGAACGTAGAAGATTGATGGGAGATTTGATACAGATATACAAAATTATGAGGGGTATAGAAAGGGTAAATGCAAACAAGCTTTTTCCATTGAGGTTGGGTGGGACTACAACTAGAGGTCATAGGTTAAGTGTGAAAGGTGAAAAGTTTAAGAAAAACATGATGGGATACTTCTTCACTCAAAAGGTCGTGAGTGTAAAATGAGCTGCCAGTGCAAATGTTTCATGCTAGCTCGATTTCAACATACAAGAGAAGTTTGGAAAGATACATGGATGACAGGGGTATGGAGGGCTATGGCCCAGTGCAGGTCAATGAGACTTGGCAGTTTAAATAGCTTAGCATGGACTGGATGGGCCAAAGTGCTGGTTTTTGTGCTGTACTTTTCTGTGACTCTGTGAATGAAAGGGTTAACATATGAGCAGCTTTTGATGGCTCTGCACCTAAACTCGCTGGAGTTTTGAAGAATGGGGTGTGGGGTGAATCTTACTGAAACCTATCGAATATTGAAAGCCCTAGACAAAGTGGATGTGCAGAGGATGCTTCCTATATGAGGAGAGTCTAAGGCCAATAGCACAGACAATACAAGGAGTTTCAGTTAGAACAGAGGAACTTGTTTATCTACTGGATGTGAATCTGTGAAATTTCTTGGCATACATGGTTGGGGAGGCCAAGTCATTGAGCAGAGGTTGATAGGTTCTTGAGAGTAAGGGCTTCATAGGTTACGGGGAGACAGCAGGAGAATGGATTGAGCGGAATAATAAATTAGCATGATGGAATGGCAAAGCAGATTTGATGGGACAAATGGCCTAATTCTGCTCCTATGTATTATGGGATTGTAACTCTGCCTCTCTCCCCACCATGAAAAAAATATTTTGATAAACCTCTTCTGATAAGTCAATTTCTCATCTTTATGAATATTTTCTGCACACGCTGTAGCTTCATCACATCCTTCCTATGGTATGGCAACCTGAAGTGTACACAAAATATCGTGTAGTCTTGCCAGCATCTTGTGCAGCTGTAGCAGAATGTCCCAATTCTTGTACTTAGAGACTCTGCGAATGAAAATCATCACACCATATGCCTTCTTCATCACATTGGCCACTTGCGTTGCCACTTTCATGGAGCTATGTACTTGTTTGCTAAGTCTCTCTGTTCACAGGCTCTGTGTACAGCTTGCCCTGGTTTAACCTACCAAAATGCATCTTTTCACACTGGTTTCAGTTAAATTCTATTGGCCATTCCTTTGCACACTTTTCTAGTTGCTCTAGATCATGGATTCCCAACCATAATTATGCCAAGGACCAACACCATTAAGCAAGGCGTTCGTGGATGCAAAGTTAAGAACCCCTGCTCTCGATCCTGTTGTAACTTTGATCTTTGCTGTTCACCACAGCAGTAATTTTGGTGTTACAGACATGCTAATCATTTACACACATTCTCTTTCAAATCACTAATCTAGTTGACAAACAAGAAGGAACCGACAATGAATCCTGCAGAACACAACTGGTCCCAGGCCTCCGTACTGGAAAGAAAAATCACCTCTACCACCCTCTGAACCTTTCTATCATGCTAATTTTGTATCCAATTGGCTAGTTCATCTTGGATCCATGTGATCTCAACTTTTGGATCAGTGCACCATGAAGGACCTTGTCAAAAGTGTTGGTGAAGTCCATGCAGGTACTGTGTACTGCCCTGGCCCTCTTTAATCCTCTTGAGCACATTTTTGCAAAAAGTTAGTCAAATTCATGAGACACCATTTCCCACACACAAAGCCATGAGGGAGAGGAAAATCAAACAGTACTGGAATTATGAAATGCAGATCACAACAGTTACTAGAGACCTGAAATAAGAGAAAATAATAAAAATGTTTCAACACAGAAGAAAGAAATTAAGGCTGCAAGTGAAAACCTTGCACCCCAACCGTCCAGTTCTGATAAAAACAGGAAATGTTGGGTATTGGTTATCTAAAATTATTGGATTCTATACTGAGCCCTGAGGATTTTAATGTTCATATACTCAAGATAAGGTTCTGGTGCTGAAGTTCACTTTGGAACAGTGTAGGAGACTGAAGGCAGAATACAGAGCAGAGGGGTGATGGAGAATTAAAGTGACAGGCAACTGAATGTTCATGTTTACCCTAAAGTCTGTACAGAGGTGTTCAGCAAAAAGTTCTTCAAATCTGCAATTGGCTTTTACAATGTGGAAGAGAGCAAACTAATGCAACAGATTGGAGGAAATGCAAGTGAATTGTTGATACATCCAGAAGAATAATCTAATACTTTTACTGATTTAAGTCTACATCCTCTAACCAACTCCCTTACCAAGGGAAATACATTCTTCCTATCATGTTGAGGTGTATCACAATTCTGCACAACTTGGTTAAACTTTCCCCCGTTTTACATGTGACAAATTAAATAATCCCAACTAAGTCAAAATCTCAACACTATAATTTACTTGCCTGCTAAAATACTTTGCATGCTCACTACTCCTATCACATGCTTCTTATAGAATAATGCCCAGAGCAGTCCATGATGTCCCCGATATAGCCTTGGTGTTTTAGTCTAATGTGATATTGCTGCTCATGTCTTCAATACCTTGGCTGATAAAAAAATATATACTTTAAGAAATGAGTTCCGCATATTGTGTCACTTACATTAATGTTGTTAATTCACATTTACTCCCTTCAATTGTGAATGTTATAATAGTAGGTTACTCCTCTGTTATTTGCCCTTTACTATGATCTTGCTAAGACCAGAATGGGTCACAATATGACCAAACAGAACTAGGCCACTTGACCCATGATTTATTATCCCTCTCAATCCCAATCCCCTGCTTTCTCCCCTTAACCTTTGACCCCTGGGTCAATCAAGAAGCTATCAACCTCCACTATAAATATTCCCAATGACTCTGTCTCCAAGTCTGTATGTGGCAATTAATTCCACAGTTTCACCATCCTCTGGCTAAAGAAATTAATCTTCATCTCTGTTCCAAAGGTTTGTACTTGTATTCTGAGGCTGTGTCCTCTGGTCCGAAACTCCCTCACTATAGGAAACATCCCCCCCCCACTCTATCAAGGCCTTTCAATATGAGATCCTCCCTCATTCTTTTAAACTCCAATGAGTACAGGCTCAGAGCCAACAAATGCTCCTCATATATTAACCCTCTCATTGTCATGAACCCGCTTCAGACTCTCCCCAATGCCAGCACATCCTTTCTCAGATAAGGGGTCCAAAACTGCTCTGATGAATGCTCTATAAAGCCTCAGCATTGCATCCTTCCTTTTATATTCTTATGCTCTTGAAGTGAATGCCAGCATTGCACCACTTTCCTTATCACCAGCTCAACCTGCAAGTTAACTTTGCACTTCAAATTTCTGAACTTTCTTCCTGTTTAGAAAATTGTCTACACCTTTAGTCCTTCTACTAAAATGCAAGACCATACACTTCCCGACACCATAATCCATCTGCCACTTCTTTTCTCATTCTCCTAATCTCTGTAAGTCCTTTTGCACACTCCCTGCTTCCTCCACTCTACCTGCCCCTCCACCTATCTTTGTATTTTCCACAAACTTGGCTGCAGAGCCATCAATTCTGTCATCCAAATCACTGACATATAATGCAAAGAGAAGTTGTCCCAACACTAGTCACCGGCAGCCAACCAGATCCTGGAACTCTTTCACTAACAATGTGGAGGGTATAATCAGACCACAGGGACTATAGCAGTTCAAGAAGAGACGTGGCCACTACCATTGCAAGGGAAATTATGGGTGGCCTGTAAAGTTCGCATTCCTTGAAGCTGTGAAGCAGAAGCACTGGCAACTGAAGATGATAACAGAACAAAACTGATCGATCCTGGATACACCTAAGAGTGTGTCTGATCTCACCTTTGACTGAACTTAAAGGACACTATTATAGACTTGCAAGATAACAGAAAGCTAGCCAGCACATCAATATGAAACTGCAATGCCGATGTTGGAAACATGCTGAAGGTCAGATGCAAGGGCATCTGGTCTCTTGCTGTAGTCTAGGACTCACTGTTGTTCCAAGGTGCACTCCTTAAGTTGCCAAGCCAAAAGATTGCTTATATTCCACCTATGAGCCCTCAGCTTCTTGCCAGACAAAGCTGATGCACATAAAATGACTTATTCATTTGAGTGGAATTGTTATTCAATTTTAAGATATATTATTTCTTCATTATTTCAATGCATATTAATGTTTCCAACTATTTACCAATAATTTCACATGTCTAAATAAATGCATTAATTTTTATTTTAAAATATATTATCATTAAAAAAACTATTTGTGTTAATTTTCAACAGTTTTGAAATTACTCTGACCATTTTATAGAAACTGAAAAGATCACCGACAATATGAACCGTCAGAAACCTATCAGGATAGTTTGCGGGCAGATCCTGCCACTTGGTTGTTGCCCACTGAAAGGGCACCATGGCAACTCCACGGCAGTGCATTAACATTTGATTAATTGCAAAAATATCCCCCTTCCCTACATGGCAGATATGTCTGAGATCAGAGAGCATACTTCTAAAGCAAGGACAAATAAGCTCACAGGGGACCCAAGGAGTACATTTTTAAACTGAGGATTTGATTGCAATCTGGATCATACTGTCTAACAAAATACTGGAAGCAGACATCCATACAAAATTTAAGCATCCGGACAGTAAATTCAATGTCACGGCATAGTAGGTTGTAGGCCAGGCACTGGTAAATGGGATTCATATAAGCATATACCTGAAGGTCAGCATGGACATGGAAGAAAGAAGTATGTGTACCCAGGCTGCATGACACAATGACTATGTTAAGTGTAAAAAATAATGTTGGTGGTGACCACTAGATGCATGTTGGGATCTGTGCACTAGTCCAATAGTTAAAACATTAGAATATGCACTAAAGAGTAATTATAGTTCTTGTAATATAATAGGCACTGAATATATACTTATATGTTTTACAAAAGAAAGCAATTCATTACCTTCCAAAATTAGCTGGAAGAAATTCCAGAAATGCATCATTTAAGTAGAGCTGCATTAAATTCAACAGTTGGGTGAATCCATCTGGAAGTCTGAAATAATTGGGAAAAATTGTGATTAATACTTGCAATTTCTGAAAAAACTATTTAAAATAATCAACCTCAATGAGACATAAATGCAGTGTTCTTTAACTCTTAACAGCCTTTACAAAATTACAAAATTTAACACAAGTTCTGTTGTATTTTATCTATTTAGAAAATTCTATTACCCAGTCAGAAACAAACTTTACTCAATAAATTGTT
This sequence comes from Hemitrygon akajei, assembly GCF_048418815.1. Taxonomy (NCBI): domain Eukaryota; kingdom Metazoa; phylum Chordata; class Chondrichthyes; order Myliobatiformes; family Dasyatidae; genus Hemitrygon; species Hemitrygon akajei. The sequence continues at coordinate 55,439,795 of NC_133135.1, forward strand.
GCAGATTAAGCTATAAGCTTCAACTTCAACCATATGGGAGTTACTTTGATCCTTAAAGTTTCTGATTGGTGTAGTTAAGTCTCTCCTATTTTTCTGTTCTATACTGAATATATTCTCCTCAGGTCCTATAGTATGAAGAAACTAAACATATTGAAATTTGCAATTAATTTGAACAAGATGAAACTGTTGGATCCAATTATTTCTGATCAATTGTTTAGCCACAAATTAAAACAACAAGGCTACATCTAGGAATTAGCCTCATAGAGAAGAACAGGGTTTCCCTTCCTCCACCATTGGTGCTGTCCTCACATGCATCTCCCCCACTTGCTCCATCTTAAAAGGGCTAATCTCTTGTCCTCACATACCACCCCATGAGCCTCCGCATCCAAAACATCATTCTCTGCAACTTCTGCCATCTTCAACGTAATCCTGCTCCCAAAAACATCTTTACCTTCCCCCTCCACCCCCACTCTATACTTGGATAGGGGTCACTCCCTTGTTTATTTGTCCCTTCCAACTAATCTCACTCCTGGCACATATCTTTGCAAGTGACAGAAATGCTCATCTGCCAACTTACCTCCTCCCTCACCTCCATTCAGGGCCCCAAACATTCCTTCCAGCTGAGGCAACTCTTCAACTGCTAAGCTGGTGGGGCTGTCCATTGTGTCTAGTGCTCCTGATGCGGTCTCACTTTCATTAGTGAGACCTTAATTAAATTGGCGGAATGCTTTGTTGAGTACCTCCACTCCATCCGCAACAAGCGGAATTTCCTGGTGGCCAATCATTTTAATTTCTATCCCCATTCCTGTTCTGACATCTTGGTCCACACCCTCCTCTTCTGTCACAGAGGCCACTCTCAGGGTGGAGGAGCAACACCTCATATTCTGTTGAGGTAGCCTCCAACTTGATGGCATGAACATTGATTTATCCTTCTGGTAATTTTTTTAAAATGTTCCCCTCCCCTTCCCTCTTCTTCTATTCCCCATTCTGGCCTCTTGCTTCCTTTCCCCACCTGCCTATCATCTCTCCCTGTTGCCCCTCCTTCTTCCCTTTCACCCATAGTCCACTCTCCTCTCCTATTAGATTCCTTCTTCTCCAGCCCCCTACCTGGCTTCACCTATCACCTTGTATCTTGTCCTTCTTACCCCTCACTTTTTATTCTGGCATCTTTCCCCTTCCTTTCTAATTCTGATGAAGGGTCTCAGCCTGAAGCATCGACTGCTTATTCATTTCCATAGATGCTGCCTGATCTGCTGAGTTCCTCTAGCATTTTGTGTGTGTTGCTCACAGAAAAGAGCTTTACCCATGCAGATCCCTGCTTGGGAAACAGGCAAAATACTCTACCTTTAATTCCTTTATCTCTCTAAGGGGCATTTCCAACTGAGTGTGAATGCATGGTCCATTAGGTTACATAGAGTATAGATTTACCTTTTAAATAATAGCTAGAGATTTACAGGTGAATTTTTAATACTGGATTAAAAGCATTTTTGATGCTTAAATCAATCTTACAGACATTACACAACTTGCATAGGAAAAAAAGCTGTTTGCCATGAAATTGAGTGACGTCTTCAAATGTATTCAATCAGAAAGTTTGTTCATTGGTCTACCACCAAGAAATTTACTGGACAAGGAGTCCTTGAACATTCAAGGTCTTGCTTTTATGTTCCCCCACTACTGAGAATGTAAAGAAAAATAAATTTGGGATTGGTGTGCTAGTGAGGCTGAGTAGTGGCACATGTGGCAGGAGAAGTAATGCTGAATCAAACTTGAGGGATGATGTGAAGGCCTCCACCTGCAGCTTGTATGGCAAAACATACACCATTGAGGACATGAAACCATTGTCGAGGAGTGTACTGCATTTGTCCATTAATGCACAAATTCTTGCAATTTACAGGAAGCCTCTGCTTTTCAATTATATTGATTTTTCATGGAAAATTGGATTACACAACAAACAAAAATGTGGTTTGACATGCCTGGGAAAAGGATTCAGGTTGTCTACTGTAACTATGCCAAACATAATCTCCTATCAGGTCCCCCTCAGACTCAGCCACTCCTGTAGAAACCACGCAAGCTTGTTCAACTTCTCTTCATAGCACATGCTCTCTGATTCAGGCAGCATCCTAGTAAACCACCTTGCACCCTCTCCAAAGCCTTGACATCCTTTCTGTAATAGGGCGACCAGAATTTAACGCAATACTCCAGATGCAGCCGAACCAAAGTTTGATGAAGTCGCAACAGAACTGACTCAAACTCAGTCATTCAACTAATAAAGGCAAGTGTGCTATGCACTTACTTCACTACCCTATAAACTCCTACTGCTGTAATTCCTCATGATTCCCATCACTTGTTTCAAATATATTCAGAGACTGAATCTGATAAAGGAAGATTAACTAATGTGACCCTGTATCTAAAAGAGGTTTGCAGAATGGCAGACGAGTTGAGGCAGGATAAATGCTGACAAGCTACTTCCTTTGCTGGAGATCTCAGGATGAAGGGATATTGCTTCCTGATAGGCCAGGTGAAAACCCAAAAGAATCAGTCAAGATGTTACTGAATATGGAAGCAGGATTGAGAAGCCATGGAGAATTTTCCTGTCAGTTTCTTAAAATTTTAAGCCATACTGCAGCTAGCTTTGTGGCATAATCTAACTCAGATAAGTGACTCTCTGTATAGTTGAGACTCTGACAGGGATCTCTGAGAAACAGCACCAGTCATATCCTTCCAAGTACATGTCCTTTGTCTATACTCTAGGGTTCATTCAGTTCCCCAATCTGGGCAGTTATGCCATCTAGTTCAGAACACTTGTCCAGCATTTGACTGAACACTATAGTGTAGATAAAATGTAAAAAAACATAGATAATTCAGCACATTTCCATATTCACAAAAAAGTTGCACATGTCCTTTTGCTTCACTCCAAGGAGGCAGGCCACCTAACTCACTTGGAAATGGGATTAACACTGGCTTCGATGACTGATAAGTATTTACAGCATTTAATATTTTCTGGAAAATCTTGAATACCTGTAGGAAAAATAAAAATGATTATTTTCTGAACTGAAAGCAATGTTAATAAAAAGACACACTATTCACAAGACAGAAATATTTCAATACCTATCACTTTGCTTTCTCCAAAATATATTTTCCAAAAACCATCATGTATGCATTTAAATTAGTCTTGCTGTTAGTCCTATTATCAAAAAGATAGAGTAACTGAGCAACATTTGAGGAATTTTTAAAAAATTTACCTCTGTGTGTTCCTCCTCCCCTGACATTCTCTGTACTTTGTGAAGTGCCCATTCGTTCTGTGTGGCCCAAGGTGACCAACACATGTACTATTGCTAAAACTATGCTGAGTTTCTGGAATTCTCTATAGGATAGGGACACCACTGGCACAGCTGATGTTTATTTACCATTTGTAATTAACTTTGAATAGAAGGTGCAAGCTGCCTTCTTGAAGTTCTGTGTCCTTACAGTGAATGTGTATGGACAATGTGCTGTTGACCAGTAATGCGTATTTAAGTGGTTAAGGACATAGAGGAGGAGTCTGTTTCCACAGGATATCTTCACCATTTTTTAGTTTCCAAGGTTTTGGTGTTTAAGTTATGCACTGAGCTTTGTAGCAGTCACCTGCCTACCTTAATTACCCTTGAGGTGGTGGAGTTGGTGAGCTGCCTTCTTGAACTGCTGCACCCCGATGTGCAGGGAGGGGCTTTTAGGGTCTCTGATAGAGGTCACAGATTTGGAAGATGCTGCCTGAGAAGTCTTTGTGGGTTGTTGCGGCCTGCGTGTGTCAGTGATGGAGTGCAGTAATGGTTGTGGATAGGTGCCTAATAATCCACCTGCTAAGTTTCAAAATCCTTCAGTATTGTTGAAGCTGTGCACATCCAAGCGAGTGGAGAGCAGTGCCTTGCACTCCTGGATTGAGCCTTACAGGTGGTGGGCAGACAGGGGAGTTACAAAGAACTGAAATTAAGCAGCCATCCCCTTTTCTGACCCAATGATAGAGAGAAGTTTATTGTTGGAGCAGCTCATGCCAATGGACCTACGTAATAGTCTTGAGGCACTTGTGAAGTGATCTCCTGGGGCTTAGAATGCTGGCCCTCTGATGACTCTTGTTAGCTACTTAATTGTAAACTTTATAATTGATTAGTGTGGCAGAGCTGTGTGTTGTTCCTTTGATTGTTTCACTGTCACTGGCTTGGTGTATTTTTCATTACACCTGATTCCTTATACATCACTCACTGAACTAGAGTTGCTATGCAGGCATGGTGGAAGGGATCAAGTGAAGGATGGGTTTTGCCAAGAGGTTAAAGATTGTGGAAGAATACAATCTGCTGCTGCTGGTTGTTCATAGAAGGTGATAAATGCTGTTTTGAACTGCTCTTTACACAGGATCAGACAGCAATCGTTACAGGGGAAAGATTTAATGGGAAGCTGAAGGACAGAATCTTATTTACACATATGGTGGGTGGTATCTATGTGGAATGAACTGTCAAAAGAATTGCTTGAGGAAGATACCTTTTAAAAACCCAAGAGAAAATCTGCAGATGCTCGAAATCCAAACAAAACACACAAAATGCTAGAGGAACTCAGCAGGCCAGGCAGTTTCTATGAAAAAGAGTACAGTCAACGTTTCAGGGTGAGACTCATCATCAGGACTGGGGAAAAAGTTGTAGAGTCAGAGTAAAAAAGTGGAGAGGGGAGGGGGAGAAGAACAACAACGTGAGAGGTGAAACCGGGGAGGCGGTGGGGGGGGGGGGGGTGTGGGTGAAGTGCTGTGAAGTCGATTAGTGAAATAGATACAGGGCTGGAGAACAGGAAATCTGATAGGAGAGGATAGAGTGCCATGAAAGAAAGAAAAGTGGGACGTTCACCAGAGGGAGATGACGGGCGGGTAAGGAGATAAGGGGAGAGAGGGAAATGGGAATGGTGAAGAAAGAGGGGGTCATCACCAGAAGTTTGAGAAATCGATGTTCATGCCATCAGGTTGGTGGCCGCCCGGACGGGATACACGGTGGTGCTACTCCAACCTGAGTATGGCCTTATTGCAATAGTAGAGAAGGCCATGGAATGACATGTTGGAATGGGAATGGGAAATAGAATTAAAATGTGGGGGCCACTGGGAGATTACGCCTTTTCTGGCGGATGGACTGTAGAGGCTCAGTGAAGCGGTCTCCCAATCTGCGTCATGTCTCACTGACATAAAGAAGGCCACACTGGAAGCACCGGATACATCAGACGACCCCAACAGACTCACAGGTGAGGTGTTGCCTCACATGGAAGGACTGTTTGGGGCCCCAAATAGCAGTGTGGGAGGTGGCGAAGGGGCAGGTGTAGCACTTTTTCCGCTACAAGGACAAGTGCCAGGAGGGACGAATGGACAAGTGAGTCACATAGGGACCGATCCCTGCGGAAAGCAAAACGTGGGGAGAAGGGAAAGATGTGCTTGGTGATGGGGTCCTGCTGGAGATGGCAGAAGTTATGGAGAGTTCTGTGCTGGATGCAGAGGTTGGTGGGGTGGTGGGTGAGGACAAGGGGAACCCTATCCCTGGTGGGGTGACAGGAGGATGGGGTGAGGGCAAATGTGTGCAGAATAGAAGAGATGCAGTTGAGGGCAGCATTGATGGTGGAGGAAAGGAAGCTCCTTTCTCCCAATCTATGTCGGGTCTCACTGATATACAGGAGGCCGCACTGGGAGCACTGGACGCAGTACATGATCACAAACGACTCACAGGTGAAGTGTCACCTCACCTGGAAGGACTGTTTGGGGCCCTGAATGACTTCCCACTGGCCACCCATTTTAATTCCATTTCTCATTCCCATTCTGACATGTCAGTCCATGGCCTCGTCTACTGATACAATGAGGCCACACTCAGGTTGGGGAAGCAAAACCATATATTCCGTCTGGGTAGCCCCAACCTGATGGCCTGAACATCGATTTCTCAAACTATCGGTAACACAGCCTCACCCCCCTTCACCTTTCCCCGTCCCCTGTTCCCTCTCTTACCTAATCTCCTTGCTCGCTCATCACCTCCCTCTGGTGCTCCTCCCTCCTTTTCTTTCTTCCATGGCCTTCTGTCCTCTCCTATCAGATTCCCCCTTCTCCAGCCCTGTATCATTTTCACCAATCGACTTCCCAGCTCTTTACTTCATCCCTCCCCTTCCCAGCTTCACCTATCACCTTGTCTTTCTCCCTCCCCTCCCTCATCTATTAAATCTATTCATTTTTTTTTCTCCAGTCCTGCTGAAGGGTCTCAGCCCAAAACGTCTCAGCTCTTTCCCATAGATGTTGCCTGCCCTGCTGAGTTTCTCCAGCTTTTTGTGCGTGCTGCTGAGTCCTTCCAACATTTTCTATTTCAAAATTTACAGTATTTGCATTTTTTTTGTTATTTTAATTTAGGGCTCCAATACATTATTCTGCTAATAAAGGAGCATTATGCAAAAGGGTATTGGGACGGATCTGATTATTTCATAGTGATTGAGGTAACAGAATTTTGAAATTGTGTACATGCTGATTAAAAAAAAGTCTGGCTGATTTTCACAAGGACAGTCATGAATATATACAGTCCCATTGCAATCGTAGTTAGTCATATGGAATAGTGGGTTTACTTACAGAGCCAATAGAACAGCATTTATAGGCATTCTTAAATCTTAGAAGAATTTGTACTTAGCATAAATGTTCCTGTGCTGCCTGAATATTAATCCTGGCTGAAAAAAACTAGAAAAGTCCTAAAATATGGATCAATACAATCATAAATATAGTAGTTTATACTCATCTTTAATCTGTACCAGCAGAGAAGTTCACCTATTCACATTTGGTAAAATACCTACTCTCCACCCCTCACTATTTTCATGAAAGCTTTAACTTCCAATATAGAAGGCATGGAGGCTCACTATCTGCCAGATCAAATCTTCAGATGATTATCCTATGTCCGGAAAATACACAGCATGATTTTATTTTTAAGCCTTAAGGCCACAAGCTAAAAAGAAAATAATTGTCTTTGGAAATGAAGGCTTTAAAATTACTGCTTATGTTACAGGCAAATCAGAATATTATAGTGTTTTCCGATTACAATGATGCATCTTTTTACAAAAAATTAAGTGGTATAATGCCTTCTTTGAGAACGGGAGCACCTTACTATCATTTCGCACACAAGGAGCATTTACTACCATAAAGCTATTTGGCAAACCTTGATCTGCCAGTTCACAACTTTAAGGATGAAAATTGTATAAAAATGCACTATCGTGCAAATGTAATCATCCTTCAACACATTCCTTGCATCCCCAAAAAGTGGACTGCCAATCTTTTGTTTTCTGTTAGCTATTATACCTAGAAATTTATCCCATCTGTAGCACTAATGTAGTGAGTATCAACAACATTGCGCTGCAGTCTGCCCAAGAAGGTTTCTGCACTACTAATCAGAGATGAATTTCCTGACATACAGCTTCAAATGATGTGCTTGAAGATGGGAAATAACTTCAGAGTAGATGGATGAGGTGTTATGCAAGGGTTACCGGTGAATAGATAAATATTACAAATAACAAATGGAGCAATTCTGCAAGATGGGAAACTATGACACTTCCACAGTATTTACTTTTTTTCCTTTCCAACCTGAGCCTCTAAATACTTATCCATGAAAGAATATATTTATGGGAAGTATATGAGGTTCTGCACTTGCTACATTGCTTTTTAATTTTCTAGGGGTATCCGAAACACAACTTTATCCCAGTCAATTTAATGGACAGATCAATTCTTCACTTCAAATACCAATGAATTCCCAGAATTGGAACTTTGGACTGTGCTAGGTTAGCTCAACTCAACTAAATCTGGCTTCCAAATATTTTACTCAGTATATTGTGTCTTTTTAAAAAAACACATAATTTCAATCCCTTACAGTTATCAACTGTGAAAACTAGATTACTGCAGTTCTGAAAATCATTCAGGATAGATTGTTGATAAGCTAACACCAAAGGAGTGATTACATTGGTGACATAATAGTAATCAATTGTTGATCTGCACGGTATCATGAGCTGCAGTCTTCAGAAAAGGAAACCATTTAGCAATAAATTCATTGGAGTTACAGTTGAAACATATTGAAAGTAAAATACTATGTCAAAATGTATGTTTTATTCTTACCATTTTTGCTGATGTCTAGTTCTCTTAGATTCACCAAGCTGGCGATGCTGGTGGGCAGATTGGAAAGATCATTGTCTGGAACACTTAGTTTGCGGAGGGCTTGGCAGTTGAACAATTGCTGTAACATTGAGAAACAAATTACATGGGATGTTTCTCTTTCTCTGCTCTTTAAAGCTGAGTTCCATCGTTAATTATCTCCATGGATACTAGTAGTGCTACTAAAGCAACTTTAAAATGAATTTTCAGAATGATCCTTTGGAATTTTTTACAATGGAATATACTCATGACAACACTTATTAAAGAAACTTCCTTTTCCTTACACAACAAACAGAAAAAGAAACATTGTTTTCAGTTTAGGATAGAAGTAAAGCTTTGACACAGGTTGCTTGATGTTCCTATACCAGAGATATTATTGACAAAATTCTTTGAGGTCAACATGTCACTTACGGTTTAATTCACAATGGGAACATAAAATGGGGAGGTGCTACGATCACTATATTTAACAAAGTTTCAATATGTTATTGCATAATATACTTAAAAATGGACAGTGAAAATCTACTTTAATATTGACTTTTATATTATGACACTTCAAGGTATGTTATAAAATGATTAATTCAGATAGTGACACACTATTATATGACTGTGGTTGTACACAGTTTAATTATCTAAGCAATAAATTAATGAATTATGAATAACTTGTTTTTACTGATGGTTAAGGGACAGTTGTTGACTTAGACAAGTAATATTTCACAAGGTCATAACGTATCTTTGAATGAAGAATGCCTATCAGTCATTTGATCTTATTTTTCTAGAGCACTGGCCAGCCCTGAAATTAACACAGAGAGAAAAAAAACTGTGCCCCTTTTGATACAAAAATGGTGTACAAAGCATGATTTTGAGCACGTTTTGAAGTCTTTGTACACACTTTCTGTGGAAATTTCATCCTTCACAAACTAGACTGGGCACTTCACCCTAATACTAATACCATTTTCCCATCAAAGCTGGCACAAAGAATGATAACGCTGAAGTGTGAAGTATGTATTAATTAGCTACTGACAGAAAACGGATCAAAAGATAGTGACTTACAGACTTGCCTCATTAATTCACTGTTCAACAAGGAGTGAACAATGTGTAATTTAAACTGTATCCCCAGGATATCATTCTTCAGAATTAAGTTTTATTTATTTAAATGTTTTTGCTGGTAGTCCTGGAAACAGATTAAAGTTCTTGTGGATGATAAATGCAGTCCACATACACCTCACCGACTGTGCATTGACAGTGGAACATAGACACAAGGTGTGATCACCTTGTTCCAGTCTTATAGCAGGTTGCCCTTGTGAGATCTTGATGCTGGAGCTGCCTGTTCCCCAAATTCTCCTCAGTCAACCATATCCCATTGTTTGTCTCAGCTGTACAGCAAATGACTGCTGTTATCTGCCAAGCAAGTGCCAGTGATTGTGAAAGGTACAGGTGAGGTTTTAAAGTTTTTTAAAGCCACAAACCATGATAACAATTTCTTAAGAAAAGATTCCCCAAATTTTGTGAGAGCAAACACGAGGAAATCTGCCGATGCTGGAAATTCAAACAACACGCACAAAATGCTGGTGGGTCTCGGCCCAAAACGTCGACAGTGCTTCTCCTTATAGATGCTGCCTGGCCTGCTGTGTTCCACCAGCATTTTGTATGTGTTGTTTCCCAAATTTTGTGATATTTTAGTAACTTCTTAAGCATTAGAGCCAGACACAGCTCCTGCCCAGTATTGCACATATGTGAAAGTCTGATTTTTAGGCAGCTTTTCCATAATTGCACTATTTACATGCTTTTAGTATATACAAAGATTAGTGTTCTGGCCAACACCATTCATCTTATTGTCCAGTTGCTGAAGACAATATTTATATAAAAAATTGGCTGTTTCCTGTGATAGAGAAATCTACAATAAAGGGACATAAAACCAAACATAAGAGATCAAGAAGATGAAGCAGTGGAACCATTTTACATGAGGATTAGAGGATTTTGACTGCATGTGTCTGACATAGAAATCATGAAGTCATTTTGAGAGGATTGAGATATCATTAATAATCATTAATGGCTGAATGATGAGATCACTACAGAGATAGGAATCGAAGTAGGAGTAAGGCATGGATGCAAACTCTAATATTTAATGAGATCATAGCTTATCATTTACCTTAATACCTCCTGCTGTTGCTGGACATCTCACAGGTGGTGATGAATCACATTACCTGAACAATATGGGACACCTGACCGAGTGGTGCCACAACATAACCTACGGCTCAACGTTAGTAAAGGAGTTGATTGTTGATTTCAGGAAAGGGAAGGAGGACGAGTATACATTGGGGATCAGTGGTGGAAAGAGTCAGCAGCTTCACATTCTTGAGTATTAACATATCAGATAAACTGTCCTGGCCCAGCACATCGATGTAATCACTAGGATGATACACCAGCATCTTCCCTTCCTTAGGAGAATGACAATGTTGGACTTATCACTGATCACTTAAACAAACTTTGACATGTGTACTGTTGAAAGTATCTTGACATTGCATTCAAATGTGCAGGAATGTAAAAAGATGCAGAGAGTTGTGAACTAGGCCTAATACATGGAGACATCCTCCCTATCAACAGTAATAACTACAGGAGATCTGCCTCAAGAAGGCAAAACTCAAAGATTCCCATGATCTGGGGCATGCCATCTTTCTCCAGCCACCAACAGCCCAAGGTACAGGAGCCTGAAGTCCAGCACCACCGGGTTCAAGGACAGCTATTTCCCTTCAATCATTCTGTTACTGAGCCAACGAGCAAAACCCTAATCCCTTCAGTTCGGCAACACTATTACTACTACAGTCACTTTCCACTAAAATGGGTCTCCTTATTGCTCTGTGTTCACTCTGGTAAAAATTGTGTACGTCTTACATTTAATGAATGTTTTGCTTGTGAACATTGCTTATATGAAGCTATGAGCCTGTGATGCTGCTGCAAGTTTTACATTGCAAATATACATACATATGCTTGGGCATGTGAGTACAAACTCAACTTTGATTTAGAGAAATAACAATCATATCAAATGAAGCTATAATTCTTCACCTACGTTATAACAGTGATTACACTTCAAAATTAATTTGTTGGTTATGAATCATCTGAACATCTTGAGATCCTTTTTTCATACTATTTATTTTATAGTTTATAGCGATTTTTATGACTTTGCATTGTACTGTTGCTGCAAAAGGCAATAAATTTCATGACATGTAAGTCAGTGATAAACCTGATTTTTGTAATTCTATAAATCGCTACAAACTTTTGTTATAAAATACTATTATGCATGCATAATCAACAGGAAAAGCTTCCATCAACTTACAGGCAACATATTCTTTTTAGAAGATCATTGGAGAAAATTGTCAATTGCAGCAAGTTCCTTCAACATTTCAGCACTACAAATGTTTTTGGTGTAAGTGCTGCAGGTGGATGCTGGATAGGGTAGCATGGGAAATGGTGTAGGGTTGAGATCAGATGGGAATGTAAGTGTCAAGTTCACTATCAGGTCATGAATGTGTCAGATTACCGTATGTCCTCTGGGTAAGGAGGAGTTGAGAGGCCCAAATGGGAGCAGTATGAAAGATAATTTTTATACAATATACTGTATTCATTACATACAGTAAATACAATTTGGAGATGACTATTTCATTTATATTGTACTATCACATTAATACATTGCATTTCAATTTGTCAATGACACTCATGTTTCCTTCTAACAATGCCCATTGAAGCATTTGAAAGGCTGTTACACATAGCCCAGCCCTGCAGTGTCCAGTGATGACAAGACCCCAGGCTATGGTCCTTCACTTGATTTTGCAATGGGTTAACCGAGCTGTCGTGTTTCCCCCAACACAAAGCCTAGCACATTGGAAAATGCCAGTGAGCAATATTTACTTATGCACACCTCATTACTCTGAAAGACTAGCAAGTTTCGGGCACAACAAGTGTGTCTCGTATTGAATTGAAGATATTCCAGGTGCAGTTGATGTTTGGCTCAGTGAGCATTCCTGGGAAAAACCTCTACCGCACAGAGTCCTTTGCTGCCCAGATGCAAGGGCTACTGCATCCATTTCCAGAATTTCTCGCACGGTTCACGAAGATGTGATTGATGATTCCATCTGCATGGCAGCAATCTCAAGAACACTGTGCGAGGCATTCTGCCACATGACTTTGACAAACTGCTTGAGAGACCATCCCACAGTATCCATCGTCACCTTTGATAGAGTTATAGAACACTACAGCTCAGAAACAGGCCCTTCAGCCCATCTAATCCTCACGGACCTACTAATCTGCCTATTCCCATCAACCTGCACCTGATCCATACCCCTCTATATCCCATCCATGTACCAATCCAAATTTCTTTCAAATGTTGAAATCAAACCCAAATCCACCACTTGCACTGGCTGCTCATTCCACACTCTCACTACCCTCTTAGTGAAGAAGTTCGCCCCCATGTTCCCTTTAAACATTCCACCTTTCACCCTTAACTCATGACCAATAGTCCTAGGCTCACCCACTCTCAGTGGAAAAAGCCTGCTTGCATTTACCCTATCTATAACCCTCTTAATTTTGCATACTTTTTTCAAATATCCCATCGTTCTCTAACACACCAGGGAATAAAATCCTAATCAATTCAACCTTTCCCTGTAGCTCAGGTCCTCAAGTCCTGGAAACATCCATGTAAAATTTCTCTGCACTCTTTCAAACTTTTTGACAACTTTCCTGCATGTAGATGACCAAAACTGCACACAATACTCAAAGTAGGCCTCAGCAATGTCTTATACAACTTCAACATAACATCCCAACTCCTGTACTCAATACTTCGATTTATGGAGATCAATGTGCCAAAAGGATTCTTTACAACCTTATCTATTGTGACACCACTTTCAAGGAATTATGAATCTGTATTCCCAGATCCCTCTGTTCTACCTCACTCTTGTGCCCTATCACTCACAGTACAAGTCCTATCCTGGTTTGACTTCCCAAAGTGCAATATTTCATACTTGTTTGCTTTAAATTCCATCTGCTATTTTTCAACTCAGTTTTCCAGCTGGTCCAGATCCTGCTGCAAGTTTTGATAGTCTTACTCGCTGTCCAATACACCCTCAATCTTGGTGTCATCTGCAAATTTGCTGATCCAGTTTACCACATTACCATCCAGATCATTGATATAGATGACAAACAACAATGGACCCAGAACTGATCCCTGATCAGTTCTTTGATCACCACTAGTCACAGGCCTCCAGTCAGAGAAGCAGACATCTAGCTTTTCTCATGGAGCCAATGTCTAACCCAATTTACTACTTCATCTTGAATGCTAAGAGACTCAACACTCTTGACTAGCTCCCATGCAGGATCTTGTCAAAGGCCTTACCAAAGACCATATAGATAACATCCACTGCTTTGCCTTTAAAAATGTTTCTGATAACTTCATCGAAAAACTCTAAGTTTGGTTCGATGCGACCAACATGCAAAAAGCCATGACGACTATCCCTAATCAATCCCTGTCTATCCAAACTCCTATATATTGACCTCTTAAAATACCATCAATAACTTACCCACTACTGATATCAGGCTCATTGGCTTATAATTTCCTAGGTTATTCTTAGAGCAGTTCTCCCTATCCACCGCACTTCATCCATGGCTATGGAGAAATCTCTGCCCAAATACCATCAGGGTATAACCTGTAGCACCAGATTCCAACACACTAGACCACTGTTATACTAAGATAAGGAATGCCTATGACTCCATGTCCTGATGGCATTTTGGGAAATCTGATCACTTGGCTGTACTTCTCCTACTGGCATTCAGGCAAAGGCTAAAGAGCAAGGCTCCAGAGATAAGGACATCAAAGATGTGGTCACGGGAGGCAGAAGAGTGGCTACAGGGTGGCTTTGAGTTGCTGAACAGGGCCATGTTCAAGTACTCATCTGTGAATCTGAATAAATACACTATGAGTGTCAAAGACTTTTATAAAAACAGTTGTAGATGAGCGTGTCCCCACAAGATCATTTACTCTTCCCCAACCAGAAGCCCTGGATGAACCATGAGATTTGCAATCCACTGAGGGCCTGATCAGAGGTTCTCAGGTCTGGTGACCAAGCAAATTACAAGAGGTCCAGGTATGATCTCCAGAAAGCCATCTCATGGGCGAAGTGGCAATTCTGGACTCAGCTTGAAATAATGAGGGAAGCTCGACAGTTGTGGCAGGACTTGAATACTATCACCTCTTATCAAGTTAAATCAAGCAACAGAGGCTTCACTTCCAGATGAGATCAATGCCTTCTATGCTTGGTTTGACCATCAAACCATGGAGGAACCATCACAAACTCCCAAGCCCCAGATAACCCAATGATTTCAGTCCCTGATGTTCAAGCAGCCTTCAGCAGGGTGAACCTATGAAAAGCATTCGGGCTAGATGGGGTACCTGGCCAAGTACTTATGACCTGTGCTGATCAACTGGCCGGAGTGTTCACTGATACCTTTAACCTCCTGCTTCAGTCTGAGGTATGTAGCTAATTCAAGCAAGCTTCACTTGTATGGTCCCTATGAAGAATGTGATTATCTGCCTCAATGACTTACATCCACTGTGATGAAGTGTTTTGAGAGGATGGTGATGAAACATACCAACTCCTGCCTGAGAGTGACTTGGATCTGCTCCAATTTGCCTACCCTCACAACAGGTCCACAGCAGATACCATCTTATTGCCTCTTCACTCAAACCTGGAACATCTGGACAGTAAAGGTACATACATCAGGATGCTCTTTATTGATGACAGCTCAGCATTCAATACCATTGTCCCCTCAAAATTAATCAAAAAGCTTCAAGACTTTAGCCTGAATGCCTTGCTGTGCAATTAGATCAATTTCCTCACTTGAAGGCCCCACTCAGTTCAAATTGGCAACAATATCTCCTTCACGTTCTCCATCAGCACCATAAGGCTGCGTGCTTAGCCCCTTGCTCTATTCGCTTTACACTTATGTCTGTGTGGCTAAAGACAGCTCCATATCCCATAACATCCTTAATGCTGATAACACCACTGTTGTAGGTAGAATCAGAGGTGTTGACAATTCAGTGTATAGGAGGGAGATTGAAAATCTGACTGAGTGGTGCTACAACAACAACCTCTCACCCAATGTCAACAAGACCAAGGAGCTGATATATTGACTTCAGGAGGAGGAAATCAAAGGTCCATGAGCCAGTCCTCACTGGAGGATTAGAGGTAGAGAGGGTCAACAACTTGAAACTATTTGGTGTTATCATATCCGATGACCTGTCCTGGGCTCAACACGTGAGCGCCATTATAACCATGTAACCATTACAGCACGGAAACTGGCCATCTCGGCCCCTCTAGTCTGTGCCGAACACTTACTCTCACCTAGCCCCCCCTACCAGCACTCAGCCCATAACCCTCCATTCCTTTCCTGTCCATATACCTATCCTTTTTTTTTTAAATGACAAAATTAAACCTGCCTCTATCACTTCTACTGGAAGCTTGTTCCACACAGCTACCACTCTCTCTCTCGTGTTACCCCTAAACTTTTACCCCTTAACTTTCAACTCCTGTCCACTTGTTTGAATCTCCCCTACTCTCAATGGAAAAAGCCTATCTACGTCAACTCTATCAATCCCCCTCAATTTTAAATACCTCTATCAAGTCCCTCCTCAACCTTCTATGCTCCAAAGAATAAAGACCTAACTTGTTCGACCTTTCTCTGTAACTTAGGTGCTGAAACCCAGGTAACAATCTAGTAAATTATGTAGAAATCACGGTAGCATCTCTACTTCCTTAGGAGTTAGTGAAGATTTGGCATGACATCTAAAACTTGGACAAACTTCTATAGATGTGTGGTGGAGAGTATATTGACTGGCTTCATCAGAGCCTGGTATCCTACAAAAAGTAATGAATATGGTGCAGTCTATCACTGGTGAAGTGCTCCTCACCATTGAGCACAGCTATATAGAGCGTTGTTGCCGGAAAGCAGCATCCATCATCATAGACCCCACCACCTAGGCCATGCTCTCATCTCACTGCTGTCATTTGGAAGGAGGTAAAAGAGCCTCAGGATTCACACCACCTGGTTCAGGAACAGTTCTTACCCTTTAAGCATCAGGCTCTTGACTCAAAGGGGTCAACTTTACTCAGCGTCACTTGCCCCATCACTGAAATGTTCCCACAACTTTCAAGGATGCTTCGTTTCATGTTCTCATTATTTATTATTATTCTTTCTTTTTGCATTTACACAGTTCGTTGTCTTTTGCTCAAGGTTTGAATAACCAAGTTGGTGTGGTCTTTTATTGATTGGTTATTACTCTATAATGGATTTATTGAGTATGCCCATGAGAAAATGAATCTCTATGTTGTATACAGTGACATAGAGTTCCTATAAAAAGTATTCACCCCTCCCCCCCCCCGGAAGTTTTCATGTTTTATTATTTTAAAACCTTGAATCACAGTGGATTTAATTTGGCTTTTTTGACACTGATAAACAGAAAAGACTCGCGTCAAAATGAAAACAAATTTCCACAAATTGGTCTAAATTTATTACTATTATTAAACACAAAATAATTGATTGCATAATTACTCACCGCCTTCAAGTCAGTATTTAGTAGATACCCTTGGCAGCAATTCTAGCCTAATTCTGTGTGGATAGGTCTCTATCAGCTTTGCACATCTGGACACTGCAATTTTTTCCAATTCTTCTTTACAGAACAGCTCAAGCTCTGTCAGATGGCATGAGGTTTGTGAGTGAATAGCCCTTTTCAAGTTTAGCCACAAATTCCTAATTGGATTGAGGTCTGGACTTTGACTTGGCCACTCCAGAACATTATCTTTGCTGTTTTTAAGCCAATTCTGTGTAGCTTTGGCTTAAGCTTGTGGTCATTGTCTCAGTGTAAAAACAAATCTTCTCCCAAGTCATAGTTCTCTTGCAGACTGCATTAGGTTTTCCTCCAGGATTTCCCTGTATTTTGCAGCATTCATTTTACCCTCTTCCTTCACAAGCCTTCCAGGACCTGCTGCAGTGAAGCATCCCCAAAGCATGAGTTTTTTCAACAGTGGCTTTCTCTTTGCCACTCTCCCATAAAGCTGTGACTGGTGAAGCACCCAGGCAGATGTTGCATGCACAGTCTTTCCCATCTCAGTCACCAAAGCTTGTAACTCCTCCAGAGTTGTCACAGGTCTCTTGGTGGCCTCCCTCACTAGTCCCCTTCTTGCACGGTCACTCAGTCTTTGAGGGAGGCCTGCTATTGTCAGACTTATACCTGAGCCATATTCTTTCTATTTCTTGATGATTGATTTAACTGTACTGCACTCCAAGGGATATCCAGTGACTTAGAAATTTTCTTGTATCCATCCCCTGATCTGTGCTTTTCAATAACCTTTTTACGAAGTTGCTCGGAAAGTTCCTTTGTCTTCACGGTGTAGTTTTTTCCAGGATACTGACTCACCAGCGGTTGGACCTTCCAGATACAGGTGTATTTTTACACCTTGACTACTCACAGGTGATCTCCATTTAACTAATTATGTGACTTAGAAAACCAATTGGCTGCACCAGTGATGGCTTAGTGTGTCAGGATGTGGTGTTTGGTGGTGAATACTTATCCAATCTATTAATTTGATTTTTATATTTGTAATTCATTTAGCTCACTTTGTAGAGATCTGTTTCATTTTGACACTAAAGAATCTTCTCCTGATCAGTGTCAAAAAAGCCAAATTAAATCTATTGTGATTCAATGTTGTAAAACAATAGAACATGAGAACTTCTGGGGGGGGGGGGAATACTTTTTATAAGCAGTGCATATGTACATTGATAATAAATTTACTTTGAAATTTGACTGTTGCTCTTTTGAATCAGGTGGACACTCTGACTGCAGCAGTGCGAGACTGAAGATGTGCTTGAACATTCCTGCCAGTCAGTCAGCATAGGTTTTCAGAGCCTTATCAGGTACAGCATCAGGGCCTGACACTTTGTGAGGGTTCACCCTCCAGAAAGGTGTTCTAACATCGGCCTCTAAGACAGAGATCACAGAGTCATCAGATGCTGCAAGAATTTGCACAGGAGTAGTTTTATTCTCCTTTACAAAGCATGCATAAAATGCGTTGAACCATCTGGGAGTGAAGCATCACAGCCATTCATATTGTTAGATTTTGCCTTGTAGGAAGTAATGGCCTGCAATTCCTGCCAGAACTGACGTGCATCCGATTCCTTCTTTAACACCAATCGGAACTGTTTCTTCACTCTTAAAATAGCCCATAAGAACTGTGTGCAAGACTCGTTACTTATCAGAACCATCTTAACCGGAAGGTATTTGCATACATTGGCTGCATGCACAGCTTGATACAGGAACATACATCAGGATGATGACTATATTTAATATTGTTCTCCTCTCTAGACATATACTTTTTAACCTACATGTGCCATCTATTTTGCATCTCCAGCAGAAGTGGAAAGTGACTCATATGAAGGGCGTAGAATTAGCAGAAATATGTTCCCAGGGTTAAATTCTATAGCCTGTGGCATGCTCAGGGAGATCCTCTTTAAAGAACAGTGAAATTGCCCTTGCATGTGCTGTGATAAAGACAGCTGTCATCAATCAGAAATAATAACTCTGTTTCTCCCTTCATAGATGCTGCCTTGCCCACTGAGTAAAACGTTTTTTTAAAAATGATTTTTTTTACTTCAATGTGTCATGAGACCAATTGTACATGATTAGAACAAATGACTGCGAGCATTTTTATTGTGACAAACTTTGGACATTATTGTTCATGTTGTAACATCTCCATGCAATCAATTATCAGATGTATGGAAAAGCTGGAAACAAAATCACAGAATTAACAATCTCAATTTAATTTGGTTTTTTTTAAAACAGAAATTGTGCCATGTGACATAAACAAACATTGAACAATGGTAATTGAAGTTCAGGCCTGTATTAGCTCATATGTTCCACTATGAATTTAAATACAGTTAATTTGGCAATACTTATAGCATTTCTTCTGCCTTGTATATTGTTGCCTCAGTGAGTTTAATCCTGTTAAATGGCTCCCCTTGGATTTCATCAAAATCCCTCCCTGAAAAATTAATCCCCAGTTCCAAGGTCCTCGTTTTATATTAGGCAAATCACAGTCTGAGGTATAAGTGTAATGGCATACTTTTAAAACTCATGCCAGAAGGTAATACCAAATCAGAGGAGACTACTTGCTGCATAAATTCCACTCCATTCGGAGATTTCATCGTACCAATATTAGAGGATGCAGTTTAGAAGAAAATTAAAATGAAATATGACTCATGCAGTATGCAACTAAAAGACTCAATTTGGATATTGTCATTCATTGGAACAGGCTTTCATTCCATCATTCAGAGGGATTAAAATTGTGGCTCTCAAGGTGTATTGAGATATGTCAATTTATCATGCAGCACTATGAGAAAATAAAAAAAGAATAATAAAACAAATTTAAAAACAATATACTAGATGGTGTGAATCTGAAGTAAAAAAAACTAAGATATTGATTTGGGCAACATGGTAGTGTGAAGGGGTGACAGGGCAGTGGTTAGCATAATGTTATTGCAGTGTCAACGACCCGGGTTCAATTCTAACTGCTGTCTCTAAGGAGTTTGCAGGTTAGCCCGTGCTCGCATGGGTTTCCTCTGGGTGCTCTGGTTTCCTCCCTCATTCCAAAGGTAAGTGGTCATATGGGTAGAATTGGGCAGCCTAGGCTCTTTGGGCTGGAAGGGCCTGTTACCATGCTGCGTCTTTAAGTATAAAGTAATAGTGATTCAGGTAGTTTTGGATAATTCAGACAGAGATCCTATTAGGTTTTCGATTAGGAACAAAAAAAGGTATGTTGGTTATATGTAGTGAGTGTCGTGTTCATATTTCAGTCATTTCTTTTCATTCTAGTTCTGAAAAATGGCAATGCCTTAAGAAGTAATTTCCCACTTCTACCTGACTTCATTTGACTTTCTGTTGTCTTCCTGATTTGTTTTTCCTCATTCTGAACCACACAGAGGTAAAGGTTTTGCCACATTTCTTAAATTTGTCTCAAAGCTTTTCCAAAAGAATGCTATATTGCAGTCACTTTGCATTTAACAATGTAGGTGATGCACCATCAATAACTCACTCTGAGATGTAGGAAGCAAGGTATCGGCTTTTATTGACTGGAAGAATGAACAACACTACATCCTGGGGAATGAGGCTGGGCAACAGGCCTCAGTCGCCTTTATACAGGGGTCTGTGGGAGGAGCCACAGGAGCAGTCCAGACAGGTATATGTAGTTCACCACAGTAGGTAAATGCAGAGACAACTCTGAAATCAATGCATTCCCCAAAGCAACATAAAATGAATAATGAGTTAATCAATAAACTTTAAGAAAGGAGGACAGCAAAAGAAAGGAAATTATAGGCCAGTTAACCTAATCTCAGTGGCTGGAAAAGTGTTAGAGTCTATTATTAAGGATGAGGTTTTGAGGTACTTGGTAAAATAAGTCAAAACGATCAAATAAGTCCAAGTCAGCATGGTTTCTGTAAAGGAAAATCTTGCCTGACAAATCTGTTACAGTTCTTTGAGGAAGTAACAAGCAGGGTGGACAAAAGAGAGGGAGTGGATGTCATTTACTTGGATTTTCAGGAGATGTTTGATAAGGTGCCACACATGAGGCTGCTTAACAAGATAAAATCCTATGGTGTTTCAGGAAACGTACTGGCGTGGTTAGCAGAATGGCTGACAGGCAGGAGGCAGTGAGTGGGAATAAAAGGGGACTTTTCTGGTTGGCTGCTGGACACCAGTGATGTTCCTCGGGGGACAGTGTTGGGACTGCTGCCTTTCACTGTCAATTATTTAGATAATAGAATTGATGGCTTTGTTGCAAAGTTTGCAGATGATTCTGTTATGAATGAGGAGCAAATCTGATGGACAGAAGGGTCCAGAATCGCCAATGCCCGCCCCCCCCCCCCTTTTGAGAATCGCAAGATCGCTATTATTTCGGGTCTGAGACCCAGGAAATGAGAGAGATACACATCATGTCAGGAATGAGAGAGAGAGAGACGCAGGATCACAGCAAAGGCAGTTGTTATAGACAACGCAGAATACACAACAAGGTGGAATGTCTCCTAACAAAAGCGGAACGGAACCACTGATTACTGCAATTGTCTCTTGGAGAAGGAATTGTGTATTGAGTACTGTACTATTCATTGAAACCCCTCAGGGGACAACCAGAGTGGTCTGGTTGAGGGATTGCATCATCCCAATCTGATTGACATCTGAGACCCCGTGAGTAAGGATAAAAGTCGGGTCTGGGGAACAACCCCTTTAGACACACCAGGAGAAACGCTAGAAATCCAGTGACAGCGTTTTATAGCGAAAGCCGGTGAGAGCTCGTGTGTGTCCTCCCTTGCCAGGGTGGCGGGCTCATCATGGAAGAACGGTTTAGCTAAAAGGAGAGGTCATACTTGAACGGCCACAACAACGAGACACCGACGGATCGAAATCATAAAGGAAGGTCGGCAAAAACAATAGCGGAAACTGTTCCCATTCTTCTATCTCTCTCTCTCTCCAACAATTGCAACACAGCGACAAACAAATACTGGAGCCTGTGGGAACTGAAACGAACTTTAGATTTCCATCGGACAATTCATTATCCCCTAGACAACGATAGAGCTTATTTCTTATTGATTATTATTATACCCGCACTTTTAGGTTTAGTATTGATGACGTATATTATCTGTATATTTGCATTGATATTATTTTTGTGTATTTTTATTAATAAATACCATTAAAAATAGTATCCCCAGACTCCAACAGACGCCTCTATCTTTGCTGGTAAGTAACCCAGTTACGGGGTTCGTAACAATACAAACATAGGTGAAGGGGTGGGTAGTGCTGAGGAAGCAATGTGCTTGCAGCAGGACTCAGACAAATTGGAAGAATGTGCCAAAAAGTGACAGATGGAATACAGTGTTGGGAAATCTATGATAATGCATCTTGATAAAAGGAACAATAGTGCGGACTATTATCTAAATGGGGAGAAGATTAAATCATCAGAGGTGCAGAGGGACTTAGGAGCCCTTGTGCAAGACTCCCAGAAAGTTAATTTACAGGTTGAGTCTGTGGTCAAGAAGGAAATGCAATGTTGGCATTCATTTCAAGGCAAATAGAATATAAAAGCAAGGAGATAATGCTGACACTAGTCAGGCTGCACTGAGAGTATTATCAACAGTTTGGGACCACATCTCAGAAATGACGTGTTATCATTGGAGAGAGTCCAGAGGAAGTTCACAAGGATGATTCAGGGAATGAAGGGGTTAACATACAAGGAGCATTTGGCGGCTTTGGGCCAGTACTAATTGAAACTTAGAAGAATGCAGGGGGATCTCATTGAAAACTACTGAATTTTGAAAAGACTAGATAGGATGGATATGGAGAGGATGTTTCCTATGGTGGGGGGTATCCAGAACTAGATAGTACAGCCTCAAAATTGAGGGGTGACCCTTCAGAACAGAGGTAAGGAGGAATTCTTTTAGCAAGAGAATAGTAAATTTCTGGAATGCTTTGCCACAGACTGCGGTGGAGGCCAAGTCCATGTGTATATTTAAGGTGGAAGTTGATCGTTTCCTGATTGGTCTGGGCATCAAAGGATATAGCGAGAAGGTATGTGTATGGGGGTTGAGTGAGATCCGGGATCAGCCATGATGGAATGGCTGAGCAGACTTGATGGGCTAAATGGCCTAATTCTGCTCCTATGTCTTTTGGTCTTATGATCTAAACGTATTTGGAGAATGACTCGAGTTTCTGCCTGAGGATCAGTTTCTGAGTCTGCAGAAACTCAGCAGATATAAACACTTCTAAGTCAAAATTGGGACTGAATAGGACATACAGAACACAGCAAGCAATACAGCAAAGGGACAGGCCCTTTGGTCCATGATACCTACGTCAACAACGATGCAAAATGAATCTAATCTGCATTTTCCTGCACGTGATCAATACTTTTCCATTCCTTTTATGTCATGTATCTGTCTAAGCACCTCTTAAATGCCACTATCAACTCTAATCCCATGAATATTGCCTCACCAAATGCTTCCACCCCTCACAATTCATGGACTACCTTTCTCTTCTGAAAGTAGCAACCTGCTTGGCGATGATTGCCAAGGTTGCCATGGTTCATTATCAGCCAACTTTAATTTTCAAGCACTGTTCTTACGTGTTTGCTGCAGTTCATCAATATTAATGTCATGCCCTGACAAAGATTTTAGTGTTGACGTTGTAGGGCATTTCATGTAATGGTTTTCTGTAGAGGCAGTGAGTTCTGCTGGTAGTGTTTGGGTTACCTTTAAAGATAAAAGATGCTTAGGAATGTTGTGTCATCCAATCAGGACGGTGGAATTGGGAGAAGGTTCTAGAGAATGCTGGAGTAGAGGTTTTGTGATGGATACTGAGGTGGGTTGAGGTCTTTTATTGGTGGGAGAGGGAGGGAGAAGAAGCTCAAGAGAACGGGCTGTAGCATTCAATCTGATGGGAATGTGTGATCTGATGGTGCCCAAGAGGGGGAATTCTACCAGGGATCCATGAATATGAGTTGGCATCATGAGTACATTGGACACAACAGTTTTTGGAAGATTTGAGCTCCAACCTGTGCTAATTTGATTATAATGGCCCTTTTGGGTTTTTTTCTTTCTTTAATAACTGTTTGGTTAAGTTAATATTCATAAATATTTTTACTTTATAATAGTATTCAGTGTATGCTCTGTTATTTCTTGCCACCTGGCAATTACATGAGAGCAGTAAGTTACACCGTATTCATACAGTTCAGGGTTCGGGGGGGCAAGACATCCTAACCTCCCGGGTTGGGCAGGACCCAAGTCAAATCTAACCCTGACATAGAGTCTGTATCACAGAGTTTGGTGGCTTTAGCAAGGGGCTAAAGAGCCACATCTCTAGAGATGGCCAGTAAAATGGGGTTTCATTAATAACCCACTTTGCATGTACTTAATACTTTAAACACCTTCTCCATTCTAACCAAGATATCTATCTATTCAGTTGGTCCATTTCCTCTTGGCCTTTTTTAAAAATCAAAGCACCTGTCCTAAGGCCTTCCAAACAATGAAATTGTTCCTACTCCACGACCTGCTCTGCTAGCTCTCTCCAGTTATTCACCACCCTCTGTGTAAAAAACTAACCCATCAGATCTCTTCTAAGTTTTTCACCTCACTCCTTATACCTGTGTCTTCGAGAATCCCAGCCCCAGGAAGAGGACTCTTAAATTCTTTCCTATACCATCTTCACCATGTGCAGTGTCGTATGACATGGATGATCATGGTCTACGTGACCATGATTATTCCTGGCAAATTTTTCTACATAAGTGGTTTGCCATTGCCTTCTTCTGGGCAGTGTCTTTACAAGACGGGTGACTCCAACCCTAACCCTACTAATACCCTTCAGAGATTGTCCACTTAGCATCAGTGATTGCATAACTGGTACTTGTGATATGGTCTAGTTGGTCATATGACCATCCACCACCTGCTCCCATGGTTTCTGTGACCCTGACTTGGGGGTGCTACACCTTACCCAAGGGTGACCTGCAGGCTAGCAATGGGGAGGAGTGCCTTACACCTCCACCCTGCCACCAACATATCCTATATAATGTACTTTATGATTTTCTAAACTTCTAAGGTTGCCACTCAACTTTCTACATTCCAATGAGAATTAACCCTATCTGATATCTCCTTATAACTAAAACCCCCTGTTCTAGGCAACATACCGGTCAACTTTTTCAGCACTTTCTCTATTGCTACCAGGTCCTTCCTGTAGTGTAGCATGTAGAACTGTACACGGGTTGTCTAATCAAATTCCTGTCATGCAAAGAAAAGTCATGTGGAGATTTACATCTGAAAAGACGAGACATATGTAATTCAATGTACTCGGGCTCCATTGCAGACAAAGAATAAATAAGCATAAAATTACATTGATTATTAATTTGTATATTTTCTCTGTAAGCCCACATTTCGAGGAGGGCAAAAATGACGGTGTTCAAATATTGTCTCTGTACTTTGGATTACAAAAAGTTAGATTGGCTTGGACATTTTACGTTGTATGGAAGAAATAAAGTCAGATATTACTACCACCTTTTACAAGGAGTATTAAACTTGTCTAAGCATGAATTACTAAGGCTAGCACTAATGCCGAGAACACTAGTCTTTAAAGTGTATTTTTCAATAAAGCAGATAATTCTTTATAAGACAATGAAGCTGAAGCACAAGCCTAATGTCAAAGGAAATAAAATGCAAAAAAAGCAAGAAAATTGACTTTTTCCAGATATTAACTCTTTCATGCTGTTCGGCTTTGTTAATTTCACATAACAACACTGAGAAAACTCACCAGCACTAAGTGATATTAATAATAGAACAATTAATCTTTCAATTCTGTAGTGCCTTTCATTATTACCTCAAGGTGCTTCAAAACATTTAAAACCACAAGTATGGAGACCTTTTAAGTTTAATCACAATGAAATGTTAGGAACCAGAAAACAATTTGTAAATCCTCAGCTTCCACAAACACCAGTGCAAGGAGAAATAGTTATAAAACTAGGATAATGCTAGTTTTGACAGAATTTTGTTTAATATATGAATACAGAAACAGGCTAATAATACGTGGATGCTATTTGGCAACCTGTTCGGATCCTACATGTGGAGGCAGAAGGCACATACGGTTCAAGTTCTGCTTAGTACACTTTTCCATTATGCCAGAGGATTGGAAGACTGCTCATGATACTGTCCTTTAAAATAGGACAAGGGAATAGACAGTATAATTTCAAGCTAGGCAGCCTACCATGAGTGAAGGGCAAATTATTAAAAAACAAAACAGAGGGAGAACATAAATCTGCAGTTAAGGAAACACAGGTTAATCAGGGACAGCCTATATGTATTGTTATTGTGAAAATGACTTGATTTCTTTTTTAGAGAATGTAACAAGCATAATTTATTTTTGCAGTCTGCATAGATCTTAACAAAACATTTGATGAAGTCCCACAGGGGAGAGCTCACTATCAGAAAAGACTGAACATGTAGTGCCTGAAATGGTGGTGGATGTAGAAATCTTTCATATATTGAAAAGGGGGAGGGGGGGAGAGAGGGAGGGAAGGAGGGAGAGAGAGAGAAGGGAAAGGGAGAGAGGGAGAGAAGGGGAGAGAAAGGGAGAGAGAGAGAAGGGGAGAGAGAAAGGGGGAGAGAGAAAGGGGAGAGCGAGAAAGGGGAGAGAGAGAAGGGGGAGAGAGAGAAGGGGAGAGAGAGAAGGGGGAGAGAGAGAAAGGGGGAGAGAGATAAAGGGGGAGAGAGAGAAAGGGGGAGAGAGAGAAAGGGGGAGAGAGAGAAAGAGGGAGAGAGAGAAAGGGGGAGAGAGAGAGAAAGAGGGAGAGAGAGAAAGAGGGAGAGAGAGAGAAAGGGGGAGAGAGAGAAAGGGGGAGAGAGA
The DNA here is from genome assembly GCF_048418815.1 of Hemitrygon akajei. NCBI lineage: Eukaryota > Metazoa > Chordata > Chondrichthyes > Myliobatiformes > Dasyatidae > Hemitrygon > Hemitrygon akajei. The sequence goes on from NC_133135.1 coordinate 55,466,437, forward strand.
GAAAGGGGGAGAGAGAGAAAGGGGGAGAGAGAGAGAGAGAAAGGGGGAGAGAGAGAGAATAGCCTTTTAACTATCCTTTAAGACACTGTTCAATTTTTAAAATTATATTTTAAGTCATAAAGGGCAGAGTATTCCACCTGCAGCAAGTCACCCACATTCACAGCTGAACTCTGAAAACCATTTGAATTTACCACTGAGCAGTCCACCCAGCATCTGATAAAATGAATCATCATCAGTAAGACTGTGCACATCAAAAGGGAACTACAATGTTCTAATAAGATCACAAGGATGCCAAAGCAAGACTTGACCATAAAAAAAGATTTTTAAAAAGTTGAACAACCAGGTAAGCTATATTCTACTTTAGTCAGAAATGTTAACTCTGACAAATATTTAAAATAGTTTAAATAATGACTCCTTTTGTGTAATGCAAAGTTTTGGACATAACACCATAAATGTTATTAAATACAATCAGGTCCTTCCTGCATGAGTAATGCTTTACTGTAATTTGATTTATTTTCTCTATTTGATGTAGGCTTGCATGCATACTGCCATTTATAAGTATATAATTCTTTTGGCCATTTGATTCCACAAGCATCATTACTTGCACTGAAGCTGGCCTTTAGAGTTGAGGTCTGCTTCAGCTTTGAGCACAATAAGTTCAAACTTATTCATCTGTTACTATAGCACAGTCTCTAGCTACTATATTAACCTTCTATTTGAAAAGAAGCTTTACGTTGTTGAATTACATCTACAGAACACCCTTTATGTTTTATCCCTACCTTGGGGAGCTCTTCTATCTGATTTGCGTCCAAGTAAAGTTCTTCCAAAGATCGTTCAAAATTGAATATCTCCTTTGGTACATGTTGAAGGCTGCAATGCGAATAATCCAGCACCGAGATGACTTCTTCTTCACCCCGGAAACATCGGCAGGGCACCAGGCGGCCAATAAGTTTCCTCTTTGTTGTCATCTCCAGACACTGCACTGCAACAAAAGTAGCAGATCTTCTGGTCAGTTAGAAAGAAGCAACGCCTAAGACTGGTGCACTCCTTGACATTAATTCTAAGCAACAAGTTTTAGAATAGCTTCCTAGCAATTTAACCTCCCTTCTTGATTATGGAAAAGGATACTAGTAGTACCTGTCCTAATTGAACATTCTGATGCCCAGGAAGAGTGATTGTTAGCAAGGAATTCAGCTATTGTCATATTAACCAGAAGGTACATCAGTCAAAGATTGGATAAAGAGAGAAATATCAATAGATATTGTATGCAAAACTTAAAAAGTGAAACATTCCTAATTTTGTTTTAGAATTGTTTTTAGTAAAAACGTCACTACTTTAATCTTAATGCATGTGTTCAACTGTGCAATGCAATTCAAATTTCCTAGCCATACTGTATATACAAAGTGATGCTTCCTAATAGGATCCCAGCTCTAATATTATTTCAAGAAAAGGTTTTTCTCTCTACCCTACTGGCTCTTTCGATCCTTTTTAACACCTCAAAAATATTAATTAAGATCTGAGATTCAAGGGAGCACAATTGAACTGTGTAAAATGTTCTCATAGTTGAACACTATTAGCACCAATCTGATGAACTGGTACCATACTTCTGTCATCCTACCCATGCACTCCAAAGTCCAAAAACCCTACCACTGTACATGCTAAATGCTATCAGCGATAGTTTACTATATCACTTTTCAGCATCACCTTTCAGACTTTCTTCTTGTGCACAGGTTTTACTGGTGTACCTAAGATTATGCTAACAATGAAATTGGATTCATATTTATCTATTACTTATGTAAATCATTAATATGTGCATTGAAAGCTACGATTCCAATACGCATCTTCAATTAACTGAAGTGCATATCCTTTATACCTACTTTTTGTCTCCTACTTAATAATCAAAGTTTTAATTATGTTAATAGTTTACTCCTGATCTCATATGAGCTCAATTTTGTTGGGCTGGATCTTGGCAGACCCTAATAACCAATGGCTAACACTAGGCTCTACATATCCAGTTTGTATCTTTGAGCTGACAATTAAGGTCTCTTCAGCAACTAGATTCTGACACTCAGACATTTAAAAAAAAACCAAAATAATTAGCAGTATTTACAGTTTCTTAAAACGTCATTTACCAGTGAATGTATTGAATTTTGCCGTTAATTTCTGTAGTACTCTTTCATTATATTAATTGTATTCTCTAATGATGATCTCCATTTAAAGTCTTTAAAGCTACTGGATGCAATAGCTGAAATCAGCCAAGGTTGTCCAGATTGTTGAATGGTCCCAGGAGACTGCAAAGCAGCAAATAAAGCTGTGCTGTTCAAGAAAGGTGAAGAAAGAACATCGGAAATTTCAGATTATATAGCCTGACAATAATTGTCAAGAAAATACTTGAGCCCATTATTAAGAAAGTGGTTCCAACACACTTAGAAAAATATAATATGATTAGACAAAATCATGGAAGTATATGACAAATTTGTTGGATTTTTTTGAAGATGAGACCAATATGAATAGAGTATACAATAACATATACAGTAATAAGAATGAACAGGAATAGAATAGATCATTTTCAGATTGCAGGCTGTTTCTTGTTTGATGTTACAAGAATAAAATGCTAGTCCTCAATTACTTACAAATTAAATTAGTGACTTGTACCATAGAAAGCATTCTAACTGGTTGCATCACTGCCTGGTATTGATGGGCTACTGCACAGGATCAGAAAAAGCTGCAGGTGGTTGTGACCTCAGCCAACTCCATCAGGGTACTAACCTCCCCAGCATCAAGGACATCTACAAAAGGCAATGCCTCAAAAATGTGGCATTTCATCATAAAGGGCCTCCATCTCCTGGGACAAACCTTCTTCTTATTATTGCCATCAAAGAGGAGATACAAAAACCCTGAATACACACACTGAATGTTTTAGCAACATTTCCTTTCCGTCCGCCATCAGATTTCTGAATGGACAAAGAACCATGAACAGTACCTCACTACGTTTTCTCTCTTTTTGCATTACTTATTTAATTTTCATATATCAAAATTTCTTATTGTAATTTATAGTGGCTTTTTATCTATTGCACTGTTCTGCCACAAAACTACAATTTTCACAATGTATATAGTGACATTAAACCTGAGACTGAACATTTGCTTACAATACATCCAAGCTATTCATAATACAAAGTAAACTGTATAAAAATATAGAGATTTCATAGGGTTAAAGATGAATTAAATAAAGAAGGAAGTGTAGGTGGGTGAAGTTTAATGTAGGCAGCTAAGGTAAACTTTGGTATTCAGAGAGCTCTGCATGAATCACAGAAATATCCAGTTAAAGCAAGCATTAAAAAGGTGAACAACATGTTGGCTTAATGGCAGTGGGTTAGAGTAGATGACTAAAGAACCCTTGTTGTAATTATATGGAGTTTCCATGGTGAGACCATACTTTTTACAGTTCTTTCTTGTTTTTGTCTCTTCTTAAAAATATATATCCATGGTTTTAAAGCAGTGCAGAGACTGATTATGAAGGAAGTTGGGTGGAATGAACCTCTTTTCTCCGGAGTTTAGAAGATTAATAGATCATCTCATTAAAGGATCTGAAGGGGTTGATGAGATGGATGCTTAGGCCAGTCTAGTAGCTAGCAAATTAGATTAGCTCACTACCATTGCAACCATTGTATGCTGCCATACAAGGGAATATACATTTCCCTTACAGACAGAGATAGTCAAATTTATATTAGGAAATAAAGCACGACTCAGGAATTAAACAACTATTTTATGTCTATCTTTATGGCAGAAGAGACATATTACCTGTCAGAATTACTGAGATCCAAGAGTCTAACAAGAACAAGGAAATGAAGGGAATAAGTATTGGTTAAAAAGCAGAGGAAAGGGTGAGAATAAAAGCTAATAAATCCCAAGGATCCAATGATTTATATCCCAGAGTTTTTAAACAGTTGGCCATACAGATGATGAATATTTTGGTTAGAGAATATTACAGATTTTATATGGTTCCTGTTGAACAGATGATAGAAAATGTGATCTTAACATCTAATAAAGGAAAGAGAAAGAAAACAAGGAATTACCTCATTATCCCATTATGGAATCCATAATAAAAAGGTATCATAATAGTAGGAGGTATAATAATAGTAGCTTGATAAATATAATAGGATTGTTCAGTCAGCAATGGATTTAAGAAATGACCATTCTACTGGAGTAGCAGCATGATAGATACAATATAATATTGTACATAAGTCAATAAAGCTAGTTTTTTTTTTAAATGGTAAGAGTTTGGATAGAGTTGATGCCTTTATGCAAATGTACCTTAAAGCTAACTTCAAGACACACAAGGGAAATCATGTGGGATGTTAGCATTCATTACAAACATGATTCAAGTACAAAAGTAAAAATGCCTTACAACAATTACATACTCTTCTGAAGCCGGATCTGAGATGCTGCATATCATTTTGATCTCTTAAGTCAAACAGAATATACTTGCCATTGAAGAATTGCAGCATATGTTCGCTAGAATGATTGCAAGAATGGCAGCGTGCCATCAGGAAAGAGCAAACCAGGAAAGACACTTTGTAAGAAAGAACATAAGAAATAGGAGCAGGAGTAGGCCATCTGGCCCATCGAGCCTGCTCCACCATTCAATAAGATTATGGCTGATCTGGCCATGGACTCATCTCCACCTACCTGCCTTTGCCACATAACCCCTAATTCCCCTACGATACAAAAATCTATCCAACCTTGTCTTAAATATACTTACTGAGGTAGCCACCACTGCTTCATTGGGCAGAGAATTCCACAGATTCACCACCCTCTGGGAAAAGCAGTTCCTCCTCATCTCCATCCTAATTCTACTCCCCTAAATCTTGAGGATATGTTCCTTTGTTCTAGACTCACCTACCAGTGGAAACAACCTTCCTGCCTCTATCCCATCTATTCCTTTCATAATTTTATATGTTTCTAAAAGATCTCCTCTCATTCTTCTGAATTCCAGTGAGTCCAGTCTCAAGTGACTCATCTCTCCTCACAGTCTAACCCCCTCATCTCTGGAATCAACCTGATGAACCTCCTCTTTACCACTTCCAAAGCCAGTATATTCCTCCACAAGGAGACCAGAACCTCACGCAGTACTCTAGGTGTGGCCTTACCAGTACCCTGTACAGTTGCAACATAACCTCCCTGCTCTTAAATTCAATCCCTCTAGCAACGAAGGCCAACATTCCATTTGCCTTCTTGATAGCCTGCTGTACCTGCAAACCAACCTTTGGTGATTTATGTACAAGTATTCCCAAGTGGCACCGCACAGCAGCATACTGCAGTCTTTTTCCATTTTTCCTTCCAAACTGGATGAGCCCACATTTACCAACATTGTACTTCAGCTACCAGTCCCTTACCCATTCACTTAACTTATCTATATCTCTTTGCAGACTTTCCATATCGACTGCACAATTCGCTTTTCCACTCAATTTAGTGTCATCAACAAACTTAGATGCACTACACTCGGTCCCCTCTTCCAGATCGTTAATGTATATCATGAAAAGTTGCTGGCCCAGCACCGACTACTGTGGCACACTGCTAACCACTGATTGCCAACCAGAGTAACACCCCTGTATCTCAACTCTCAGCTATCAATTAGTTAACCAATCCTCTATCCATGTTAATACATCACTCCCAACTCTATGCATCCTTATCTTAAGGGTAAGTATTTTATGCGGTACCTTATTGAATGCCTTCTGGAAATCCAAGTAAGTAACGTCTATCTGTTCCCCTCTATCCACTGCACAAAGTCATCCAGAAAGTTTGTCAAACAGGACCTGCTTTTGCTGAATCCATGCTGCATCTGCCTGATGGATCCATTTCTTTCCAGATGCCTCACTAGTTCTTTAATGATAGCTTCAAGGATTTTCCCATCTACTGATGTTAAACTAACTGGCCTATAGTTACCTGCCTTTTGCCTACATCCTTTTTTGAACAGTGGCATGATATTCTTCGCCTTTCAATCTGCCGGGACCTGCCCAGAGCCCAAATAATTTTGGTAAGTTATCACCAAAGCCTCTGCTACTGTATAACTTCTGCCATTTCTTTCAGTACCCGGGGATGCATTCCATCAGGACCAGGGGACTTATCTACCTTCAGGCCCACAAGTTTGCTCAGCACTACCTCTTTAATGATAGCTATTGGACTGAGGTCCTCGCCTCCCATCATATCTATAATATGTCTCTTTGGCATGTTAAATATGTCCTCCACTGTGAAGATCAACACCAAACAGTCATCCAAAAACTCTGCCATTTCTTCATTACCCAATATCAATTCTCCCTTCTCGTCCTCCAAGGACCCACATTCACTTTGGCCACTCTTTTCTGCTTTAAATAATTATAAAAAACTTTTACTAGCCGTTTTTATATTTTGTGCTAGTTTATTTTCATAATCTATATTCCCTTACTTTATTGCTTGCTTTGTAGCTCTTTTTTGCTTTTTAAAGTTTTCCCAATCTTTCAGTTACACATTACCCTTGGTGACTCTGTATGCACAAGCTTTTAGCTTTGTCTTCTTTTATTTCCCAAGTTATCCATGACTAACTCTCCCCACCTTACTGTCCTTACTTTTAACCGGAATATACTTCTGTTGAGCACTGTGAAAAATCTCGTTGAAAGTCTTCCACTGTTCCTCAACTGTCCTACCAAATAGCCTGTGTTCCCAGTCTACACTAGCCAAATCCTCCCTCATCCCATTGTAGTCTCCATTGTTCAGGCATAACACATTGGTTTTAGATCGAATATTACACCCTCCATTTGTATGAGAAACTCAGTCATACTGTGATCACTCTTTCCAAGAGGATCCTTAACAACAAGATCACTAATTTTACCTGTCTCGTTGCACAGGACCAGATCTAAGATAATACATTCCCTTATAGGTTCATTAACGTGCCGCTCAAGAAAGCCATCACACATGCATCCTATGAAGTCCTCCTCAAGACAGCCTCAACCAACTTGATCCACCCAATCTACGTGCAGGTTGAAGTCCCCATGATAACTGCTGTTCCATTGTTTGATGCCTCAGATATTTCTCTGTTTATTGCCTGTGCCACTGTAACGATATTATTTGGCAGCTGACAGACCACTCCCCACTGGAGATTTCTTCTCTTTGCTATTCCTAATCTCTACCCAGATGGATTCAACATTCTGCACCGTAGATCTTATATCGTCTCTCAATATCGCCCTAATTTCATTTTAATTAAGAGCGCTGCCTTACCTTCCTGCCGATCCTTCCATATTACATGACATCCTTGGATATTGAATTCCCAGTCCTCTCCACCTTGCAACCACGTTTCTGTAATGGCCACTAAATCACACCCCTTTGTACTGATTTGTGCCACAAGTTCACTGACCTTGTTTCGAATACTGCAGGCAGTTAGATAAAGTGTGCTTACACTCATTGCACTTTTAAAATCTTGCAATCTTTTTCTCTTTTGCACTTGACTTTTCTTCAATCCACTCTTACTTTCCTCTGTTATTCTTTGCTTTTACTTTATCTTTATCCACACTTTTCTTTTTTACTTTATCCATACTTCTCCAATCTGTTGAACCCACCCCTCAACTATTTATTTTAAAGCCCAATCCACAGCCCGAGTTATGCGATTCACTAGGATCCAGGTCTCATCACGGTTCAGGTGGAGCCCGTCCCATTTGTACATCTCCCTCCTTCCCCAATACTGGTGCCAATTTCCCATGAATTCAAACCCATTTCTCCAACACCAAACCTTGAGCCACACATTTAACCCTTTAATCTTCTTCACCCTATACCAATTTACACAAGGCTGAAGTAGTAATCCAGAGATTACCATCTTTTTGGTTCTGCTTTTTAATTTGGACTCGCTTTTTAATTTGGTCCCTAGCTGCTCAAATTCCCTCAGCAAAACCTCTTCCCGCAGTCTACCAATGTCATTGGTACCCACATGGATCACGACAAATGGATCTTTTCCTTCCCACTGCAAATTCCTCTGTAAGTTAGATAAGATATCCCGACCCCAGGCACCCAGCAGGCAACACAGACTTGCAACAGACTATTCCGTTAGGTTGCTCACTTTTCCTACAGCCCCCACTCTCATCCACGCAGGGTGCAAGAACCTCAGACGTGTTGGACAAACTCAAGGGCTGAGACTACTTCATCACTGTCTCTTGGATCCCACTATCCACCTCACTCGCAGTTACACCCTTTTGGCCCTGACCACAGACTGAATTTGAGGCAGCAAATCATGTGTGACTACCTCCTAAAACAGAGTGTTTAGGTAAATCTCCCTCCCTGATGTGCCACAGCGTCTGAAGCTCAGATTCCAGGTCATCAATATTAAACCTGAGTGCCTCGAGCAGCCAATACTTGTTGCAGACATGGTCACCAGGAACCACAATGGGGTCCACAAGCTCCCACATCACGCAGCTACAGCCTGATCCCTACTTTATTTGATTAGCTGCAAATTAGTGACTTTTTATTCCACAACTACAAAAGCCTTACCTGTGCCTCCACGCTGAAGCTCTTGAGCCAAAGCCTCAAGTTTCCACTCCTACACTGGTCCAATCACACAATGGCCGCTCCACTTTGACCTTGCTTTACTTTTATCTGCTCCTGCTAATGAACTGCGAATCGATTGGTCTGCCACTAATGTACCAAGCCCCGCGAAATGCTCCTTTTTTAAACTCTTCTCCCCGACCTGTGTGAAGGTCTCTCTCTCTCTCTCTCTCTCTCTCTCTGCAAATTGATTGGTCTGCCGCTAATGTCAAATTTTGTAACTTATAAAATACTCACCAAGCTTATTAGGCTGGATGCAGGGAGGAAGTTTCTGTGGCTAATGAGTCGCAAGCCCAGGGTCAAAGTCTCAGAATAATGGATAAGCCACTTGACAAACATATGGAGGGAATGTATCATTAAAATTCTGTACCCTGGGTAGCTGCAGAGTCCCACTCCTTGATTTAGCATAAAATAGAGATTTATATATGCATTTTTGAGCATTGGAGGAATAAAGGGATAAATGACAACTGGTGGAACAGACTCAAGGTCTGGATGCCTACTGCCCTTTTTTTTAATGTTTCCAGTATTTCCTGCTCCTAGTTCGGATGTCCAGCATCTGCAGGATATCTTTTGGACTATTAACTTCTATAGTACTTTCCTCTTCATCATATTAATTACAATAAATTTCAGTCTTATTCACCCCTTAGTTCCAAACTGTGTCTGTAATGTTTCCTGTGTCTTTCATAGAAACATAGAAACATAGAAAATAGGTGCAGGAGTAGGCCATTCGGCCCTTTGAGCCTGCACTGCCATTCAGTATGATCATGGCTGATCATCCAACTCAGAACCCTGTACCTGCTTTCCCTCCATACTCCCTGATCCCTTTAGCCACAAGGGCAATATCTAACTTCCTCTTAAATATAGCCAATGAACCGGCCTCAACTGTTTCCTGTGGCAGAGAATTCCACAGATTCACCACTCTCTGTGTGAAGAAGTTTTTCCTCATCTCGGTCCTAAAAGGCTTCCCCTTTATCCTTAAACTGTGACCCCTCATTCTGGACTTCCCCAACAACAGAAACAATCTTCCTGCATCTAGCCTGTCCAATTCCTTTAGAATTTTATATATTTCAATAAGATCCCCCCTCAATCTTCTAAATTCCAGTGAGTATAAGCCTAGTTGATCCAGTCTTTCTTCATATGAAAGTCCTGCCATCCGAGGAATCAATCTGGTGAACCTTCTTTGTACTCCCTCTATGGCAAGAATGTCTTTCCTCAGATTAGGGGACCAAAACTGCACACAATACTCTAGGTGCGGTCTCACCAAGGCCTTGTACAACTGCAGTAGAACCTCCCTGCTCCTGTACTCAAATCCTTATGCTATGAATGCCAACATACCATTTGCCTTTATCACCGCCTGCTGTACCTGCATGCCCACTTTCAATGACTGGTGTACAATGACACCCAGGTCTCGTTGCACCTCCCCTTTTCCTAATCGGCCACCATTCAGATAATAATCTGTTTTCCTGTTCTTGCAACCAAAGTGGATAACCTCACATTTATCCACATTAAATTGTATCTGCCATGAATTTGCCCACTCACCTAACCTATCCAAGTCACCCTGCATCCTCTTAGCATCCTCCTCACAGCTAACACTGCCGCCCAGCTTTGTGTCATCCGCAAACCTGGAGATGCTGCATTTAATTCCCTCGTCTAAATCATTAATATATATTGTAAACAACTGGGGTCCCAGCACTGAGCCTTGCAGTACCCCACTAGTCACTGCCTGCCATTCTGAAAAGGTCCCATTTACTCCCACTCTTTGCTTCCTGTCTGCCAACCAATTCTCTATTCTCATCAATATCATACCCCCAATACCATGTGCTTTAAGTTTGCACACTAATCTCCTGTGTGGGACCTTGTCAAAAGCCTTTTGAAAATCTAAATATATCACATCCACTGGCTCTCCCCTATCCACTCTACTAGTTACATCTTCAAAAAAATTCTTTAAGATTCGTCAGACATGATTTTCCTTTCACAAATCTATGCTGACTTTGTCCGATGATTTCACCTCTTTCCAAATGTGCTGTTATCACATCTTTGATAACCGACTCCAGCATTTTCCCCACCACCGATGTCAGACTCACCGGTCTATAATTCCCTGGTTTTTCTCTCCCTCCTTTTTTAAAAAGTGGGGTTACATTAGCCACCCTCTAATCCTCAGGAATCCAGAATCTAAGAAGTTTTGAAAAATTATCACTAATGCATCCACTATTTCTTGGGCTACTTCCTTAAGCACTCTTGGATGCAGACCATCTGGTCCTGGGGATTTATCTGCCTTTAATCCCTTCAATTTACCTAACACCATGATGCACCATCAATAACTCTCGGAGACGTGAGGTGAGAGATAGGCTTTTATTAGCTGGAAGAAAGCACTGTCAGCAGCAAGAGACCATCACACAACATCCTGGAGACTGAGGGAGGAGCAGTGCCTCCAATCGCCTTTATACAGGGGTCTGTGGGAGGAGCCACAGGAGCAGTCAGCGGGGGGGGGGCGTGTCCAGACAGGTATATGTAGTTCACCACACACCACTTCCCTACTAACATGTATTTCCCTCAGTTCCTCCATCTCACTAGACCCTCGGTCCCTTACTATTTCCGGAAGATTATTTATGTCCTCCTTAGTGAAGACAGAACCAAAGTAGTTATTCAATTGGTCTGCCATGTCTTTGTTCCTTATGATCAATTCACCTGTTTCTGACCGTAAGGGACCTACATTTGTCTTGACCAATCTTTTTCTTTTCACATATCTATAAAAGCTTTTACAGTCAGTTTTTATGTTCAATGTGAGAACTGACTGGAAGTACTTATTCAATAACCCCAACACTATCTCTCCCTAGTTATCATCTCAAGGATCCATGCTTTCTATCACTATTCTCTTTTTTAGATATACTTCTGATCTCTCAACCAGGAACACCTGGCAGTAAAGTGCCAACTGTTCTATCTTCTGTGGCAGTTCTCCACCATCATTCTGACTGCAGTCCACATTTCACTTCAGACAGACCTCAAGGTAGCACTTGAGGAACTAAGTGCTGTGATCAGCAAGAAGAAGTAGCATACCCTGATGTCTGTCACATCACGGAGCGAGACTTCAATCGGGCTAGCATAAAGAAGTCTCTGCCTAACTGCACACTAGAGGGCCAAATGCACTCGACCACTGGTACACCACTATCAAGACTGTCTACCACTCCATTCCTCACCCACAGATGGGTAAATCTGACCACCTGGCTGTGCTTCTTCTGCCTTCTTGCAGATGGAGACTAAAGTGTGCAGCACTGGTATGAAAAACTGCACAGTAGGAGCAGAGGAGCGAATTCAGGATTGCATGAAGTCAGTAGACTGCATCATATTCACCTAAATAAATATGCCAGAGTTATCACCAACTTCATAAGGACATGGATGAGTATGTACCTACAAAAACATTATGAGTCTCCCCCAATCAGAAGCCCTAAATGACCTAGGAGATTCAGTATCTGCTGTTGTTTAAATCTGTAGCATTTAGGGCTACTGATCCAGAGTTAGAAGTTCAAAAAGGATTGAAGAGTATGCCATGCATTCAATACATAGATCGAGTGTAAGATGATAATTAGAGAGTGGGTAGGACCACACAAGGATAAAGGAAAGAACATGTGCTTGGAGGCCAAGGATGTGGGCCAGGTCTTAAATGAATACTTTGTACTGGTATTCACTATGGAGGAGGACATAGAGATTAGTGAGATCAGTGTGGAGCATGCAAAGATTGGAAAAGTCCCCGCAGACTGACAAGTAGCTGATGTTCTTTTGTTTGAGAAGGGAGATAGAGATTATTCTGGAAACTGTAGACCAGCAGGCCTCACATCAGTTCCAAGGAAGCTACTCAAGAGGATTCTTAGGTATAGGATTAGAAGCATTTAGAAAAGCATGGAGTAATTAGGAGCAACCTACATGGCTTTGTGGAGGTCAAGCCACATCTTACTGAGTCTTCTGAGGAGGTGGCAAAGCTGAATGACAAAGGTAGAGCAGTGGGTGTGTTCTATATGGACTTCAATAAGGCACTCAACAAGGTCCCTCATGGTAAGCTTATTCAGAAGATCCAAGGCCCCTCATGGTAAGCGTATTCAGCAGATCCAAGGCCCCTCATGGTAAGCTTATTCAGAAGATCCAAGGTGCATTGGATCCATAGCAACTTGGCCATTTGGATTCAGCACTGGCTTGCCATACAAGACAGGAAGGTGTGGTTAATGGGCTTTACTTTGCTGGATTTCTGTGACTAAATTGTAAGTGACTTGGATAAAGATATGGATGGGTGGATTAGTAAGTTTGAAGATGACACAAAAGCAGATTGCATGGTGAATAGTGCAGAAGATTTCCAAGGGATATAGTGGAATACAGATCAGTTGCAGATACGGGCAGAGAAATGGCAGCCTAATCGGGGCAAGTGTGAAGTGTTGACTTCGGGAGATCATATGAAAAGGGAAAGTACACAATTAATGTGAAGACCCTGTCTAACCTGCATTGATGGGCAGAAGGATTTTGAGGTCCAAGTCCATAGCTCCCTGAAAATAGGTGCACATCTTGATAGCTTTGTAAAGAAGGCATATGACATGCTCGTCTTTATTAACTTAAGTATTGAATTCAAGAAACAGGAAATTGCGTTGCTGTTTTATAAAACTCTGGTTCCATTATAGGAAGGATGCAGAAGCTTTGATGAGGGATCAAAAGAGGTCTGAGCAATACACAAAATGCTGGAGGAACTCAGCAAGTCAGACAACATCAATGAAGGGAAATAAACAGGAGTTCTGATGAAAGGCCTCGGCCTGAAACGTTGATTGTTAATTTCCCTCCATTGATGCTAACTTGCTGAGTTTATCGAGCATTTTGTGTATATTGCACTAGATTTCCAACATCTTCAGAAGCTTGTGTCAGAAAGAGGTTTAACAGGATACTGTCTGGATTAAAGGTCATGTACTATAAGGAGGAATGAGTGTTCATTTTTTCTGGTGTGGTGGAGTCTGAGGACAGACCTGACACAAGTTTTTAAAACTACGAAAACTTTCTCCCCAGGTCGAAATTTCTAATACTAGAGAACATGCATTTACGTGAAGGGGTGAAGTTCAAAGGAGCTATGTGGGGCAGGAATTTCTTTGCACAGAGAGTTATGGGTAACTGAAATGCACTGTGAGGAGCGGCGGCGGAGGCAAATAAAGATTTCTTTTAAATATTAGCTTTATTGCATGTACATCAAAATAACAAAGCATTCAATGAAATGTGTCACTGGTGTCAATGACCAACCATTTGAGGATCAACCCAGAGCAGCTGCAAGTATCACCATGTGTCTGGCGCCAACATAACAGGCTCACAAGTTATTAACCCTAACCTGCATGTCTTAGGGACGTGGGAGGAAACCAGAGCCCTAGTGGTCATGGAGAGAAGGCAGGAAGTGAACTTCCATCACTGGTGCCGTAATGCGGCGAGTGCAGCTTTTGCTGCTGTGTTTCATTCCAAGGTTGGATGTGCGACTGAGGCAACAACTTGCAAGGCAAGAAACTAATAAACAATGATCAATATTTTCCATGTCTGGGTCTTGCTGAAAAGTGCAAATTTTTGATCTTAAACATGAATATATAAAGCACAACATGCACCAACCTCCTCAGAAAGCTCTTGAAAATATCAGACTTTCCAAGCTACGTGAATTAGCATAAGATTGTCACTTTCAGAAAATAGAGTAGATTAGAAAAAAAACACATTGTGAATGGAATAAATGGAATGGAACTAAAGCCAACATAAATGCCAAAGAGAGGGCATTTAATGGAGCAAAAATTAGTGGGAACTTAGAGGACTGGAAAGCTTTCAAATACTAACAGAAGGCAACTAAAAAGACATCAAGAAGGTAAATATGGAATACGAACCTAAATTAGCCAATAATATTAAAGAGGATACCAAAAGTTTCTTCAGAAACATAAAGTGTTAAAGAGAAGTGAGAGTGGGTCTTAGACCGCTGGAAAATGATGCTGGAGAGGGAGTAATAGGGGATGTTGAAATGGCAGATGAACTGAATAAGTATGTTGTGTCAGTTGTGATGAGATCTGAAGGATTATTCTAAGTGGACTGTTCCTTTAAAAAGAGAGAGTGAGGGAGCGAACAGTGTGTGTGCTATTACAGGGACAGAGAGCAACAAAAAAGTCTATGAGTTGCCATGGAAACTGAAAGGCAGAACTATATGATGGACAATTCATGTTCAGCACTTGTGAGATATATACAAGGTCAGTTGGCTTTGTAATCAGACACGCCAGACACCAAGGAAGACTGACACTGGTTGAGCTTTGTGTGCCCACGACAAAGGTGGGGTTTTTGCTCACAGGTGTGGACAAAGGGGTGACCGGTGGAACGCTATCGGTGAGTTTAACCTGGGTTGATAGTGGGACCACGTGAAAACAGCATCTTCTGTTTGTGGTCACAGTCGATGACTGCAAGTTCGGGAGCAGGAGGACAACGTGGAAGATTGACGGCATCGGCACTGGGAAGACAAAACAACTCCCTCTCTCTCCAATTCTACTCAAATCAAATTCCAGAACTGAACTGACTACTTACCATACCACCGTAAGACTATCATCTAAGCACCTGAGCTGGAGAAGCTTGGGAACTTTATTTACTCACTTATATATGTGCATATACTCTGCTAACCTGTTTTGCCTTATCTTGTTTTATATTACTTTATCATATAATTATTAATAAAACAGAGTTTATAACGGAAGACTCAGACTCCAGATGTGTCCATTTCTGCTGGTCCTTTTTAACCTGTTAAGGGGTACGTAACACAGTCTTCACTGTGGATGACACTAGCAGTATGGTGGAAGTTCCAGGTGTCAGGGGGCATGAAGATTGTGAAGTTACCATAACCAGACAGAAGGTTTTTGGGGAAACTGCAAGGTCTGATGATAGATAAATCACCTGGACCAGATGGTGTGCACAGCAGAGCTCTGAAAGAGGTGGCTGAAGAGATTGTGGAGGCATTAGTAATGGTCTTTCAAGAATCACTAGATTCAGAAATGGTTCTGGAAGACCGGAAAATTACAAATATCAGTCCAATCTTCAAGAAGAAAGAGAGGCAGAAGAAAGGAAACTATAGGCCAATGGTTGGGAAGATGTTAGAGTTGAATATTAAGGATGAGGTCTCTTTGAGGTGCATGATAAAATAGGCCATAGTCAGCATGGTTTCTCAAGGGAAAATCTTCCCTGACAATCTATTGGAATTATTTGAAAAAATAAAAAGCAGGATAGACAAAGGAGAATCAGTTGATGTAGCGTACTTGAATTTTCAGAAGGCCTTTGATGAAGTGCCATGTATGAGGCTGCTTATCAAGCTATGAGTCCACGGTATTGCAGGAAAGCTTCCAGCATGGATAAAGCAGTGAATCAAAGGGTGGGGGGTAAAGGGAACCTTTACTAGCTTGCTGCCAGAGACTAGTGGTCTTCCACACCGGTCTGTTTGGGACCGATTCTTTTTACATTATATATCAGTGATTTGGAAGATGGAAGTGATAGCCTTGTGGCTAAGTTTTCAGATGATGTGAAGATAGGGAGGTATTTTTGAGGAAGTAGAGAGGCTACAGAAGAACTTTGACAGATTAGGAGAATGGGTAAAGAAATGGCAGATGGAATAGAGTCAGGAGTGTATGGTCTACTTTGGTAGAAGAAATGAAAAGGTTGCCTATTTTCTAAATGGAGAGAAAATACAAAAAGCTGAGGTGCTTGGGAGTCCTTGTGTACGATTCACTGAAGGTTAATTTGCAGGTTGAGTCTGTGGTAAGGAAGGCAAATGCGACATAAGCATTCATTTCAAGAGGACTAGAATATAAAAGCAAGGATGTAATGTTGAAACTTTATAAAGCACTGGTGAGGCCTTACTTGGAGTACTGTGAGCAGTTTTGGGTCCGTTATCTTAGAAAGGATGTGCTAAAACTGGAGAGAGTTCAAAGATGGTTCACAAAAATTATTGTAGGATTAAACGGATTGTCATATGAAGAATGTTTGAAGGCTCTAGGCCTGTACTCACTGAAATTCAGAAGAATGAGGGGTGACCTCATTGAAACCTATCGAATGGTGAAAGGCCTTGACAGAATGGATGTGGAGAGGATGTTGCCTATGGTGAGAGTTTAAAATCAGCCTCAGAATAAAGGGATATCCTTTTAGAATGCAGATGAGGAGGAATTTCTTTAGCCAGAAAGTGGTGAATCTGTGGAATTCTTTGCCACAAGTAGCTGTGGAAGTCATGTATTTATTTATATTTAAGGCAGAGGTTGATAGATTTTTGATTGGTCAGGGCATGAAGGGAAATGAGGAGAAGGCAGGAGATTGGGGCTGAGACAAAAATTTGATCAGCCATGATGAAATGGTGGAGCAGACATGATGGGCCAAATGTTCTAAACCTCTCCTATATCTTATGGAATCAGAAGAGAAGATGAACAAACAGGACAGATCTTCTTGCTTGAAACATTGGAAACATAGAAAAATAGCTCACTACAGGCCCTTCAGCCCACAATATTGTGAACCATTTAACCTACACTAAGTTCCACTCTTTCTCTACCAAAAGCCCTTCATTTTTCTTTCATCCATGTGCCTACCTAAGAGTTTCTTAACTGTCCTTCGTGTATTTGCCTCTACCACCTCCCTTGACAGTGCATTTCATGCACCCACCATGCTCTGTAAAAAAGCCTTCCTCTGACATACCCCTTATAATTACCTCCAAATACTTTAAAGTTATGCCCCCTTGTATTAGCCATTTTCACCCGAGGAAAATGTCTTCTGCTGTCCACTCTCTTATCATCTTGTACACTCTATCAAGTCACCTCTCATACTCCTCCTCTCCAAACAGGAAAGCCCTAGCTTGCTCAACCTATCCTCAAAAGGCATGGTCTCTATCCAAAGAGCATTCCAGTGAATCTCCTCTGCATCCTCTCCAAAGCTTCCAAATCCTTCTTAGAATGAGGTGACCAGAACTGAACACAATACTTCAAGTGAGCTCTAACCAGTTTTATAGAGCTGCAACATTACCTTGTGACCCTTGAACTCAATCCTCCAACTAACAAAGACCAACACACACCTTCTTAGGCACCTTGTCAAATTGCACGGCAACTTTGAGGGATCCATGGACATGGACCCAAATATCTATCTGCTCCTTCACACTGTTAAGAATCCTGCCATTAACCACGTCTTCAAATTCAATCTCCCAAAGTGAAACATTTCATAACTTTCTGGATTGCACTCCATCTTCCACTTCTCAACCCATGTCAGCATCCGTCAATTTCCTATTGTAACTTACAACCTCTCTACATTCATGTCATCAGCAAAGTTACTAACCCATCCTTCCACTTCTTCATCCAGTAATTTAAAAAATTCACAAAGAGCATGGGTCCTATAACAGATCACTGTGAAACACCACTGCTCACTGATCTCCAAGCAAAATACACTCCACCAACTTCCAGCCTCTGTCTTCTGTGAGCAAACCAATTCTAAATCATGCAGCCAATTCTCCCTGGTTCCTGGGTCTACTGACTGCCTGAATGAGACTGCTATGGGAACCTTATCAAATGCCTTACTAGTATCCATATATACCACATTTACTGCTCTGCCTTCATCACTTTCTATGGTCACTTCGTCAAAGAATTCAATTAGGTTTGTAAGACACAGCTTGCCCCTTACAAAGTCATATTGACCATCCCTAATCAGACTAGGTTTATCCAAATGTTCATAAATCTTGTCTCTAAGAATTCTCTCCAATAGATTGCCCACTACTGACGTAAAACTCATAGGTCTACAGTATAATTCTCAGGATTATTACCTTTCTTGAATAAAGGAATAAAATTTGCTACCCTCTAATCCTTGGTACTATACCTGATGCCGGTGGGGATGTATGGGTCATCGTCATCGGCTCAGCAATATCTTCCCTCACTTGCCGTAGTAACCTGGGGATGTCCTGACCTGTCCTGGGAATTATCTATCTTAATATTTTTCAAGACTTCCAGCACAGCAGCCTTTTTTAAGGTAACCTCACATTTGTCGAGATCCTTCTCACGAGTGAAGCGAAGTATCCATTAAGGAGCTTCCTACCTCTAGCCACTCTTTCATCCCTGATCAATTCTACCCTCACTCTAGCCATCCTTCTGTTCTTCACACACGTAAAATGCCTTGAGGTTTTCCCTAATCCTAAATGCCAAGGCCATCTTATTTCCCTTTCTAGCTCTCCTAATTCAATTAAGCTCCTTCCTGACTTCCTTGTAACTCTCTATAGCCCTGGCTGATCTTTGCTTCCAAAATCTTAAATATGTTCCTTTCTTCCTCTTTACAAGATGTTCCACATCTCTCGTCAAACCGTAGTTCCTTTGCCCTACCATCCTTTCCCTTCCCCACTGGGACAAACCTATTCAGAACCCCGTCCCTAAACAACCTCTACATTTCTGCTGTGCATTTTCCTGAGTACATCCTTCCCAATTCATGCACTCGCATTCCTCCCTAAAAGCAACATAATTTGCCCTCCACCAATTAAATACTTCCTTATACTGTCTCCTGTCCTTGTGAAGGATAGGGAGCTGTGGTTCCTGCTTGTGAAATGCTCGGCCACCAAGAAGTCTGTCATCTGACCAGGTTCATTACCTCATACCGGATCAGTACCGTCTCCCCACCAGTTGCCCAGCCTACACGTTGTCAGAAATCCTTCCCAGATTCACCTAACAAATTCTGGCCCTAACAAACCTTTTGCATTGAGATGCCAATCAATATTAGGGAGGTTGAAATCACCTATGACAATAACTCTGATATTTTTGCATATTTCCAAAGCTTCCTCCCCATCTCTTCTGTTGTCTCTGTTGCTATTGGAAGGGGGTGTCCACAGAATTCTCCTGATAAAGTGATTGCTCTCTTCCTATTTCTGAATTCCAGACACACTGACCCATTAGATCATCCTTGATATCCTTCCTTTCTGCGTCTGTGATACTCTCCTTGATTAGCAATACCACTCCCTCATTTCTTTTACATCCCTCTCTGTCCCTTTTAAAATTTCTGAACTCTGGAACGTGCAACAGAGTGTAACCAGCAGCATGATTGTGACCTCTCTATCTTAACAAAGCAGGTTTCTCTTACTATGAGACACCACCAAAATCTTTATGCCTCATAGCACATAGAACTGACCCATGCATCACTTGTCCTGCTATTGCGTTCCTGGCACCTACCACTCTTGTTAAAAATGCATGCCTTGTAAATCTGTTTTAAACCTTCCCCCTTTCACTTTAAGCTGTGTCTTCTAGTATTCAACATTTCCACCCTGGGCATCTGGTTACACCAAACAGAACTGTGTAGACTGTTAATCAGACAGATGATTTCAGAGGCACACTTACCATTAAAGGGAACTTTACTGTCATGCTGATGTTTATTATTTGTAATGTAATGTCTGGAGACATAGACAATATTCATATGAACGAGGTCACATCGGATACATCTAGAGTTTGACTAGTCCCAGTGGCATGGTGGAGAAAAAAATTCTTATCCCCTCTAAAAATGTCAGCATCTGTACCTTCATAGGGAATGACCATAAATACATCCCTCAGCTCACTAGCCTAGGTTGCCAAACAATCTTCCCCACTCATTAGCTAGTGTTTCTATAATCACCAGTTGGTCCTTATAGATCCAGGACTGATCATAGTTATCCATTTTGGTCACCTGTACTCAACCCCATTGAAAGAGAGCAGCCTCTCATTAGCCTGATGACAGCTGAAGGGGAAATGGGACAATGTGTAGTAGTAGTAGTAGTAGGGCCAGCAAACTAAGTTGAGAAGTTGTCACTAAGAGGAAACAAAAGGGTTGCATTAATACGATTATTTAGTCAATATGCATCCTCTAGCTTTAGCAGTCTGAGCTTTCTATTAATCAAAATCTTTCCTTTGATTTATTCTTAACCATTTGCATTCATCTGAGCTGATGGAGGAGGCTGTGCAATGAAGAAGCATTGTATTGTATTAGTCTTTGTGACCTTTAAGTTTTATTTACAGTATCTCTTCAAAAATAAAGAAAAGCATTTTGCTCACTATCTGCAAATTCCAAAGGAACCATGGCATTCTCATTGTAAAAGGGGATGGAACTAGAAAATGTCTGTAGTGAGTTTTCTGGAATGGAGGGTGTACATGCTACTAGGTCAGGCTTTCAAAGATATATATAGATAAGAGCAGAGTAACACGGGTAATGTAGGGCATCAGTCTGAGCAAATGGATGTCAGAGCAGTGCAATTGCTGACATTATAGTGAACACCCATTTAAAGATTCAGTGAGCGTTCAGCTGCTCACCTCAGACATGCAATTACTGCAACTTATCCCTTATCTAGGTTTTCAATGAAATGGGAAACCTCTTCTTTCAATTCATTTAAAGAGCTTAGGAAGAGAAAGAAGGGAGCGGTAGTGATAGGGGACTCAATAGTGAGGGGAACAGACAGGAGATTCTGTAGATGCGAACAGGACACCCGGATGGTATGTTGCCTCCTAGGTGCCAGGGTCAGGGACATCTCCAATCGCGTCCACAACATTTTGGAGAGGGAGGGAGAGCAGCCAGATGTCTTGGTACATATTGGTACCAATGACATAGGAAGGAAAAGCAAAGAGATCCTAAAAAGAGAATTTAGAGAGCTAGGTAGAAAGCTGAGAAGCAGGACCTCCCAGGCAGTATTTTCTGGATTGCTGCCTGTGCCACACACGTGAGAGTAGAAACAGGATGATTTGGAAGATAAATGATGGGTGGCTGAGAAGCTGGTGCAGGGGGCAGGTTCTTGTATCATTGGGATCTCTTCCGGGGAGGCATGACCTGTTCAAAAGGGAGGAGTTGCACCTGAATCTGAGGGGTCCACTATTCTTGCCGGCAGGTTTGTTAGAGCTGTTGGAGAGGATTTAAACTAATTTGGTAGGGGGTGGTGGGAACCAGAATGAAGGGACTCAGGATAGGATGGAAGGTAAAAATATAAAGATAACATGCAGTCAGATTGTCAGGAAGGGCAGGCAGGTGATGGGACTTAGTTGCAGCCAACAGGCTGAGTATCAAAACATTAGGGATACAGAATCAGAAAGGATAGCAAATACGGTACTCAAGGTGTTGTATCTAAATGTGTGTAGAATAACAAATAAGGTGGTTCATCTTGTCGCACTATTACAGATTGCCAGGTATGATGTTGTAACCATCACTGAATTGTGGCTGAAGGATGATTGTAGCTGGAGCTGAATGTACAAGGTTACACGTTATATCAGAGGGATAGGAAGGTAGGCAGAGGTGTTGGGTGTGGCTCTACTGGTAAAGAATGGCATCAAATCAGTAGAAAGATGTGACATAGGATCAGAAGATGTTTAATCCCTGTGGGTTGAGTTAAGAAACTGCAAGGGTAAAAGGACATTGATGACAGTTATATAGTGGCTGGGAGGTGGACCACAGATTACAACAGGAAATAGAAAAGGCAAGTCAAAAGGGCAATATTATGGTAGTCATGGGAAATTTTAACATGTAGGTCGATTGGGAAAATCAGGTTGGGAATGGATCTCAAGAGAGTGAGTTTGTTGAATACCTAAGAGTTGGCTTTTTACAGCAGTTTGCCATTGAGCCTACAAGGGGATCAGCTATACTGGATTGGGTGTTATGTAATGAAACGGAGGTGATTAGGGAGCTTAAGGTAAAATAACTCTTTGGAACCAGTGATCACAATATGATTGAGTTCAACTTGAAATCTGATAGGGAGAAAGTAAAGTCTGATGTAGCAGTATTTCAGTTGAGTAAGGGGAACTACAGCGGTATGGTACGAGAGAGGAGTTGGCCAAAGTAAATTGGAAGGGGGCTGCTGTCAGGGATGTCAGCAGAGCAGCAATGGCGTGCATTTCTGGGAAAAATGAGGAAGGTGCAGGATATGTGTATTCCAAAAATGAAGAAATAGTCAAATGGTAAAATAGTACAACCGTGGCTGACAAGGGAAGTCAAAGCTATTGTAAAAGCAAAAGAAAGGGCATACAACAAAGCAAAAGTTAGTGCGAAGCTAGACGATTGGGAAGTTTTTAAAAACCCACAGAGAGCAACAAAAAAAAACATTAGAAGGGAAAAGGAGAAATATGAAAGCAAGCTAGCAAATAACATCAAAGTGGATAGTAAAAGTTTTTTCAAGTATGTTAAAAATAAAGAAGAAATGAGAGTGGAAATAGGACCGCTAGAAAAGGAGGCAGAAGAAATAACTGGGGACAAGGAGATGGCTGATGAACTAAATGAGTATTTTGCATCAGTCTTTACTGTGGAAGACACTAGCAGTATGTACAATGCTGTAATGTGTGAAGGAAGAGAAGTGGGTGCAGTTACCATTACAAGAGAGAAGATGCTCAAAGAGCTGAAAGATCTAACGGTACATAAGTCACTCGGACCAGATGAACTGCACCCTAGTTTTCGGAAAGAGGAAGCATTAGAAATGAACTTTCAAAAATCATTGGACTCTGGTATGGTGCCAGAGGACTGGAAATTTGCAAATGTCACTCCACACAGCAGAAAGGAAATCATAGACCACTTAGCCTGACCTCAGTGGTTGGGAAGATGTTACAGTCAATTGTTAAAAATGAGGTGATGGAGTACTTGGTGACACAGGACAAGATAGTACAAAGTCAGCATGTTTCCTTCAGGGAAAATCCTGCCTGACAAACCTGTTGGAATTCTTTGAGGAGATTACAAGTAGGATAGATAAAGGGGATGCAGTGGATGTTGTATATTTGAACTTTCAAAAGGCCTTTGACAAAGCCCCACATGTGAGGCTGCTTACCAAATTAAGAGCCCATGGTATTACAGGAAAGTTACTAACATGGCTAGAGCATTGGCTGATTGGTATGAGGAGTAAAAGCAACCTTTTCTGTTTGAGTATATTTAAGGCAGAGATTGATAGATTCTTGATTGGATGTGCCATCAAAGGTTACAGGGAGAAGGCTGAGAATTGGGGTTGGGGAGGAGGTAAAAAAAAGGATCAGCCATGATTGAATGGCAGAGCAAACTCGATGGGCCAGATGGCCTAATTCTGTTCCTATGTCTAATGGTCTCATGGTCTAAATCATGATATGACAGAAGCAAATTACTGACACCGTTCTGAACTTAGAAAGTGGATTTGAAATGTCACTGAAACCATCCAGTGACTGTAATCTTTATTATTTGCATTCCTTGCACTTGTGAAGATTAAAATTTGTGGCCAGCCAGACTCTCTGAGAAGACACATGGCTCAGGAGTCCCTTCATCACCTTCCTGCCTGGCCTCAGAGTTGACGGAGTTGTGCCCTGAGAATAAGAGAGCATCCACACCATTCGAAATGGATTGTGCTCAAGGAAGGGATCCCCAAGAAAATACCATCAAAACACATAATGACATGTAGTAAAAGGGGATTATGTAGCATAGATCAATCACCATGATCTGGTACAGTCCAAAGGCTTTTGAATTCAGCATGAGGATGACCATGACTTTTACAGCAGGGCAGTCTGTGCCCTTGTACCTGTCAGTAGCTGTCAAGATATTAAAAGTATCTGATAATATTTGTGTAGACTCCTCTGGTGACTCCGTGAACATTCTTGTTTGATACAGTTTATGGCCTTTCTCCCCCATCCACTTGAGCCTCTTATACCTCCCCTTCCAGTTCCAGTACTCCTAATGGAATCATCACATAATTACATTTGATAAAAAGATGATACATATGAAGAAATGGCAGCAAGCCTCAACCAAATTCAGTCTGACAGTATGCAGGAGCCTCCTGAAAGACCAGACTAACTTCAATGATTACTACAGCAGAACACAGAAGTTTCAAATGGCTGAGAAGTTCTTTAATAGCACGTCTGCAATGAATGGTACATTATGAAAACATGGTTCACTGAACGGCCAAAAACATTACTAAAGCTGAAAAATGTGATCCAGTTTCAGCTACTAAAGCTCCAAATGAGCCTTGCAGAGTAATCATTTTGTTCTATGCATGTCCTATCTGTTAAATAACTGATGACCACTGGCTGACAGTATAGAAAGCAATGCTGGTTCAACTTCGAACTTTCCAATGTGTGCCTTTTGAATGAATTGTCATGATTTATGCATCAAACGTACTCAGTTATGTAGAGATGGGGAAAAGACCCATACAATTGGATTCCCATGCATTTCTTAAAAATATCTGTGATATTACTGTTGATAAGTCAAATTAAATTCATTATTTTACTCATCCAATTATTATATTGCAATTCAACACAGTTCTAAATCTTAAATTCCGATCCATATATATGTATTTCAAACAGTTAAGCATATGTTCAGCTTCACATCATCACATTTAGGTTGCTATGGGAACTGGAGAAAAATGCACAGCTTGTTGTTCACATTGGTTTATTTTTAAACACATAGTTGCACAAATTATAATTAAGCTGCCATTATCACTAAAACGAAGGCACTGAGGGCTGGACAACGCTTACTTTTTAACTGCTCATTTCAAGGCAGCATTGTTGGCCTGAAAAACAAAATGGGATTACATGAACCATCACAATAAAAGCTATCCGAAAGGTTGCTCTGATATATTCTCTTCCAAAAACCTGTTAATTCATTCTATTGCCCTGAGAACCAAATAGAATTCTCTGACAATTTACAAATATTCATCAAGTTTCCAGGGACTTTGAAGCAAACTCTTTGTGATTTTTACAGATGACTTGGATGAGGAAATAGAAGGGTGGGTTAATAAGTTTGCAGATGACACAAAGGTTGGTGAAGTTGTGCATAGCATCGAAGGTTGTCACAGGTCACAAAAGGACATTGATGGGATGGAGGGCTGGGCCGAGAAGTGGCAGATGGAGTTCAACCCAGAAAATTGCAAAGTGATTCACTTTGGAAGGTTCAACTTGAAGGCAGAGTTCTGGGTTCGTGGAGGAACAGAGAGATCTTGGGGGATCATGTCCATAGATCCCTCAAAGTTGCCGTGCAAGTTAATAGGTTGTTAAGGAGCCATATGACCTTCATTTGTCAGAGGATTGAGTTCAAAAACCATGAGGTAATATTGCAGCTCTATAAACCCCTGGTGAGACCACACTAGGAATAGTGTGTTCAGTTCTGGTCACCTCACTATAGGAAGAATTTATAGAAGCTTTAGAGAAGGTGCAGAGGAGATTTACTAGCATGTTGTCAGGAATACAGAGCATGCTTTCTGAGGATATGATGAGCGAGCAAGGACTTTCCTCTTTGAAATGATAGAAGATGAAAGCATACTTGATAGAGGCATACAAGATGATAAAGGCACAGAATGAGTGAACAGCCAGAGAATGTTTCCAAGGATGGAAATGGCTAAATTGAGAGGACATAATTTTAGGTGATTGGAGGAAGGTATAGGAGGGATGTCAGAGATATATATTTTTACACAGAGAACGCTGGGTGCATATAATGTATTGCCAGGGGTGGAGGTAGAGGCAGACATACTAGGGATATTTAAGAGACACTAGACAGACACACGGATGATACAAAAATGGACAGCTCTGTGGGAGGGAAGGGTTAGACTGATCTTAGAAATAGGTTAAAAAGTCAGCACAACATTGTGGGCCTTAGGGCCTATACTGTGCTGTAATGTTCCATGTTTTATGCAACAATAAATTTACTTGCAGACCTCATAGGCCTGATTTTATTCTCACAAATCAATGAACCTGTTGTAAAAAAAGATCACTCCCTACTTGTACATAGTTCTTTCCTTTTGCTTGTTTTTTCTTTCCACTCTTTTCTATAAGTGTATACCCCAGATAAATACTTTGTGGAGATTTTGTGATATATATGATTATATGATATATATGTACAATGTCTGAAATACATCTTATAGAAATGTTTGTTTGATGAACTTCAATAAAAAAATAAATTACAAAAAAAATTTACTTGCAGAGGAAATGGAGGAGGAATTAAATATCTACTTTGTCTCTATTTTCAGGGAAGACCCAAAAAAATTCCTAGAGACACTAATGACCAAGGGTGCAGTGTGAATTAAAAACAGAATTAAATAATATTAGTGAAAAGCAGTACAAGTGAAGCTGGTAAGTTTGAAAAGTGACAAACTCCAAGGATCCGAAGACCTACAGTGTTCTTAAAGTTCAAGTTCAGTTTAATATCATTCAATCATACACAGGTATACCGCCAAAACTAACAACAGTCCTCTGGACCAAGTACACAACACAGTACATATAACTCACATGCATTACACAAAGTAATATTACTACAAATAAATTAACAAATAATAAGGGGCATTTGCACTACAAATTAAAAAGTGAACTGTATAACACCGTTGGCGTGTAGGGGTGGGGGGAGGGAATGTATTCAACCACAATCACAATAGCAGTGAATAGAAGGGCCTGCACTTCACTGTTAAGAATTCTACCAGAGGTGAACATCATTATCAAAATGTTCACACAGTTACTTCTTATTAATGAAGACGCATACACCTCCACCACGGGTCTTGTCTGAGACTGAGGGAATTCTATCAGCCCAGAAAGGGATGAAGCCCTCTAACTGCTTTGGAGGTAATATCCTGGAGCCATATTTCCATTAGCATGAGTGCACAGCTGTCTTTAATCTTTTAAATTTTATTTGAGATACAGCGTAGAATGGGCCCTTCCAGACCTTCAAGCTGTGCCACCAGCAACCTCCAATTTAGCCCTAGCCTAACCATGGGATAATTTACAATTTACAAATAACCTAACCTGTATGTCTTTGGACTGTGGGAGGAAATCAGAGCACCTAGAGGAAACTCAC
The DNA here is from genome assembly GCF_048418815.1 of Hemitrygon akajei. Classification (NCBI taxonomy): domain Eukaryota; kingdom Metazoa; phylum Chordata; class Chondrichthyes; order Myliobatiformes; family Dasyatidae; genus Hemitrygon; species Hemitrygon akajei. Next base: position 55,493,773 of record NC_133135.1, read on the forward strand.
ATATTCCATGATGGGGGGGAGGGGGGCATACAAATGCATCACAGAGGACACTGGGATTGAACTGTGAACTCTAAACTTTGATGCCCCGAGCTTTAACAGTGTCATATTAACTGCTATGTTACTGTGGTGCTTCATCTCACACTGATTCAGTCTGAGTCACAGGTAATCCAGTTTATTTTCTATCAACTGTGTGGTAAACTATGTATACCTGTCTAGACATGCCCCTCTGCTGACTGCTCCTCCCAGAGACCCCTGTATAAAGGCGATTGGGGCACTGCTCCTCCCTCAGTCTCTGGGATGACGTGCTCCCTTTTGCTGCTAATAAAAGCCTATCGTTCACTTCCAATCTCCGAGAGTTATTGATGGTGCATCAAACTGGATGTCTGAAAGACCAACGGACAAGAGAGCTGGCCTGCAGGGTTTCGCCTAGAGTCTCGCACGAATACCAGTGTGCTTCCTGTGCTTCTGTTTTCTTGCGCACTGCTTCCATCGGCGTCTCTCCTGGGCGGCTGCAGCCAGTAACAATGTGGTGAGCAATAAGCCCTTCCCATGCTCACATGCTATCCAGATGATACAGCACGGTAGCGTAGTGGTTAGCACAACGCTTTCCAGTATAGGCAACCTGATTCAACTGGCCTAATAAATGAAGCTTTGAAACGGATAAGGCGAATTTGTGTCTTACTGCCTTCAGCAGACTTTTTAGCATAACAACAAGTGTAAAGGAGAACAAAATAATTGTTACTTCTGATCCGATGCAGCAGAAAAAAAAACACAATAAGATAAAGAATACAATAATAAAAATAACACAATTTATATAAATATATAACTTATATACATAGATTGATGATAGACACAGGAGTGTCTGTACATATGGTGACTCTGACAAGCAATGATAAAGTAGTGGTGAGGAGGAATGGGGGGTGGGGTGGGTTAGTGGGCTGACATGTTGTTCAGCTTTACTGCTTGGAGAAGGTAACTGTTTTTGAGAAAGGTGGGCCTCGCTTGGACACTATGTCGTCTCCTCCCTGATGGGAGTGGGCAAACAGTCCATGAGCAGGGTGGGTGGGATCCTTCATGATGATATTGGCCCCTTTTCAAGACTTTCCTGTATATATGTCCATGATGGTGGGTAGGCTGGTGCTGGGGATGCATTAGGCAGTTTTGATGACTCACTGCAGAGTCTTCCTGGCCGCTGCAGTGCAGCTTCCATTGATGCAGCATGTTAGACTGCTCTGTACTGCACACCTCGAGAAGGCCATGAGTATTAATGAGCATAGTCCAGCTCTCATCAACCTCCTCAAAAAGTAGAAGCATTGGTGAGCTTTCCTGATTGTGTAGCATGTGTTCTGGGACCATGAACGTTTGTGCAATTTGTACACTCCCAGGAGTTTGAAACTTCTCTCAGATTGTATAGCTGTGCCGCCGATGTACAGAGGGGCGTGGGTGAGGCAAATTCTCCTGAACTTGATAACCATCTCCTTTGTCTAGTTGACATTATGGTGGCATCTGTTAGTCTCGCAAAACCATGGATCTGCGCCTGGGAAGTCTACTGGAGTGTCCTCTCCAGGGCGCAGGCTTGGGCGAGGTTTTATGGAAGACCAGCAGTTGTCCATGCTGCAAGTCTCCCCTCTCCACGCCACTGACGTTGTCCAAGGGAAGGGGAAGGGCCGATACAGCTTGGCACCAGTGTCGTCGCAGGAGTTGCCAGAACAAGGTTGAAGACAACATAGGACTGCCTTAGGGACTCCAGCTCCGGATTTGTCCTCAGGATTTACTCCCGAAGCCTTTCCCATGAGTGCCTATGGCCTCAAGGCAGCAGAGGTTTGAAATCCTCTCTTAGATGGACTTCCTTCCCAGGCTGAAGAGCTCCATCTACCAGAAGCACTGGTTTTAAGGTGCCAGGACCCATCTTCGCCCCTTCTCCTGTCAGCAGAAACAGTTCCGCTGGGCTTAGAGGCTAAGCCACATGAGAAGGCCAGGAGTTCAACTTGGTTGCCAGAGGCTATTTGAATTGCCTGCCGTGAGGAGCACTTTTAGGTAGTGGGAGCTTGTCCCCACTACCACCCCTTGGCTTGACAACATTGAGGAAGAGGTTATTTGCCTGGCACCAGGGCTCAAGCTCTTCCACCTCCTCTCTGCAGGCCATCTATTCATTGTTAATGAGCACCAACATTGCCGTTTCATTGGTGAACTTGACACTATGATTACTTGGGTGTTTGGCCATGTAGACGCGTGTGAGCAGAATGGACAGCAGTACAGCAGGATGTGGTGTATCTCGAATTTTGGAAGGCATTCAATAAGGTCCCACATACTAGGTTGGTCAAGAAGTTAAAGCACATGGAATTGGACATAATATACTAAAATGGACTGAGAAATGGTAGAAGGAAATAAATTAAATAATGGAAATAAATGATTTATTTTCACTCAGGCTGTGACTAATGGAATAACACATTGAAATGTTTGAACTCAAGTTATTCATGAATAAAACATTAAAAATGTGAGGTCATTTAATTTGGTGTATAAAACTGAAAAACACTTCTTTTTAAATGATGAGAGATTAGGTAACACATTTTAAAGGACCTCAGTGTTCTTGTACACACATCACTGAAAGCCAACCTGCCAGCACACTCAGAAATTAGGAAGGCAATTTTATTCTGGCTTTTATAATGAGAAGATCTGAATCTGAGATTAAGAGTTTTTAAAGCAATAATGCAGAACTTCTGCTTTACGAACTTTTACCAGCATGATTGAATTTTTTGAGGATGTGACTAAACACTTTGAAGAAGGTAGAGTAGTCGATGCAGTGTATATGGATTTCAGCAAGGCATTTGATAAGGTACCCCATGCAAGTCTTATTGAGAACGTAAGGAGGCATGGGATCCAAGGAGACATTGCTTTGTGGATCCAGAATTAGCTTCCCCACAGAAGGCGAAGAGTGGTTGTAAACAGGTCATATTCTACATGGAGGTCCGTGACCAGTGGGGTGCCTCAGGGACCTGTTCTGGGACTCCTTCTCTTTGTGATTTTTATAAATGACCTGGATGAGGAAGCGCAGGGATGGGTTAGTAAATCTGCTAATGACACAAAGGTTGAGGTTGCTGTGGACAGTGTGGAGGGCTGTCAGAGGTTACAGCAGGTCATCAATAGGATGCAAAACTGGGTTGAGAATTGGCAGATGGAGTTCAACCCAGATAAGTGTGAGGTGGTTCATTTTGGTAGGTCAAATATGATGACAGAATATAGCATTAATGGTAAGACTCTTGGCAGTGTGGAGGATCAGAGGGATGTTGGGATCCAAGTCCATAGGACACTCAAAGCTGCTGCATAGGTTGACTCTGTGGTTAAGAAGGCGTACGGTGTATTGGCCTTCATCAATCGTGGGATTGAGTTTAAGAGCTGAGAGGTAATGTTGCAGCCATATAGGACCCTGGTCAGACCCCACTTGGAGTACTGTGCTCAGTTCTGGTCGCCTCACTACAGGAAGGATGTGGAAACTATAGAAAGGGTGCAGAGGAGATTTACAAGGATGTTGCCTGGATTTGGTGAGCTTGCCTTTTCTCCTTTGAGCGTCGGAGGGTGAGAGGTGACCCGATAGAGGTGTATAAGAGGCATTGATCGTGTGAATAGTCAGAGGCTTTTTCCCAGGGCTGAATTGGCTAACACAAGAGGGCACAGTTTTAAGGTGCTTCGAAGTAGATACAGAGGAGATGTCAGGGGTAAGTTTTTTTTTTTACGCAGAGAGTGGTGAGTGGGTGGAATGGGCTGCCAGCGATGGTGGTGGAAGCAAATATGATTGGGTCTTTTAAGAGACTCCTGGATAGGCACATGGAACTTAGAAAAATAAAGGGCTATGGGTAACCCTAGGTAATTTCTAAAGTAAGTACATGTTTGGCACAGCATTGTGGGCTGAAGTTCCTGTATTGTGCTGTAGGTTTTCTATGTTTCTAACTTTACTGAGGCTGCAATTGCAGTATTGTGTACAATTTTGGTCTCTTTAACTCAGAAAGGATATACTTGCCATAGAAGAAGTGAAGCACAGAACAATTGGACTGGTTCCAGGGACGATGGGTTTGTCACAAATGGAGAGATTGTGCGGATAAGGTTCACGTTCGCTTCAGCTTAGAAGAATGATCTCGGGCACTTTGGATGGAGATGTGGAGAAATTATTTCAGAGAGAGAATAGTGAAGTATTGGAAATCTCTGCCCTGATTTGTTGGTGAAGACTCTGTTGCTTATGTAATGCTCTGGTTAAGACATTTACTGCTATGCTGTAGGTATTTCATTTTAGCAGTTCTGAAAGAGCACTCTATTCTGCTTTTAGTTTGTTTGGGCTTGAGCTAAAGATAAATAGATATGTTGCTCCACTTAGGAATGTTGTGTCAGCCAATCAGGATGGTGGAATTGGCAGAAGGTTCTGGGCAGAGATGTTTTTATGACAGGCACTAGTGTGGGTCGAGATCTTTTTGGTGGTTGCTGGGGGCAGACAGGAGGGAAGATGGCTGACGATGCTGTCCCTGTTGCTCAGGGTGCTTGGTGCAGATGAATGGCTTCGAGAAGGAAGGACCTATAGTCCCGTGGGGAGCCCATTTGTTTGAGGTGGATTTCTAGTGACATTCGGAAGGTCGTGTGTGCTTTTATGCAGACTATGGGTCCAGTGCGTGAGTTAATGACAACTTCAAGATGAGCTCCAAGTTTTGTGCATATTTGGGCTGGGTTAACTGTATTGGGGCTTTTTTGTTTTTTTTCCCTTTTCTTTTTCCTACTAACTGATTGATAAAGCTGATATTTGGAAATATATTTTTCTTTAAAATTGTATGCAGTGTACAATCTGTTATTTCTTGCTAATTGCATGGGGGCATTACTTACACCGTATTTGCGGAGATCGGAGCTTGGGAGATCAAGTCATCCCAATTTCTCAGTTTTGGTGGGACACAAGTCGCACGTACGTCCTAAAGGTATGGAGTTTGAGAAAGGTGGTTTTCTCACCGCTGTTTGTGAGTGGTTAATGAGTTACGTCTCTAGAAATGCACAGCTAAAAGGGGTTTCACTTAGTTGATCATAAACATTGATCAATTAATTTCTCGATATTAAGGGAATGGAGGGTTATGGGGATAGTGTAGAATATGGAACTCAAGTAAAGTATCAACCATGATCTTGAGGCTGGATAAACTATTCTTGTTCCTATTTCTGATGCTCCTGAATCTCATTTGCACCTTCTGTATTATTGTCACATCATTCTTATGGAGTGAAACACCAATGGTACAGACTTTCCTGCTGGTCATCTGGCAGTTTTTGTGGACTACTGGATGTTTTCCTAATAACAGAACACATTTTCAATTCACCTTTTTTAGATGTTACACAATAGCATAATAAGTTTTCCGGAGAACTAGGTGAGATTAAAAGGATAGCAAAAACAATATCCAATGTGTTTAACAGCTGCTGCAGCACATTTAGAGAAGGGGGTGGAAATGGGAACTTGCTGTGTTTGTGTGGACCACAGGAACACGGCTCCAGTGCTTTTAAAGTGAGAATGAAAAGAGGACCCCATTGATTTTCAAGAGAATACAAGAGTGAAGCCCTAATGACCCAAGCGCTGAACTAGCAGAATTTCTGAACATTAGGACAGTGGATTATCAGAGCTTTACTGCAACACATTAATCTGAACTTAATGCACCACTCATGATGCAATCAGACAATTGTTGTGTAGTGTACAGTTCTAAGATAACCTCCCTGCTCTGATAATCTACTCATTAGTTAATTAGCATAGTGACTTCTTAAACAATCCTGATCTGCCCAGATGCCTTTAAAAATGTGAAGTTATTTATTAAAGACTGCTTGTTCTGACATACCACTTACCTTTCTTTTATGGTCCCTTGACTTATTGCACCTCCACAATGCACTGCCTCACATTTCTCCAGACTGAATTGTAATTGCCACTTAACTGCTCAACTCATGCACTCTAAACTTTTCTGTTACACTGTCAGCCACAGTGGCAACTTTCAATTTATTGGCAAACTCCTTTATCAGGACTGCCCATCCCACCAGATCCCTTACATTTAAACCTAAAATGTTATCATACTGTATATAACAAAATAAAGAGGACTGAATATCAAATTTCTCAGTTGTGACAATATATTTCAGTCATGATCTCTTCAATGAAGTGATATCTCAATACTTACTGAGGTGGAGATAAAATTCTTGTTCCCTACTCAGTAAATATAGCTTCTTGCTTAAAGTCCATCTTAGTCATCTGTCCGACTGCATTGGTCCACTCTGTGTAGGGTCCGTTCATTCTCACAGCCATCGTACTTAGCCGATTTCATATCCATTCTATCAATGGCTTTAACACTTTGTACTTCAAATTTGCTAATAGTCTTGATATGTGGCACCTTATCAAAAGCTGTCTAGAAATGTTATTTATTATCATATAGCTCTGATCAATCTTACTTATTACACAATAAAACTCTACCACACTGATTGAACACAGTTGCTCTTCGCAAGTTATGCTGATTTGCCTTAATTTTCTTCCAGGTAACTATCAATTCTGATCCAGATCAAGATACCTCAAAACTTTCCCACCACTGACGTTAAATTCGGTAGCAATAGTTAAATGAACAAAAGGAAGTTTCTGCATCAGCACCTCCCTGTTTATTATTTGAGTAGTCTGCTGGAGCTAAAAGAATTTGTGAGATTCAATAACAGTGTGCCAGATCATGAAGGAACAAAGGTGGTGAAATGGTGAGAGGTAGTGATATTTTATGTCAGTCTTTACTGAAGAACAGGAAGCTAGCAGAATATCAAGGTTTTGTATACTTGTAGCATAAACTTGACTCTCTGTAATTTGATACTAAAGGGCAACATTAGCTACTCACAATATTTAACAGTCTAGACACATGAGTTTAGATCATAGAGTTAGAAAGCACAGAAACAGGCCCTTTCGAAAGCTGTCACCTTACCTGCCTCAATCACCACCTCCGGAACCTCATTTCACACAGATATTACCCTTTGTGAAAAATATTGTTCCACAAGCTTGTCTTAAACTTTTTCCCTCTCGCCTTAACCCTATGCCCTTCAGTTCCTGATTCCACAACCCTTGGAGAAAGACGAAGTACATTCATTCAATCCATACCCCTCATACACCTCCGAAAGGTAGTTTCTCAGTCTCCTATGGCCTCAGGAATAAAGTCTAGCCTGTCCAACCTCTCCCTATAGCTTTGCCCCTGATACCGTCCTTACACATCTGGAGAAGAGGAATGCTTATGTGAGAATGCTGTTCTTGGACTACAGTTCAGCATTCAACACCGTAACTCCCTTCAGGCTCAACAAGAAGCTCAGAGACTTCGGCCTTCATCCTGCCTTGTGTAGCTGGATCCTGGACTTCCTGACAGATCGCCGGCAGGTGGAAAGAGTGGGCTCCCTCACCTCTGCCCCTCTGACCCTCAACACAGGTGCCCCCCAGGGCTGTGTCCTAAGCCCTCTCCTTTACTCTGTATATCCATGACTGTGTCACCATCCACAGCTCCAATCTGCTAATTAAATTTGCTGGCGACACTACACTGATTGGTCTAATCTCAAATAATAATGAGGCTGCCTACAGAGAAGTCGTCATCACCCTGACACAGTGGTATCAAGAGAATGACTTCTCCCTCAATGTCGCAAAAACAAAGGAGCTGGTTGTAGACTACAGGAAGAATGGAGACAGGCTAACCCCAATTGACATCAATGGACCTGGGGTTGAGAGGGTGAACAGCTTGGCATAAACACCACCGAAGATCTCATGTGGTCTGTACAAACAAGACTGTGGAAGAAGTTTGGTAAGGGCCCCCAAATTCTAGGAACTTTCTATAGATGCACAATTGGGAGCATCCTGACTGGCTGCATCGCTGCCTGGTATGGAAGCTGTACTCCCCTCAATCGCAGGACTCTGTAGAGAGTGCTGCGGACAGCCCAGTGCATCTGCAGATGTGAACTTCCTATTATTCAGGACATTTACAAAGACAGTTGTGTAAAAAGGGCCCGAAGGGTCATTGGAGACCTGAGTCACCCCAGGCACAAACTGTTCCAGCTGCTACGGTGGTGGCTTGTGTGTTTACATCAACACGGAATGGTGCAAGAACTCTGTGCTGGTTTCCAGATACTGCTCATTGCTAGTGGAGTTTGTGGCTGTTCGATGCAGACCATTTTATTTACCACGGGAATTCACCACTGTTCTTATATTCAGTGTGTACAATCCTCCCAGCACTAATGCTAAGGAGGCGCTCTGTGAACTGTACGGGGCTATTAGCGAACTGCAGAACGCACACCCTGATGGACTGTTTATTATCACCGGAGATTTTAACCACGCGAACCTTAAGTCAGTGCTCTCCAAATTCCATCAGAATGTGGACTTTGCAACGAGGGGGGAGAACCCGTTGGACCTGGTTTATACAAACATCCCGGACTTGTACCGGGCAGAGCCCCGCCCCCACCTCGGTTACTCAGACCACATCTCTGTTATGCTAATCCCAGCATACAGACTGCTGGTCAGGTGCTCCAGACCAGTTCAGAAGCAGGTGAAAACCTGGCCAGCAGGAGCCATCTCTGCTCTTCAAGACTGCTTTGAGCACACTGACTGGCACACGTTCAGGGAGGCTGCAACCAATGGCAACTCTACCAACTTAGAGGAGTACACAGCATCAGTGACCAGCTACATCAGCAAGTGCATTGATGATGTTACTGTGTCCAAGACCATCACTATACGCGCTAACCAGAAGCCATGGATGACTGCAGAGGTGCATGTGCTGCTGAGGTCCCGTGACTCCGCCTTCAGAGCAGGTGACAAGGCAGCTTTAACAATAGCAAGGGCCAAACCGTCCTGAGCCATCAGAGGGGGCAAAGCATATACACGTCCAGCTAATCCACAGCCACTTCCAGGACAACAGTGACATGAGGCGCATGTGGAAGGGCATCCAGGACATCACCAATTACAGGACAACATCACCTGACTGTGCGGGTGATGCCTCCCTCCCAGATGGGCTGAGTAACTTCTACGCCCGTTTTGAGGTGGAAAATGACGTGGCGGCGAGGAAGTCCACCCCTTCTACAAATGACCAGGTGCTGTGTCTCACCGTGGCCGATGTGAGAAGAACCTTGTGCAGGGTCAACCCACGGAAGGCTGCTGGACCAGACAACATTCCTGGTAGAGTGCTCAGAGTATGTGCAGACCAGCTAGCAGATCTGACATCTTCAAAATTTCCCTGAGCAGTGCCACCGTTCCAACGTGCTTCAAGGCCGCCACCATCATCCCCGTGCCGAAGAAGTCTTCGGTGTCCTGCCTAAATGACTACCGTCCCGTTGCACTCACATCCATCATCATGAAGTGTTTCGAGAGGCTCGTCATGAGGCATATCAATACCCTGCTGCCCCCCTCACTGGACCCCCTGCAGTTTGCGTACCATCCCAACCGCTCAACAGACGACACCAATTGCCATCACCCTCCACCTGGACGAAAAAGACACATGTGTTTGGACGCTGTTCATAGACTTTAGTTCAGCATTCAACACAATCATCCCTCAGAAACTGATTGGAAAGCTGAGCTTACTGGGCCTGAGCACCTCCCTCTGCAACTGGATCCTAGACTTCCTGACTGGGAGACCTCAGTGAGTCCGGATCGGGAGCAGCATCTCCAACACCATCACACTGAGAATGGGGGCTCCCCAGGGTTGCGTGCTCAGTCCACTGCTGTTCACTCTGCTGACCCACGATTGTGCTGCAACACACAGCTCAAACCACATCATCAAGTTCGCCGATGACACGACCGTGGTGGGTCTCATCAGCAAGAACGACGAGTCAGCTTACAGAAAGGAAGTGCAGCAGCTAATGGACTGGTGCAGAGCCAACAATCTGTCTCTGAATGTGAACAAAACAAAAGAGATGGTTGTTGACTTCAGGAGGGCACAGAGCGACCACTCCCCGCTGAACATCGATGGCTCCTCGGTAGAGATCGTTAAGAGCACCAAATTTCTTGGTGTTCACCTGGCGGATAATCTCACCTGGTCCCTCAACACCAGCTCCATAGCAAAGAAAGCCCAGTAACGTCCCTACTTTCTGCGAAGGCTGAGGAAAGTCCATCTCCCACCCCCCCATCCTCATCACATTCTACAGGGGTTGTATTGAGAGCTTCCTGAGCAGCTGCATCACTGCCTGGTTCGGAAATTGCACCATCTCAGATCACAAGACCCTGCAGCAGATAGTGAGGTCAGCTGAGAAGATCATCGGGGTCACTCTTCCTGCCATTACGGACATTTACATCACACGCTGCATCCGCAAAGCAAACAGCATTATGAAGGACCCCATGCACCCCTCATACAATCTCTTCTCCCTCCTGCCATCTGGGAAAAGGCACCGAAGCATTTGGTACCTCACGACCAGACTATGAAACAGTTTCTTCCCCCAAGCCATCAGACTCCTCAATACCCAGAGCCTGGACAGACACCAGCTTACTGCCGTATTGTTCTGTTTATTATTTATTGTAATGGCTGCACTGTTTTGTGCACTTTATGCAGTCCTGAGTAGGTCTGTAGTCTTTTTCTGTGTTGTTTTTTTACGTAGTTCAGTCTAATTTTTGTACTGTGTCATGTAACACCATGGTCCTGAAAAAACGTTGTCTCATTTTTACTATGTACTGTACCAGCAGTTATGATCGAAATGACAATAAAAAAGTGACTTGACTTGACTTGAAATGGTACCGCAGCATAAAAGCCAGGACCAACAGACTTTGGGACAACTTCTTCCACCAGGCCATCAGACTCCTTAATTCATGACGACACAACTCTGTTTCTATATGTTATATTGACTGTCCTGTTGTACATAATATTTATTATAAATTACTATAATTGCAAGTAGCACATTTAGACGGAGACGTAACGCAAAGATTTTTACTCATGTACATGAAGGATATAAGTAATAAAGACAATTCAATTCAATCCTGGCAATATCCTTGTAAATCTTTTCTGCACTTTTATCAGTTTAATAAGATCTTTCCTACAAGTGGGTGATCAAAACTGAATAGAATACTCCAAGTGTGGCCTCACCGGTGTCCTGTAAAATTGTACTATGACCGATCAGCTCTTATACTCAATGCCCTGACTTGTAAAGGTCAGCCTTCTCCACTGGGTCCACCTGAGACTCCAAATTCAATCAACTGTATACTTGTTCTCCAGCGTCCCACTGTTCTACAACACTCCGGGACCCTACCATTCACTGTGAAAATCCTACCTGGATATTACTTTTCAAAAAGCAACAAATTAAACTCCATTTGCCATTTCTGGCCCCACTTACTCAGATGATCAAGTTCCCTCTGTAATTTTCTTAAAAACATCTTCATTGTTCACTATACCATCTATTTTAATATGATTAGCAACGTTTCTGTAATGACGCTATTGCAATCCCACATAGTTAACCAGGCACTAACTACTTTTGTCTCTCATTCTGGATAGCTTTTACGCCATTTAGAACGTGTTCCATATTCTGATGGACACTGAAATAGAAAGTTACCCACTATTAATTATTATACTACTGTTACAAAGGATGAACAACTCTGATGGGCAGAAGGGTACAGAGTCGCCAATGCCCCCCCCCCCCCCCTTTTGGAGAATCGCAAATCGCTACTATTTCGATGCTGTTATCAAGGAAGTAAGAGAGACAAAGGAAATCTGCCAGGGCAGTTGTTATTGATAATAGCTCATGAAAGTTAATGAGAGAGAGACATAGCTAAGAGGTACCACAAAAAAGGAGCGGAACCATTGATTTACTGCTATTGTCTTGTGGAGAAGGATTGTTTACTTGGTGCTGTTCTATTCATTGAAACCCCTCAGGGGGCAACCAGAGTGGGCTGGTTTGATGGGTTACATCATCCCAACCTGATTGACACCTGAGACCCTGTGAGTGGGGATAAAAGTGAGGTCTGGGGTAACACCCCTCAGACGCACCAGGAGAAACGCTAGTGAGCATCAGAACCCCCATGAGACAGGGTGGGAGATCGGAGACTGAACGAAGGGTCGGTAAATTTTAACTCACAGTGTTTTGTAGTGAGACCGGTGGGGGCTTGTGTGTGTGTCCACCCTTGCCTGGGTGACGAGTCCACCACGGAAGAATGGTCTAGCTAAAGGACGGAGGGGTCATACCTGAATGGCCACAACAACAACACATCGATGGATCAAAATCGTAAAGGAAAGTTGGCAAGATAATAGCTGTTACTGTTCACACATTTTCTCTCTCTCTCTCTCCAACAATTGCAACACATCGACAAACAACTACCGCAGCCTGCATGAACTGAACTTTATATTTCCATCTGACAATTCATTATCCCCTAGACAACGATAGAGCTTGTTTCATTAGTGATTATTATTATACCCGCACTTTTAGGTTTAGTATTGCTAACGTATATTCTCTGTATATTCGCATTGATATTATTTTGTATATTTTTGCTAATAAATACTGTTGAAAATAGTATCACTAGACTCCAACGGACACTTCTATCTTTGCTGGTAAGACACCCAGTTACGGGGTACATAACACTACAAGAAGGGGAATGTTGCAGGACAAAAAAGTGGCTGGACAATGGGAGCTACTCAGTAATTACCAAAGTAAATAAAAACAAGAATCAAAATTTAAGCTGTATTCTTGACATCCATTGATATACCGTTTGAAGAAATTTTAGATCCGGTGGCTTGTTTCATAAATTTAAGGATAAACTGGAAGGAAAAATTACATAAATTAAATACAGCTAAAGTTTTAACTAAGGATGAAATTTAGTACCCTTATAATGCAGATGTATATTGTAAAAGTAAAAATAAGCAAATATAAGTTTGAAATATGCTGTTGAATCAGCTCCATTTTGGATCACGGACAACTAAATACAGCAAGTGACCAGAGTCCTGAAAAATAGAATGCTGTATGTCATTGTAGACAGAATCATTAAAGTAATGATAACATATTTCACCCATGCAGTTCAAGATAGCAGCCAGACCACATTTTGGCTGCTCAACTGAAAAATAAGGCAGCTCCACATGGTTGTGAGACAACTTGAGGGACCAATTATGTAACTCAGCTCAAACTGCGGGCTGAATGATACTTTTTTGGCTAATATGATTCATATCATAGTAAACATTAAACGTTAGTAACAGGTTTTGTAGTTGATTACTTATACCCTTGCAACTCCAAACAGAGGTTAAAAATACCAGAGACGTTTTCTGTGAAACAGTGACAGTTTGAGGTGCTGGAGGCTCAACTTTCACACTGTGATGAACAGTTGGGAGATCTGGAATTGTACTTTATGGATTTTGTGCCAGCTGATTTCACAGTCAGGTGCTGAGGCAGAGAGAACTGTAGAAGAGTGCCTGCTGTACATGCTTGATGCAGCACCAAAGGTCTCACAGCAGTTTCTGCTGGAGTAAACTAATCTGTGGTTAGGTCAGATCAATAGGCACTGGCTGCCATAAATGAACTCATTGAGGATCAAGTCTGAAAGTATGCTTTAAGGAAGCTCAGAAAGAACAAGGTGTTTGGACACATGACTCTGAGTGACAGCTGTTTACAATTGAATACTTCCCTAACATTAAAATATCAGTCTGAAGCTCCTTCTTTCTGCATTAGAATTATCACAAGATCAATTAAAATGGTTTCATATTTGATCATAGGCATGTGGACCTATTCAGACTCTGACATACAGATAGTTCAGCGAGTAAATGATTGCATTATGGATTTCAAACTGTATATGTGACTCCAAAGCTCTTTAAAAACATTCATAGACTAAATATCCAGATTGTGTGTGATAACTGGCAAAAATCCCATGATGTGCTCATATCACACATCAGGGAAGAATGGATAATGTATTTTATTCTGAAGCAGTCTGCTGCATTTGCATTATTTCTCGCTCCTCAGTGCACAGCTGAATGATACCAGTTCCAAACTTTTGTCTCACACTCTGTGGCTCGTCATTTCAGTCTGGGCTCCTGGCTATACAGGACAACGTAACTGCAAGCACACCCTTCTAGACCACTCGAGTGTATCATCAGGTCTTCAGAATTTCATTTTATTGTCTGGACTGGCCAGGAACTATCAGTGGGGGTGAGGGGGGGGGGGGAGGGTGTCATTGTTTGCCACAGTACAGCAGCAATTGAATGCAGGAGCAAACAGGTGACCAAGTGGATGTGATGTCATTTACCACATAGGCATGGTTAACATGAAGAACAAATCGACCAGTTCAAAAAACAAAGATGTAATCTCTACCCAATATAGCAATACCTCACCAGCATTTTGACATGGGAACAAATAGCCGATTACCACAATGCCACACAAACACCAAGCAATGACCAGAAACATTAAGCTTCGCCCTGGCTCTACCTCCAGAGGAGAAAACTTCGTGGAATAGGAATAATTACTGATGCTGAAGTAAAGACTCAACTCCTTATTTTGAAAGCTATTTATCCACAGCAGAGTTAGAAGAGAAGTTCTCTATGGCTTCAAAGATAATCTGTATTTAGTTCTGAGTAAATCATTCACCTCATTGGAGATAATGATTTGTACTGTTTTACCACTAACTGCATTAGCTCCACCAACTTTTCACCCAAAGTCCAACAATATTTTGAAGTCTACGGTGTGCGCCATTTTTTAACTAGACAATGACAACTAATGAAGTCACTAATCAAGTAATCAAGACCATGTCAATAAGTTTCCATATGACTATGACATAGGAGTTGAATTAAGCCATTCAGTCCAACACATCTACTCCAACATTCTGACATGCTGATTGTTATCCTTTTCAACCCCATTCTCCTGCTTTTATCCCGTTATATTTGACCCCTTTACTATTTAAGAACCTATCAATCTCCACTTTATATATACCCTATTGTCTTGACTTCCACAGCTCTCTGTGGCAATGAATTCCTCAGATTCACCACTACCTGGTTAAAGAAATTCCTCCTCAGCTCTGTTCTGCACTGGAGGTGCTCAGCACCATGATCAGCAGTCACGAAATAGATGCCATCCCTATCACTGCAGATTTCAACCAGGCCTGCTTAAAAAATTTCTGAACAAGCTACCACCAACATATCGCCTGTAGAACTAGAGGAGACATCAGCCTTGACCACAGTTTTACCACGATAAAGAATGCTTACCATACCCACACTTTGGAAAGTCCCATAACCTGGCTATATATCTACTCCCCACATACAGGCAGAGACTAAAGACTACAGCACCATTGGTGAAGCCCAAGAAGGTATGGGCACGAGAGATGGAGGAGCACTTACAGGTCAGTAAAATGAATAATATTCAGGGATTCATCTTCGAATCTGCATGAGTACAGCACACCAACTTCATCAAGACTGGTGTGGATGAGTATGTGCCTTCAAGAACTTTCCATTCATACCCAAATAAAAGCCATGGATGAACTAGCAGATTTGCAGACTGCTGAGGGCTAGATTGGTTGCATTTTGGACTGGTGATCCAGAACTATGCAAGAAGTTTAGGTACAACCTACAGAAGGCATTTTAAGATTGAAAAAACAGTTCCACTTGGGGTTAGAGACAGAATCAGATGCATGTCAGCTTTGGGAGGAGTTGCAGGCCATTACTTCCTGCAAAGCAAAAGCTAACATCATGAATGGCTGTGATGCTTCACTCCCAGATGAGCTCAACACCTTTTTTAAACACTTTTTAAGGGAGAATGAAACTACATCTGTGCAAATCCTTGTAGCCTTTGGTAACCTTGTGATCTTTGTCTCAGAGCCAACATCCAAACATCTTTTAAAAGGGTGAACATTCGCAAAGCATCAGGCCCTGGTGGTGCATCTGGTAGGGCACTGAAAACCTGTGCCAACCAACTGGCGGGAATGTACAAGGATATCTTCAATCTCTCCCTGCTGCATTCAATGTTACCACCTGCATCAGAAAGGCAACAGCCATACTAGTGCCCAAGAAGCATGGTGTGAGCTGTGTCAATGACTATCACCCAGTTGCACTCACATCTACTGTGAAAAAGTGCTTCAGAGGTTGGTCATGGCCAGAATCAACTCCTGCCTCATCAGGGACCTGGACCCACTTCAGTTTGCCTAGCGTCACAATAGGTCTATAGCAGATGCGATCTCACTGGCTCTCCACGCAGCCTTGGATTACCCGGACAATAGCAATACCTACGTCAGGCTACTCTTTATTGATTATAGCTCAGTGATCAAACAGAATCATACTCTCAGTTCCATTCAATACGCTCCAAAACCTGGGCCTCTGTACCTCCCTCTGCAACTGGATCCTTGACTTCTTCAGTTGGAGGCCACAGTCAGTGCAGATGAGAAATAACATCATCTCCTCGCTGACAATCAATACTAGCGCATTTCAAGGATGCATGCTTAGCTCATTGCTCGACTCTCCTTACACCAACAACTGTGTGACTAGGCATAGACCTGTAAATATACCGATGATACAACCATTGTTTGCAGAATTTCAGATGGTGATGAAGAGGCGTACGGGACCAAGATGGATCAGCTGGTTGAGAGGTGTCACAACAACCTTGCACTCAACATCAGTAAGACTAAAGAATTGATTGTGGACTTCAGAAAGGGGAAGTTGTGGGAACACATAGCAATCCTCATCAAGGGATCAGCAGTAGAATAAGCAAGCAGTTTCAAGTTCCTGGGTGCCATCATATCTGAAGATCCATCTTGGGCCCGGCATATTGATGCAATTACAAAGTAGGCACAACAGCGGCTATATTTCATTCGGAGTTTGATGAGACTTGGTATGGCACAAAGGCTCATGTAAATACCATGGAGAGCATTCCAACTGGTTGCATCCCCATATGACATGGAAGGGCCACTGCACAGGATTGGAGAGAGCTGCAGAAAGTTGAAAATTCAGCCACCTCTATCATGGGTACCAGCCTGCCCAGCAGAGGACACCTTCAAAAGGTCTTGTCTCAAAAAGGTGACATTGGTAACAAAGAACCGCCATCAACCAGAACGCGCCCTCCTCTCATTGCGATTTAAATTTATAGGTTTTTTTTTATTGTGCATCACAATACACTGCTGCCACAAAACAACAAATTTCGTAACAAATGCCAGTGATATTAAACCGGATTCTGATTTTGATGCTAAAGGGACCTCCTCCTATTCTGAAGCTGTTCCCTCTAGTCCTAGACTCCCCCACTATAAGAAGCACCCTGTCCACACCATCACCTACCTAGGCTTTTCAAATATTCAATAAGTTTCAAAGAGATCCTCTCCCCCCTCACTCTTTTAAATTCCAGCGAGTACAGGCCCACAGCTTTCAAATGTCCCTGTGACGTTAACTCCTGTATTCCTGGAATGATTCTCGTGAACCTCCTCTGGACTCTCTCCAATGCCAGCATATCCTTTCTGAAATAATGGGCCCTGGGATAGAGAGTGAAGTACAGAATGCTGACACTTGGAAATATATCTTCCTTTTCTTCAATGCTCACCCATTTTCCTGCCCCCAAAACAACTACGCTCACATTCTGTCAAAACAAGCATGCTATCAGGTCAGAGAGAGGGTTGTTGCTACCCTTAAGCGGAAATTCAGTTGACAAATACATACTACCCTTTTAGTAATTCTCATTAACCCAGAGCAATATAAAAAAAATTAAGAGTAACACAAATTCCATAGGTGACACTGTTCCCTAGATATCCTTCCTCTCTTAATGATGATCTCAGTGTTCTATTTTGCAAAGATCATGAAAGCCAGCACAATGTGCCAAACATTGTTACATATCAATCGAGATCAAAACAATACTAACCCCATGTGCATTTTCTTTCATGTTATAGTTTCTACTTCATGGCTGGAGTCTCTCTCAGAAGGTCAGTTTTTATTGAGTACTCTTAGCTCTCAACAGCATGCTAAATCTGCATATGCTGAGCTTAAAGAGCTTGCAAAACTTCCGTGTGTCATCTGTCCTCTAAAAGGAATGATAATGTCATAGCCATAGCGTCCTTGATTATATAGCAAGGAAATCACCCTTTTGGTCTATTGAATTCACTCAAACCATCAAGCACAAATTTTACATTAATTCCAAGTATTGGTTCCAGATTCCCATCAGCTCTCCCAGATTCCAGCAACCGGCTATGATGGAGGTAATTTGCAGAGCCATCTCTGAGATGTCAGCCTTACCCAGGGTATGGCGGCATCTGCTCAGTGTGCTGAATTACTCCCTGGCTCGTGGCGGAGTTAAATGGAAGCAGTTGTATCCTGTTGCACTGTTTGTTTGCACAGTTCTCAGTAATCCAGAGATTTCCCAATGGTAACAAGCTCAATAGTTGGTAGGTTTTCAGCTTGTGCAGCCAAACAAAGTGGGAGGTTCCACTGCATCCACCAAAATGTGTCATCGACGATGCACCCCCGAGCCCCGCGTCTTAGCTCTCCCAACACCAGATTTTGGCAAAACCTAATTATTCTGTAAGTCACTAAGAATGACTGTTTTGTAGTCAAAATAATTTGCAAATCTCACTACAAACTAAATTGCATAGGTGGACATTAATTGGGGGCAGATTTACTCCAGAAAAGAAAGTCGACAAGGAAATATTTTTCCAAAAAGGTCAGGTGTCACAAGAATATGTAAACGCTGCAATCTGGGGCATCACAGAGGGTCACACATCATCTGCAAAGGTGTAAGAACCATCAATGTTTCTGTTCAGTGGAGAGGGAAGATAGTGTCATAAAGAAGAGTGAGGGAGTAGTGAGACCAAAAGTCAACTTTCTTTATGGACATCAAAACACCCAAGAATGTGCACAAAATTACTCGAACAATGGGCCAAAGTGCCTGTTTTTGTGCTGTGCAATTCTATGACTCTAAACTTTCCCGACCCTGGAACTGAATCTCAGAAACTTAGGACTGATGCAAACACCACCTTCAGGGATATGCTTTTTATTTAATAAGAACCAACCTGCTAGTGTGGTAAACCATGTATATCTGTCTGGATACGCCCCTCTGCTGACTGCTCCTGTGGCTCCTCCCACAGACCCCTGTATAAAGGTGATTGTGTCTCTGCTCCTCCCACAGTCATCCAGCATGGACGTGCTCCGTTTTGCTGCTAATAAAAGCCTTTCAGTATTTACTCTACTTCCAGTCTTTTGGAGTTATTGATAGTGCATCAGCTAGGGTCATTGCTTTGCCAGGTTTAAGTAAGTTTAAAAGATTGCAAATGACCAAATTGAGACATGTATTCTGTTTTAATATTAGTTATCACTCCTTGACTTTGCACTTTACAATCCTATGTGGTTTCTGCAGATTTAAAGTTCATATCAGAGAATCAAAAGTCCAATTGCTTGACTGTTTTGAATTCAAGTGCCATATTTTAACTACTGTATTGCAGTGTGTAAGTGTAGAATTGAGTTACAAAGTAAAAACAGAAGGCAACACAGAAGAGCTAAATCTAAGAGGTTCTGCAGGTGCTGGAAATTCAGAGCACTAGAGGAGTTCTGATGAAGGGTCTTGGCCTGAAACGTCAATTGTTTATTCCTCTGCCTGATCCGCTGTGTTCCTCCACAATTTTGAGTGTGTTGCTCTGAACATGTAAGGGATCTCTGATTGGTACAGCACCATCTATTATCAGCTAAATTAATGATGGATGCTTTACATTTGGTCACACCATCATGGATTTGAAAGAAAACAAATGGCCTGGATCCTGTTCCCCATTGCTTACCCCATTTCTATCAATCTGCTGGATTGAATCAGCTTCAATTATTGCATGGCAGTTATGGGGAAGAGGTTCAGGTTAAACAAATAAGTATTCTGCCGATTATCCTCTGGACTGATCACAGTGTTGAACTACTCATTTCCAATAGACTGATTATTGTGTTAAAAGTTTGATATTCCAATAGAACTGGCTTGCACTTCTGAACTTGCTGCAAGATCACAAAGTTCCGTGTGCAACAATCACATGTGCAACGAAAGCCTGGCAGTGGATTAATGAGATATTGTGATATGGGGGCTGGGAACTAGCAGGGAATCCTGAGTTAGATGGAAGGAATTTGCTGAAGGAGATAAGATCCAAAAATGAGGAGCAGAATTTAAAAGTCAATGATCTGGCAGTATTTTCAGAGTGATAACTGACACAAGGCCTCCTGTGGACATAGATATTATAGACAATAGACAATAGGTGCAGAAGTAGACCATTTGGCCCTTTGAGCCTGCACCACCATTCTGAGATCATGGCTGATCATCTATTATCAATACCCGGTTCCTGCCTTGTCCCCATATCCCTTGATTCCCCTATCCATAAGATACCTATTTAGCTCCTTCTTGAAAGCATCCAGAGAATTGGCCTCCACTACCTTCCGAGGCAGTGCATTCCAGATCTCCACAACTCTCTGGGAGAAGAAGTTTTTCCTTAACTCTGTCCTAAATGACCTACCCCTTATTCTCAAATACTTGAAGAATATTAGTTTCCTGAGTAGCATTTTCCTTCAATCAGTACATTGATGTCATCAGGCTTGAAACAGCTGCCTTTGCTTCTAATTTTCCACTAGATATTGGTTAAGTATGAATGGACAGTCCTTAGATCTGACAGTGCCATGAGTCAATATGTTCAAGAATGAATAGAAATATGAGTGGAAATCAGTACATGGTCTTGCTTTGTTTCAAAAGCAATTTTCAAATTATTGAGATTTAGGAACTTGATAACTAGAGAAATATTAACCTTCTTTTAGGTTAAAACAAAATTATAGAGCTTTCACAGCATACTCTAATAACATATTCATTTCAGCTTTGACATCTGAGTCAGAGAAGGTGATTGGAGAAGAGCTAGCCACTGTAGTTAACAAAGGTTGTTATTGCATTGAACCTTGCTGATCCCTGAAGTCAATATCCAATCAGAAGAAGATGACTACATGCACATGGACAGAAATAGTAAGCTTTGAAGCATAGGCAATAAACGAGCTCTTATGTCCTATTGACCATTTGAATGTATGTGTTTGTAAATCAGATCAAATACAGTTGGACTTGATAATTACTCTGTCCTATTAGGTAAAAGAGCTCAAAAAATAGCCAAATGCCCCAAACCGCAAAATGAATATCACATGCACAGAATTGTGACCTAGCAAAAACAGCTTTAGAGAAGCAATTGGATGGAGCATATAAATAAGACATAGGTCAGTCAGCCCATTGAGTCTCCTCCACCATTCCATCATAGCTGATTTATGAACCATCTCAATCCCATTCTCTTGCCTTCTCCCTGTAACCTTTGATACCTTGACTAACCAAGAACCTATCAACATCCACTTTAAATATACTCAATGATTGACCTCAACAGCCTTCTGAGGCAATGAATTTCACAGATTCACCACCCTCTGGCAAAAAAAATTCCTTCCCATCTCTGTTCTAAATGGACATCCCTCAGTTCTGAGGCTGTGCCCTCTGGTTCTAGACTGGCCTACTATAGGAAACATCCTCCCTACACCCACTCTATCCAAACCTTTCAGTATTCAATAGGTTTCAATTATTCTCCCCCCCCCCCCAATACTTCTAAACTTCAGCAGACACAGGCCCAGAGCCATTAAAATCTCTTCATATGATAACCCATTCATTCTCATGAACCTCCTCTGGACATCCTCTCTAATGCCAGCACATCTTTTCTTAGATAAGGAGCCCAAAAGTGCACACAATAATCCAAGTGTTGTTTCACCAGTGCCTTATAAAGCCTCAGCATCAGATCCTTACTCTTGCAGTCTAGTCCACTTGAAATGAATGCTAACATTACATTTGCCTTCCTTACCACTGACTCAGCCTGCTAGTTAACCCTTAGGGGATCCTGCATAAGGACTCCCAAGTCACTCTGCACTTCTGATTTTTGAATTTTCTCCCCATTTAGAAAATAGTCTGAAAGGATGGATAAAATATTAATAGCAGAGATACATCTTCAATAGAAGCTATATTGCAGTGACAGGACATATATACTTCACTTCCAAACTCTTGTCCCATTGACTTTGCGGGTAAAAATTATATTTTCCATTACCCATAAAAATTGAAGCAAACAGCCAAGTCAAGTGCTATTGAACCTGTATTCCATATTAAGAATAGATCAAAAAATCAATTTAGTTGCACAACTTTGAATTACAGCTAGGAACACTTTGACAACAAAATTCTACAGTAGAAATAAGTCAAGAAATTCACTTCATTTCACTTTGGTTATACCAAACACAAACAAACTAGATTTGGTAAATATCTGTTTCACAGCCACAATAGTTTTATAAACACAACAAAAGCTGCAGATGCTGGAAATCCAAAGCAACACACACAAAATGCTGGAGGAACTTAGCAGGCCAGGCAGAAAGAATAAAATTGTTGATGTTTCAGGCTGAGACCCTTCCTCCAGACTTTTGTTATACATTTAGTTTGATATGCCTGTTTCTAACCTTAGTGACAGGGAACCATTATTTCAACAGGGCAACACTTTACTGAAAGAATAATATCTTTAATGTTTCAGTAAGTTCATTATACAGGAAATACAATTTTCAGCAACTATATAATCTGAAAAAAACTACATGGCCCTTCGAGATGATACTTTCTTTGAAACTTGGTGGTCTCAGTTAATAAATTTTTCTTACATTCCTAAAACGCAGTGTGGGTGAAGCTCAACAGAACTCTAAAATATGCATTGAAAGTGTGATGCACAATTAACCCTTATCAGTTTGACCTTTGCTTGTGTCTTCCTATTTATCATGATTGTAGCAGTTGCATTGATGCATATTCATGAATGGTTAGTATCAGAAAAGATACTTTTGATTAAATCTATACCTGCATAATTAAAAGGAAAAGGTACTTAGTTCCTTCAGTTGTTTTAAATCACTTAAAGTCTGAACATATCAGAACAAACAACTTTTCACATTTTTAACCAAACAGCTTGTTAGTTCTACTGCTCCCTCATCAACAGTTGAGTAACACAAACATTTAGACATTCAACTTTGCTGATTCATAGCACTGGCATTTTCCAGGACAATAATGCACTCTCTCTTGCAGGAGGTGGTTGCATACAATCACGATACTCACACATTACAGCAGAGGGATGCCAATTGTTACCATGACTATTAGCTCATTAGCCAAGGAGAGACTGTTGACTTAAACTGAAGAAACTGCCAGAAAATCTGAAGACATCTTAAATGCAAAATTGCAGAGTATTTACATTGCATGGCCTAATGAAACAATTTATATGCTTCAGGACAGTTTTAAATGGACTAACTGAAGGAGGCTGCCACAAATGGAGAAGACACAGACTTTGTGGAATATGCTCATCTGTCAGCAGCTGTATTAGTAAGTGTGCAGATGACATTATTATCTCTAGAATGGTTAGTTCAAGGCCCAACCAGACCTGAGGGCAGTGTCCCAGGTTTTTAGTAGGGAGTGCACCTGTGTTCAGCCGGGAAACCAGTAGGTTTACAAAAGATGTTGGTAGAGACAGAGACAAGGAGATTGTGAAAGTGGAGAGAGGTATCCGAAATGGATTTAAGGGCAGGGTGGATGTTGGAGGCAAACTTGATGAAATTGACGAGCTCACCATGGGTGCATGAAGTGGCACTGGTGCAGTCATCAGTACAGTGCAGAAAGAGTTGGGGAGCAACCAGGGAAGGTTGGAATATTGACTGTTCCACATTGCCAATGAAAAGGCAGGCATAGCGGGGGTCCACGTGGGCACCCATGGCTACCTCTTAAGCTTAGAGAAAGTGGGAGCTGAAGGAGAAATTGTTGAGGGTGAGGGCTGCTTCTGCTAGACGGAAGAGTGTAGTTGGCTGTGGTGGAAGGGAACTGGTTGGAACTTTAGTTGAGAAAGAAGCATAGAGCTTTAAGGCCTGATCTACGAGGAATAGAAGTGTATAGTGACTGGACATTCGTGGTGAAAATTAGATTGTCAGGGCCAGACAAACTACCTATGGACATCTTTAAAATACCTACCAATTCTCATGGCTGTCTTGAGTATACCTCTTCCCACCCTCTCTCGTGTAAAAATGCTATTCCCTTTTTTCAGTTCCTTCATCTCTGCTGCATCTGTTCTCAGAATAAGGCTTTCATTTCCAGGACATCAGAGATGTACCCCACCTTCAAAGAATGGAGTTTCCCTTTCTCCACCATTGATGCTGCCCTTACCTGCATCTCCTCCATTTCCTGGACATCGTGCTCACTTCAATGTTCCTGCCACAACAGTGTTAGAGTTCTTCTTGCCCTTACCTGCCACCCCATGAGCCTCCGCAACCAACACATCATTCCCTGCAGCTTACGCCATCTTCAACAGGATTCTACTACAGAGCACATCATTACTTCCCCCCACCCCCGCACTCTCCTCCATGATCCCCATGTCCAATCGTCCATCCCCACTGATCTCCCTTTTCTTTCTTTTTTTCTCTTTTCCCCTTTCCTTTCTTTCAATCCCCACTCTGGCCTCAGATCTCTTCTACTCACCTGCCTATCACCTCCCCCAGTATCCCTCCTTCTTCCCTTCCTCCCATGGTCCACTCTCCTCTCCTATCAGATGCCTTTTCTCCAGCCCTTTGCCTTTTTCACCTACCTGGCTTCATCTATCATCTTCTAGCTTGTCCTCCTCCCCCTCCCTCCATCTTTTTATTCTGGCACCTTCCCACTTCCTTTCCAGTCCTAATGAAGAGGCCTGGCCTAAAAAGTTGACTGTTTATTTATTTTAATAGATATTGCCTGACCTGTTGAGTTCCTCCAATATTTTGTGTGTTGCTCTAGATCTCCAGCATCTCGTGTTTATGTATGACACAGTTGCCTGGAATGATGCAATGACATGAAAAGATCTTTGAGATCCATTGTGACTTTAATTCTCACAGATTGGGCATAGCATTGCAGCTGAATTTCTATCTCCAGAAGGTAATACAACATCAAACACCTCCTTAGAGAACCTTGGCTTCAGGGCAAATTTCACCTCTAGTTAGGGTTACTTACAATCTCTGCCTACTGAAGGTTCTCAAAGGATAGGTTCTTCTTGTTATCTCTGTAAATGTAGCTTGGTCTTCAAGACCTTTCCTCATACAGCCTCTCAAACTGGAAGCTTACAGGAAAATGGAATCAAAGGCTATTATCTACTGGAAGTGTTCTAGTCCAACTTAGTATCAGACGTGGTTTCACTCTCTAAATTGTTTCTACAGTAGTCTTGTTCTTGAAATTGGCAAGTCCGTCATATTGAGAATGTGAAGAGGGTAAGGGGTATGTGTAGAAGGGGTGGGTGAGGGGTAAGTGTAGCAAAATATGTAGACAGGACCAGGGAGAGGATATGTCATTGGGTAAGTGTAGGAGGACAGGGAAGATGTAGCTAAAATAAGATGCCAGACAGCATGTGGCAACCACAAAGAAGAGGAACCTTGCAACCACAAGACAATGTGTTCGACAAAGTATTTTGAGCTATATACCTATTTTGAGTGTTTTGCTTGCATCCATACCCATTCCAAGTATTACGCTTGCATCTATGCTTATTCCAAGTATTTCACGTGCTTAGCTATGCAATAGCCAATCAATTGATGAATTTGAATCGGTAACCATATTTGCGAACGTAGTACCCTGTTTTTGGGTATAAGTATGACCTTTGTAAACTGACAAATTGGGAGTTGGCTACCTTACGCCCGAAGTGCGTGGGACTGCGAACTCCTCTCTGAATAAAAACCGCTTCAGAGGTAATTTCGTGTCTCTGGTGTTTTTCCTCAACTGAGCAGGTTAATAATTTCAGGTTGACAATATGAGGGGAGGCTGGGTTGATGTAGGTCATATTGACTACAGCTTCGAAGAATTGAAAAAAAATGAAATTCTGACCAATGAAGATTAAATGGAGGTAGAAGAAATATTTTGCTTGGCTGGGGAGTCAAAAATGCAGTAGTAAAATACAAGGTAAAGTGAGATATTATCTCAGCAAGACTGAAATGATGAGAGCTTTCATCATACCTATGAAATTCTCTACCAGGTATGGTGAAGGATAAATCCCTGAATGTATTTAAGAAGACTGTCAGAGTTCTAGATACAGAAGGTACCATGGGGTACAGGATGTTGTGAGAATATGGTATCAACCATAACACAACAGTGATAGTCTAGGGACTAACTTAAAAAGCAGAACCAAAAAGGTGGTGATCTCTGGATTACTATTTGAGCCACATGCAAATTGGCAAAGGGTCAAGAAGATTAGAGAGTTAAATGTGTGGCTCAAGGTTTGGTAAAGGAAAAATGGGTTTGAATTCATGGGAAATTGGCACCAGTATTGGGGTAGGAGGGAGCTGTTCATTTGGGACGGGCTCCACCTGAACTGTGATGGGACCTGGATCCTAGTGAATTGCATACTAAAGCTGTGGATAGGGCTTTAAACTAAACAGTAGTGGGGTGGGTTCAACAGATTGGAGAAGTATGGATAAAGTAAAAAAGAAAAGAATGGATAAAGATAAAGTAAAAGCGAAAGATAAAAAAAGAGTAAGAGTGGAGTGAAGAAAAGTCAAGTGCAAAAGAGTAAAAGATTAGTGCAAGAGCACTTTATCTGAATGCCCGTAGTATTCAAAACAAGGTCAGTGAACTTGTGGCACAACTCAATACGAAAGGGCCGTGATTTAGTGGCCATTACAGAGATGTGGTTGTAGGGTGGAGAGGATTGAGAATTAAATATCCAAGGATATCAGAATATACGGAAGGCTAGGCAGGAAGGTAAGGTAGCGCTCTTAATTAAAGATGAGATCAGAGTGATAGTGAGAGATGATATAAGATCTAAGGAGCAGAATGTTGAATTAATCTGCGTAGAGATTAGGAATAGTAAAGGGAAAAAAAATCACTGGTGGGAGTCACCTATCGGCCAACAAATAATAACATTACGGTGGCAAAGGCAATAAACAGAAAAATATCTGAGGCAAGTAAGAATGGAACAGCAGTTATCATGGGGGACTTTAACTTGCACATCGATTGGATGAATCAAGTTTGTCGAGGCAGTCTTCAGGAGGACTTCATAAAATGTATCCATGATGGCTTTCTTGAACAGCACGTTACTGAACCTACAAGGGAATGTGCCATCTTAGATCTGGTCCTGTGCAACGAGACAGGTAAAATTAATGATCTTGTAGTTAGGGATCCTCTTGGAAAGAGTGATCACAGTATGGTTAAGTTTTTCATACAAATGGAGGGTGCAATAGTTTGATCTAAAATGAATGTGTTATGCCTAAACAACGGAGACTACAATGGGATGAGGGAGGATTTGGCTAGTGTAGACTGGGAACACAGGCTATATGATGGGACGATTGAAGAACAGTGGAGGACTTTCAAAGAGATTTTTCACGGTGCTCACCAGAAGTATATTTCATTTACAAGCAAGGTCAGTAAGGGTGGGGAGAGTCAGCCTTGGATAACGAAGGAAATAAAAGAAGACATCAAATTAAAAGAATGTGCATACAAACTTGCCAAGAGTAGTGGGAAACTGGAAGATTGGGAAAACTTTAAAAGCAACAAAGAGCCATAAAACGAGCAATAAAGAAAGAGAAGATACAATATGAAAATAAACTAGCACAAAATATTAAAACAGATATTAAAAGTTTTTATAATTATATAAAGTGGAAAAGGGTGGCTAAAATGAATGTAGGTCCCTTGGAGGAGGAAAGGGGGGTGTTGATATTGGGTAATGAGGAAATGACAGAGGCTTTGAATGACTATTTTGTGTCAGTCTTCATGGTGGAGGACACATCTAACATGCCAAAGAGAAATGCTATGGATGCAATGGGAGGTGAGGACCTTGATACAATAGCTATCACTAAAGAGATAGTGCTGAGCAAACCTGTGGGCCTAAAGATAGATAAGTCCCCTGGTCCTGGTGGAATTTATCCCAGGGAACTGAAGGAAATGGCAGAAGTTATAATAGAGGATTTGGTGATAATTTACCAAAATTCTCTGGACTCTGAGCAAGTCGCGGCAGATTAGAAGATGGCGAATGTCACACCACTGTTCAAATAAGTGTGTAGACAAAAGGCAAGTAACTGTAGGCTAGTTAGTTCAACATCTGTAATTGGGAAAATGCTTGAAGCTATCATTAAAGAAAAAATAGCGAGACAACTGGAAAGAAATGGATCCATCAGGCAGATGCAGCATGGATTCAGCAAAGGCAGGTCCTGTTTGACAAACTTACTGGAGTTTTTTGAGGATATAATTAGCAAAGTGGATAGAGGAGAATAGATAGACGTTATTTACTTGGATTTCCAGAAGGCATTTGATAGGGTGCCACATAAAAGACTTATCCATAAGATAAGGATGCATAGAGTTGGAGGTGATGTATTAGCATGGATAGAGGATTGGTTAACAGAGCAGAGAGTTGAAATACATGGGTGTTACTCTGGTTGGCAATCAACGGTGTGCAGTGTGCCACAGGGGTTGGTGCTGAGCCCGCAAACTGTTCACGATATACATTAACGATCCAGAAGAGGGGACCGAGTGTACTGTATCTAAGTTGCTGATGACACTAAATTGTGTGGAAAAGCAAATTGTGCAGAAGATACAGAGAGTCTGCAGAGAGACATAGATAGGTTAAGTGAGTGGGCAACAGTCTGGCAGATGGAGTATAATGTGGGTAAATGTGGGGTCATCCACTTTGGAAGGAAAATTGAAAGAGCAGATTATTATTTAAATGGTAAAAAATGGCAGCATGCTGCTGTGCAGAAGGACTTGGGAGTGCTTGTGCATGAATCACAAAAGGTTGGTTTGTAGGAGCAGCAGGCTATCAAGAAGGCAAATCAAATGTTGGCCTTCATTGCTAGAGGGATTGAATTTAAGAGCAGGGAGGAAGTGCTGCAACTGTATATGGTACTGGTGAGGCCGCACCTAGAGTATTGCGTGCAGTTCTGGTCTCTTGACTTGAGGATATACTGGCTTTGGAGGCAGTGCAGAGGAGGTTCACCAGGTTGATTCCAGAGATGAGGGGGCTAGACTATTGAGTCGCCTGGGACTGTACTTGCTGGAATTCAGAAGAATGAGAGGAGATCTTACAGAATCATATAAAATTATGAAAGGGATAGATGGGATAGAGACAGGAAAGTTGTTTCCACTGGCAGGTGAGATCAGAACTAGGGGACATAGCCTCAAGGTTCAGGGGAGTAGATTTAGGATGGAGATGAGGAGGAACTGCTTTTCCCCGAGGGTGGTGAATCAATAGAATTCTCTGCCAAATGAAGCAGTGGTGGCTACCTTAGAAAATATATTTAAGGCAAGGATGTATAGATTTTTGCATAGTAGCGTTATGGGGAAAAGAGAATTAAGGGTTATGGGGAAAAGGCAGGTAGGTGGAGGTGAATCCATGACTTTATTCAATGACAGAGCAGGCGCGACAGGCCAGATGGCCTACTCCTGCTCCTATTTCTTATGTTTTTATGATCATATTGAATAGTGGAGCAAGCTTGGACAATACAGGCTATTTATGCTTCTATTTTATATGCTTTTGCTTCTTCCTTCTCAAACAGTTCACTCATTGCTGCTGATCTTGTGGATCTTTTTTTACATAATAGAATTTTGGGATTGGGGGACAGTGGAGGGGAATGGGGGTGGAGGTTTTCCTGCTGGTTAGGATACATATCTTGTGCAATTGTGTTAGCTGGTGTGTTGGGGTCTAATTTGGCAGGCCTAACATCAAATCAGCTTTGCATGAGGATTATAATCACCAGCTGCCTACTCTGTAATTTTCCATCTTGTGTACCAAACACACATGACTGTGCATTTCAATTTAAAAATATGCACTTTAGCTTTAAAAATAAGGTTCAGAGTCCCACAATTTTGGGTATGTGGCTATTGAATAGTCAAACTTTCATAAATAAAAGACTGATTTCACAATAGAATGCTTACCTTTAAAAAAATGCAATAGCCTAATATTTGGATACAAGGCACTGCGCATCTCCTCATTCCCAGAAGCAAATAACATTGTGCTTCCTGGTCTTATTAGTTACAAAAATTGATACTGCAAAATTTGGTCTAAAGTAGATCAAGTAAACTGAGAAAAAGACTGACTTATCCATTTACAGTAACTTTCAATACTGTACTACCCGTGTGGGTTGTAATAAGCTGCAGTAATTGATTCAACTGTGTATATAAGCAGACAATAAAAAAGCAGATTCAGAATTTATGAGTAGTCCAAAATCTATGTGTATGGAAATTCAACCACAAAGTGCTTTCATAGATGTTGGAATTACAAGCTAGGTGGAATGGAAATGTGACAGGTAGCCGTTTCACAGCCATTTTTATGTTTTTCTGCCAGAACTGGTAAAGGATACTGAACACACCTATCTAAATATGAGATTACCAAAGCAGATGATGGGAATGTCAAAAAAATTGTTTGCTTTATTTTTTACTGCGATGTATCATATTCTAGCTCTGCTGAGATTCAAAGCAGTAGAGAGGTTTCAAAAATAAAAGCATGGCAGTAGACCACAGAGAGCATGCCAGAAAAATAGAAGATTTGGAAATTAACTAAAATAACCATTCTTTCCACTTTACAATGTAGTATTCTTCTCCTCCCAAGTTAACATGATCGTGAGTGTAGCAGTACCCTTGGGAGTCTGCCCACGTAAGTAAGCTCACAATAAGCTGAGAAACTGAAAAGGATACGTTTAATTTCAAGAGCTAAAAATTCCATCTCATAATTCTAGGCTAACTGAAAACTATGATTTCAACACTGGTGAAAAGGCCGTTTACACACTTCGTACTCAGTTAACATCTTTTCTTTGGTCTGGAAGTATGGAAATCAAGTCAAAATCCATCATCACATTAGATTGTCACAATCCACTGCTTTGCCAGTCTCCACTCTTTCCCAGTGCTAATGTTGAGAGGGTTAAGAGTTTCATGCTCCTCGGAGTAATTTGCCAGTCCTGGCCAAACCACATTGCCACTATGGCCACGAAAGCCCACCAAAGCCCTACTTCCTCAGGAAATTAAAGATATCCGACGTGCCCTCATCAACCCTTACCAATTTTTACAGATCCTATCTGCATACATTATGGTTTGGTATGGCAACTGCAAGAAACTGCAGAGTTGTGGACATAACTCAGCACAAATGGAAAACAGCCTGTCCCTCCATGGATTCCATCTGCACTTCTCCACGCCTCAGTAAAGCAGCCAACATAATCAAATATCCTACCCACCAAGAGATTCTCTCTTCTCACCCCTCATCGGGCAGAAGTAACGGCCTGAAAATGTAACATTAGGCTCAAAGACAGCTTTTATCTTGCTGATATAAGAATATTGAATGTTTCCCTGGTATTAGATGAACCATTGATTTCACAATCTACCTAGTATGACCTTGCACATTCCTATCTGTACTGTACTTTTTGTGAAACTGTTACACTTGAATTCTGTTATTATTTTATGTTGTACTACCTCAATATACTGTTATGATGAATTGATCTATATGAATGGTATGCAACACAATTACATTGTACCTTAAATACATGTGACAATAATAAACCAATTTGCTTACCTAGCTAATCAAGTACTTTATCACAGACAATTGACAGCAAGCGTTTACATTAGACAAAAGCCACTTACACCTCATTTCTCTCAGCAAGTTATAAACATTGTACAATAATAAGTTCATCTCTATCACTGTTAGACTGCTAATAAAACTTAGAGATATTGTAAATGTGAAGCAACCCTAAAGCATTTGCTGTAAGCAACATTACTATATAAATCATAGTGCAAGATTTTGTGTAAAGTATTTCGAGTAAAATGAGAAATAGACTAACATATCCATTTACCCTTACTTTCAATAATTTACTACCCATGTGAGTTGTAATAAAACACAGTAATTGATTGAAATACACATATAAGCAGACACTACAAAAGCAGATTCAAAATTTATGACTAGCCCAAAAACCCTTGTGCTTAGAGATTCAGCCACATAATGCTGGTTTCTTTTTATATTTGATTTTATATTTGATTTTATTTTCTGCCTCCCCACTCACAGAATGAAATGCAACCCTGCTCTCTCTCCCCGACATGAACAACCCTTGCATTCCTGATGTAATTTCTATGCCAGAAGTACTATATCATTGTATTGTTATCCCCTTTGTCAGGCCTTCTGATTGAGAATGACTTGCTGCTAGTTCAGTGTGAATGTTGGATTTGCAGACTGCGCCTCCAGTGAAATAGGTGCCTGATGGGTCACTCTGGTCAGTAGCATGACAGCTGCTGTGGTCTTCTCACTATTTCTTCAGGGTTTCTATGTGCTCCCAAGGAAGATATTAAAGGGCCTCAGTGCACTTAGAATCATTATGTGTTGTTGATTCTCATGACTCAATGAACATACTACTTTTTTTTAAAAAAAAAGAGGGACTAAGAATAAACTTCAACAATTTTCCCTGTCCTCCTGGTAATCTCTCACCATAACAGGGCTCTGTGTGGAGTGATTATTTCAGGAGCCGGGCATCTAAAATATAAACAAGGTAATTGGGTGAAATTATTAAGAATCCCAAAGCTATAATGTTGATCTGGGAGACAACACTAACATGGGTTCAGGTGCACTTCATTTGGAACATTTTACAGAGTGTTGAAGGTGCCTCTCCAATTCGTTGAGGTGCCTGTTGCAGGTGGTCTATGTCTTTGAAGCTAACAGGAGAAATGGGTACCATTGCTGCCCAGTAAATCATGAGCATTAAGGTTGGGTCTGAGGTCCTGATCTTTTGCTTAAACGGTTAAACATTGCACTGGTGATTCATTTCCTGTGCATTGTGGAGGAGCTTGAAACATGTCATCCAAACTGCAACTATCAATGAAGACTCTAAAGAAAGCCTATTTCCCCCAACTTTACACTCTATTCTGACTCCTATGAGACGTCCCATACTTACTGTTAGCCATTCTAGTTCCACAAGTCCTCCTAAGTTAATATTCTGAGATTTGATGAAGGCCACAATCACCAACCTCCTGTTTCCATGCCAGTTTCCCCATTAGCATTCTTAATCTTCAACACAATCAAAGGACTTAGTTCCACTTCTCTTCACCCCAAGCCTGACCCATTGAACAAGGCTCCAATCCTTCTCTACAGTACACAGATCACATCCCTCAGTCCCTCTTCCTAGTGACCACAACACAATCTTGAAGTCACCAGCCATCCGAACATCTCCCATCCCACAACCCTACTAATGCATGGGATATCTGTGTTACTTCATGTGGTTGTTAAACCCCTCAACAACACTGTTTTGGGTGCACTAGAATTTTAGGACTTTAAAAGTAGAAGATAAATGTTACAAATCTGTATTCTTAACAGCAGATTTAATCTATTGGGATAGCACAAGATTTTGTCCAAATAATTCCTTAAGGATTGTGGGAATAGTGGATTCACACCTGGGTAGAATTCTTTGCTCGTTTGATCGTTCTAAATTGCCATTTCAGCAGAGGTTGCTGGATAATGATAAGCGGGTTGTCAAACTGGAGCACGGGGTACGAGAATAGCATGATGCACTTCACTTAGTATTTCAGAGATTTGACTGAAGAAATGGATTTCATGTGGTTGACAGTTTGCAACCATACCTAGAATCTTTGATTAAGACTAACAGTGTAATTAAGATCAACATTGCATATGGTTGTCAGAGTATTATTTCCCTTCTTTGCTTCAATATGTAGCTTCCAATTAAGTGAAACTGGCTGCAAAAGAATTCTGTAACATGCAACGTGGGAGTAGCACAACCAGCTGACTGGGGTGTTGCATTAACCAATATCCACTCAGCAATCTTCAATTCCCTTACTAATCCCAATGTTTTTCTTTTTAGTGCTGTTATTGTATTTCCTATGGTTACTGCTGTATTCGGTAACGATTGGAAAAATCAATCAGCAAAAGTCTGCAGTGACTGTAATTGTAGCTGCTTCAATAAAATGACATATCAATATAGCCTATCAAAGGATCACTAGAATTATTCCAAAGCACTTTAAACACAAACAATATAGTTACTTCAAAACACCCCTGCAAAAGCACATTATAGGTAGTGTAGAGGTTGAGGCAACTCAAAGCAGTTTAGGTAATTAAATATGGGAATGAGTCCTAGGAAAGGGTGCAGATGCAGTTAACACCAAGCAATGCAGAATAACTCCTCAGTACTGAACTCATAAGGAGTGCTCCATGGGTTGAAGGCCAGTGATCCTGCTGGACGGATGTCAGGCTGGCAAGTGCTGCGGGCAAAGACTAGTGAGGACATGGGCTGGTAACGCTCCCAGACTGGCGAGTCCCCCAGTTCAGCGCACTCGGGAATCGCAGGTCCCTGTGTGTCTGACAGTTTGAGAGTCTACTGGAGGCTGGAAGCCCAGAGGTGTTCTGTCCTGGGGTTGGAGGGCTGTCAATGTTTGTGAGCCAGTGAGTGGATTGGGGGAGGGGGGAGGAAAGAGGCTTGTTTTGCTATTGCTGTTTTGTTGCTGTTCTTGTGTTGTTGTTTTTGTTGTTCTGCTGAACATGTAGACATACTACGTTGGGACGGACCGTGTGGCAACATGTGTGGGCTTCCCCCAGCACATCCTTAGGTTGAGTTGGGTGTTAACATAAATGATGCATTTTACTGAATATTTCAATGTATGTATCTGTGATAAATAAACAAATCTGAAAACTGAATACTCCTCCTCAGCAAGATCCTGACCTCTTCACAATCCTGTTCCAACACAAGTGTTGAAGTTATTTTCCCAGCTGCTAAACACCTCAGCTGGCTGGTGGTGTAGTGGCATCAGCGCTGGACTTTGGAGAGAAGGCTCTCGAGTTTGAATCCAGCCGGCTCCCTTGCACGCTTTCCATCCGTGCTGGGTTGAGCATCGAGCTAGCAACTCGGACTCATAAAAATAAGAAAGCCTGCTAAAAAAAACACCATCAAAATGATGTTCCAATGACTCCACTCGGAGTTAAGGGCTTTCTAAATTCCTCCTGATACAATTAGTGCCAATTGATACATACGGGTACAATAATGTTCAATTTTAATCTTTCACACATAGCTTCTTGACCATTCTTGGATTTCTGAAATTAATGCTGGTATCAATTTCATTACAACAATTTTAGTATCACATCTCCTATCATCTGCAGTAAAGATTCTAGGAATAACAAAACACACTCTTTAATCTGGGATTCTGTCAGAGAAACCAGTTTTTATTGAGCAGATTAATACAGTGAAAATAGTTGGCTAATTGAACTATATGGAAAGAGTGCTTGCTGAGTGTGAGAGTGCGTGAGAGGGAGCAAAAGAGAAGATTGCAGATGTGTGGTTAAGAGTGAGCACTGGCAAGAAGTTCACTCTGAGCTTTTTGAGCAATGCCTGTTTCGTGATACAAGAAAGACTGACAACACTGCTTTCCAAACAGCAGCATTATATAATGCTTTAATACTGAGAAATAAAGCAATTGAAATTCCAGGCCTTTGTCACCATTAAATTGTCTATAAAACTTAACTAAATTGCAAATGCTCAAAGGAAAGAAACCTATTATGAAAACAACCATAGACCATAGAATTAGACCACATGGCCCATTGAGTCTTCTCCACAATTCAATCATGGCTGACTTGCCTTCCTTCTCGACTCCATTCCCCTGCCTTTTCCCCATAACTGCTGACACCTTTATTAATCAAGAACCTATCACCTTCCTCTTTAAATACACCCAATGGCTTGGCTCCATATCTATCTGTGGTAATGAATTCTATGAATTCACCATCATCTGGCCAAAGAAATTACTCATCTCTGTTCCAAAGAGATGTCTTTGTATACTGAATCCTAGATTCTAGACTAGGATTCATGATCCTAGACACCCCCACTCTTGGAAACATGTTCACCCTGTGCAAGCCTGTAAATATTCCATAGGTTTCAATGAGAACTCACTCATTCTACTAAACCTCCAGTGAGTATAGGCCCAGAGCTAACACATGCTCCACATATATTAACACTTTCATTCCCAGGATCATTCTCATGAACCTCACAAGAACCTGTCCTTACCTGGTTAGTTACTGTACATGGAGATCCAATGTCACACCCATATCTCCTAAAAAGGTCTATGAATTGCATCAACATACCAATGGCAGGAAAAGAAGAGAGTCCATTATAACTGTCTCAGTTTAATTAACAATGTATAACAAATGTTAATCTTGTCAATCATGTCTACATCTTGAGAATAAATGTGCTTTTATAATTCCTGAGCTATTAGTGAACACATAGTTTCTCTTTGGGAGACTGGAACATAAAAACAATGAATACAGCCAAGATCTGAAGCACCAGGAGAACAATTTTTGTCTTTCTAATGGTGCATTGACATTGCAGCAACAAATTTTGGAGTACTTCTTGTTTTTAGATTGGAGCAGGCTAGTAAGTATACTGCCTGGAAAAGCTGATGTCCTTAAACATACATTATGAAACAAATATGATCCTAATTAAGTTACAATGGTTAGTAGAACAAA
Source organism: Hemitrygon akajei (assembly GCF_048418815.1). Classification (NCBI taxonomy): domain Eukaryota; kingdom Metazoa; phylum Chordata; class Chondrichthyes; order Myliobatiformes; family Dasyatidae; genus Hemitrygon; species Hemitrygon akajei. Next base: position 55,530,173 of record NC_133135.1, read on the forward strand.
GCTTTCATAAAGCTTGAAATGTTACTTTTTAGAAAATCACATACATGATTTCTCTTTACACTTTGTGGCAGCTGACAAGATGGCAGGACTGTGTGAAACCCCATGGTCAGGTCTCAAATCCAAAGACAGAATGCAAACTCACTTATTTTGGAATTATAAGGGCTCATTTTATAAATATACACTACCTGCGTATAGTTTCTGTCTGAAATTTATTCTACAGATTCATGATGTCTCTTCGGTCTCTTTGGTGATGGTATTTTCATCACATACACTGTGAAGATTACTGGAATTTTTTGAAATAAAAAGTACATTTCCTAATTCCAAATTGTTAATATAAATTATACTCAACAGTTCCATCATTGATCCTTAGGGAGCACCACATCCCACGCTTCTGTACATTAAATAACAAGCCTTTGTCTTTCTGTCCTAAAGCCAGGAAACTATTCATTCTGCTTAGAACAAAAATTCATCAGTAACCGGAGACGAGCGTTGTAGATACACAGTTGGTCAAGCAGAGAGAATGGAAAGAGAAACAGAGCCAATAGATATGTTTAATTACATTTCTGTTAATTTACTCTTGATTTCCAAAAATGAGTGGGTGTAATCTGTCTGGATTAGAGGTATAATTCCAGGACAGTTCAAATCAATTTAGTAATGTACAATCAGATTCAGGGAAAGGGAGAATGTTGAAACTGACAATAACAGTGAACTATATTTTTAAACATAAAGAGCGAGAGAATTTTAGGAACCAGACATCATGGAAACAAAACAGCATGGATTTAAACCTTTTGTCTATTGAATGCCTTTGGGAATTGCATTAATTTTGAGTTTCATTATTTTATTTTAAAAAACGCAGTTATATGTCTGATTTTATGTTTATTTATATATATTTATTATTAATTTACCTATGAATGTTTTTATGTACCTGGATAAACTGATTTTAGGAACTATGAAGAAACAGAAGGAATTGACAATCATCTTAAGTGTTACAATGAAAATGAAGATTTGGAGGATGCAATGCACGCAGGCAGTCCATTGTCTGCATTAGTTGGCTGATATTGTTTATTTACAGTCAATCAAAAGAACACGGCAGTGTACACTGGATTAATTAGGAACTAATACAGTTTTATAGAACTCTAGTAATATTGAATGTGTTCAATTTGATCTATTTTCCATTTAAATACTTAATCTGTTAGTTAAACAATAGTTTATCTTTTTATACATTTATACCTATGAAACTTTGAATAGTTGGGGCAGCCGTTTATTTGGGCCAAAATTTACCGTGCCTGGTGTGTCCCAATTAACCAGAATCCACTGTATATTGTTATTTTTCATTGTTGTCATGGGCTTTTACTGAATTGAAAAGAAGATTTCCCTTTTATAAAGTGCCTTTTGCATGAGCCAAAATATAAGAGTGTTTTTTTTTCTAGTATTATTGTAAATAAGAGAAAACAACATACAAGTTAAAACATGCAGGTTACAAATCCATTCATAAAGCTAACTCATAGCAGGTTGAGTTAATATCATTCATTGCTCTTATACCATACTCGATCTTTGCCATGACTCATTATTACCCTGTAACACGTGTCATGTACCCAATAATAGTCCTAACATTTTAATACATATAACATATCTCAACTTTTGTCAGTTTATCATTTCCAGTTCATCAAGATGTGTGCTAACTTATTTACTGCTAGCTTGTTCTGTGGGTATGCTCCATTAGTAAAGATGGCAGATAAACTCAAAATTAATTTTACAAAGATTCTTAAAATTCTCTAGACAACAGATATTTATCCCATTGAGCAAAGCTGAATTTGACCCTATTACCAGAATTGAAAGGACAAAATTTAAATCCAATTCACAGAAATGTTCAAAGTTAATCTGCTTAATTTTGTAATGAAAAATGAATAGTTTGTCAGAACAGCAACTGAGTTTTAGACCATGTTCATATTACACACATGTAGACAGGCTAAAAGATGCTACAGAAACTTATATTGCTTTAAGATTCATGTAACTGCACAGTCACATTAGTAGTATTAGGGTATTCTTGGGTAGTCTAGGGTATTCCAAGATTATCACTTCTATTCATAGCTATCATAAAATTCATAACTTTTAAACCCTTACCGCACGACGGATGAGGTTACTCGTCGGGTGCACTCTTCTTCCCAGGACTATTGCCAAGTACACTGAGCCATGAGCAATCTTGTTTCAAAGCTGAAAAATGTATCAAAAAACAACCGTCAAACTTCGGACCTTTACCATATGCTTGAATGCCCTGAAACCCTATCCAATACTCCAAGCATCTCATAAGTGAGATAAACTTCAATGTGGCTGAAGGAGAGGGGGGGGGGGAGGGAACACAAAATTGATTCCATAAGCAATCATTGGTGTCCCTTACAACATGACAGTATTCCTCAAGTTTGGCGTTTATAGCTATTGACATTCAACTCTGAATGGTTCACTATCTATCAAGATAAATCATGAATACTTTATGAGACAGACAACATTTGCTTACCTGAAGGATACACAAAGACCATAAAGCATATTCTGGTATGAGATGAGAAAACTGCTAATAAGTTAGTTATAAAGATGTAGAAAATACTACTGAATGCTATACATCTTGGAATAAATAATTGCTAAATATTTGTGCACTGAAGACTGCAGCAACTTATTTGTATTTAGTCTTTTTAAGTTCTTGGATTGTGGTTCAGCTGTCAAATGAAAAATTATTTTAAATACTACCTCTGATTTTTTATTACTTAATTCAAGATAAATCAGCAGCTAGTTTCGCTTAAACGTGCAAAACTACTGGTTTTTTTAGTTTCCAGTCGCAATATCATACGTGCTCCTCTAATACCAAATACATTTAATACTTCTTGGTCAGGACTCCCAAGGGTGGAGCAATTCTTTATTGGGAACTTGCCAAAGTTAAATCAATGCTAATGTTCAATGGATATTAGAATTACCTGTAAAGTTCATAATGAGTGTGTCAGAATTATATTTTAAGGATTTTAAAAATCTTTCTACTGTAAATAGAGCATAATTCGCTGATTCTTGCTTTTCCCAGTCAAGATCTATTGCAGCATTGTTTCTGTTACTATCACTCAGATCACTGGGCTGCAAGAACTAGGGATTAAACCACATACCTTTCTAATTTATTGCTAAAATTCCAAACTAAACAATTTTACATCTTCATAGCATAAAAGCAAAAGGTTGATGCTAATTTCTTAAGTAATTGTGTAAGTTAAACCCAGAAATATAATGGCCAGAATTTTTGGCTTTGCAATTTTCTCTTTGTCAAAATGAAGAGTAATAAACATTCAATCTGCAGACTCCTGGTGTGCAAGGTTTGGACAACTGTGTATATTTTGATTCTATACTTTACATTTTTTTTGCATTCTCTCCTAAAAACTGTTAATTCAAAATTACATAAGATTTCTGATACACCAGCAGTCTCCCATTGTTAATCCTTTTTTATATTTTAGAAAGTGATGGCGGAATTAAAACACCATAAGCAGTGTCAAAGCCATCTTATAATCAATCAGCCTTCCATCAGTGGTTATAGAAATCTGACTTGAAGCAGAAATTCTTGCCAATTATCCATTCTCTAGTCTAAGAACTATTATAGCATTCTTCTTATTACCCTGACTTGGATCACTAGTTTGCACAGAGCCAGGATGAAACTACAAATCTCTCCAGTTTGTTGCTAGAATTACACCTCATTCAACTGGGAAAATACCATGGTTATTGTACATTGCATATTGGGTTACACCACAAACACATACCTAAGGTAACTCAATTTTCATTATGGATTAACTGAGATACTAATAGATAATGGGCTGTACATTTTAAGCTGTATGGTCCAATGCACTCAAGGGGAAAACAGCAAACATTTTCTGGATATGCTTAGTGGGGAAGTTGGGGTGGGTGGGGGTGGAAGGCAGAGAGGTACATGTTGGAAAATAAACATCTCTATAAACTGTTATAGCACTTATTCAGCAGGGCATCCACTATGACTCTCTCTGGTCTTCTTTTGAAGGATAGCAGTTACTACCCATGATTCAGACACTATCAATGTGATTTCTATTTAATATGGATTAATAAGTAGGGGGATGCTAGATAGGAGGGAAAGGAAAAATCTAAATAAAATAATATAAACGTGTCTAGGTTTTTGCTAGCAGCTACTCTTGAGAGGGTGCCCGAGGACAATTCAATTTTTTGGACAACTGCAGTAAAGGGAAAATGAGTGTTCAACTGAGAGACTCTATTAATCAAGAGTGATTGATTGGAGGAAAAAGTTGCCTTAACTGTTAGAACCATAGAACATTACAGCACAGAAACAGGCCTTTTGGCCCTTCTTGGCTGTGCCAATCCTGTTCTTGGATCAGGATTCCCCAGATTGCCAGAAAGCAATGTGCATTTAGCAACAGACATAAAGAGAGGAGTGAGAAGGCAGTTGCTTAGTGAAACTAATTTGCCTGGATGCTGACAAGCTAAATTTATAAGTTACTTCTTTGAAGATACTTTGGGAAGAGTGAAGACTTGCACTAAACCTTGGCCAAGAAGATGCTCTGATAACCACAAGTGAGGCAACTGTGGTATAATGTCAAGAAACAAAGTAGATGGTCAATTTTTAATTGACCTAAGGAATGCAATTAAAACTTGCAGACTGCAAAGGTTGGAATATGTGTTAAAATAGAACAAACGATCAGGAACAGTATGCTAATTGAATACAAGAAATGTATTGCTCAAAATCAAATATGAGAAAGAAAACAAAGGGGTAACTAAATGAGTTAATTGCTGGAGCAAGAAATACTTCAATCTAACGAAGTACCCAGACCAAAAGCTGTGGATGAACCAGGAGATTCATAGCCTGCTGAGGGCTACATGTGGCATTCAAGACCAGTGATCTAGAACAATGCAAGAAGTCCAGTACGACCTACGGAAGGCTATTGTAAGGGTGAAATAACAATTCTGACTGAGATCAGAGATGGAATCAGATGCACGTTAGCTCTGGTAGGGTTTGCAGGCAATTTCTTCCTACAAGATGAAACCTAACAGCATGAATGGCTGTGAAGCTTCACTCTCAGATGAGTTCAATGTCTTTTATGCATGCTTTGAAAGGGAGAATAAAATTAGACCTCTGTGAATCTCTGCAGCATCTGGTGACCTCATGATCTCCGTCTCAGAGGCTGGTATCAGAACAGCTTTCAAGAGGGTAAATCCTCACAAAGCTTCAGACCCCGATGGTGTACCTGCTGAGGTGCTGAAACCAGTGCCAACCAACTGGCGGACATCTTCAATCACTCACTGCTGCAACAGGAGAATTCCACGTGCTTCAAAAGGGCAACAATCATACCAGTGCCCAAGAGCAGGGTGAGCTGCCTCAATGCTTGTCACCCAGTTGCACTCACATCTACTGTGACTAAGTGCTTTTAGAGGATGATCATGGCTAGAATCAAATCCTGCCCAAGCAAGGACCTGGAGCCATGCAATTTGCCTATTGCTATAATAGAACTAGTGGATGGAATCTCATTGGCTCTCCATTCAGCCTTAGATCACCTGGACAATAGCAATACCTACATCTGGTTGCTGTTTATTGACTACAGCTCAATGTTCAACACAATCATACCCTCAGATCTAATCAACAAGTTCCAAAACCTGGGCCTTGAAACCTCCCTCTGCGACTGTATCCTTGTCTTCCTCATGGAGACCATAGTTTGTGCAGATCAGAAATAACATCTCCTCCTCACTGACAATCAACATTGGCTTACCTCAGGAATGTGCATTTCGTCCACTGCTCTACTCTCTCTACACCCGCGATTCTGTTGCAAGGGTCAGTTCAAACGCCATCTATAAATTTACTGGCAACACCACTATTGTTGGCAGAATTTCAGATGGTGATGAGGCGGCATACAGGAGCAAGAACGATCAGCTGGTTGAGTGGTTTCACAGCAACAATCTTGCATTCAACATCAGTAAGACCAAGGAATTGATTGTGGACTTTAGGAGGAGGGAGTCAACAGAACGCACACACCAGTCCTCATCAAGAGATCAAAGGTGGAAAGGGTGCGCTGTTTCAAGTTCCTGGGAGGATATATCCTGGGACCAACATATTGATGCGATTTCAAAGACAACGTGACAGTGCCTATATTTCATTAGGAATTTGAGGAGGGTTGGTATGTTACCAAAGACTCTCAGAAATTTCTTCAGATGTGTGTGGAGAGCATTCTGTTTGTATCACGGTCTGGTATAGAAGGGCCATCACACAGGTGCAGAAGCTTGCAAACTCTGCCAACTTCATCATGGGCACTAGCCTCCCCAACATCCGGGACACTTCAAAAGGCAATGCCATCATTAAGGACACCCATCACTCAGGACATGCCCTCTTCTCATTGCCTCCATCGAGGAGGTGGTACAGGAGTCACAAGACATACACTCAATGTTTCAAGAATAACTTCTTCCCCTTTGCCAGCAGATTTCTGAATGAACAATGAACCCATGAATACTACCTCAATATTTGATTTTCCACTCTTTATGCATTACTTAATTATTGTGATATACAGTTTTTTATTATGTATTGCAACATGCTGCTGCCACAAAATAACAAATTTCATGACATATGTCCGTGATATTAAACCTGATTCTGATATGAGAAGCTTATAACCAATATGTTTGTACTCATGGATGTTGTAGACAGAGAATAGATCCCTTAAACAGGGTTAAAGCAATTCTTAAAATTAGGGAAGACATAAAATTAGCACAATCTTACAAACTAACTGTGACTTTAAAGTGGATATGATGCAAATCCTCTGGAATCTTGCTTAAACTGAAGAGATGCAAATACAAAGATTGTACTGTTGATTTTTTTTGTTCTAAATTAACATAATTGGAGACAAGGTCAGGTAACAGGCCCTTCCAACAACACACACAAAATGCTGGAGGAACTCAGCATGCCAGGCAGCATCTAGGAAAAGAGTACAGTCGACATTTTGGGCCGAAACCCTTCAGCAGGACTGGAGAAAGAAAGATGAGGACTAGATGTAAAAGGTGGGATGGGGGGGGGGGGGGTGGAAGAGAAACACCAAGTGACAGGTGAAACCTGAATAGGGAAGGATGAAGTAAAGAGCTAGGAAGTTGATTGGTGAAAGAGACAGAAGGCCATGGAAGAAAGAAAAGGTGGGAGGAGCCTCAGAGGGAGGCGATGGGTGGGCAAGGAGATAATATGAGAGGGGGAAAAAGGGGATGGGGAATGGTAAAGGAGTGAAAGGCATTACCAGAAGTTCGAGAAATCAATGTTCACGCCATCAGGTTGGAGGCTACCTGAACAGAATACACGACAGTGGAGGAGGCCATAGATGGACATATTGGAATGGGAATTGGAAGTGGAATTAAAATGGGTGGCCACTGGGAGATCCCACTTTTTCTGGTGGATAGAGCATAGGTGCTCAGGGAAGCGGTTTCCCATTCTACATCGGATCTCACCAATATAGAGGAGGCCACACCGGGAGCAGCTGACACTATATGACCCCAACAGACTCATAGGTGAAGTGTCGCCTCACCTGGAAGGACTGTTTGGGGCCCTGAATGGTATGAGGGAGGTGGTGTAGGGGCTGGTGTAGCACTTGTTCCACTTGCAAGGACAGGTGCCAGGAGGGAGATCAGTGGGGAGGGACGAATGGACAAGGGAGTTGTGTAGTGAGTGATCCCTGTGGAAAGCAGAAATTGAGGGGAAGTAAAAGATGTGCTTGGTGGTGGGATCCCACTGGAAGTGACGGAGATTTTGGTGAATTATGTGCTGGACATGGAGGCTGGTGGGATGATAGATGAGGACAAAAGGAACCCTATCCCTGACAGGGTAGCAGGAGGATGGGGTGGGAGCAGACGCGTGTGAAATGGAAGAGATGCGTTTGAGGACAACTTTGATGGTGGGGGAAGGGAAGTCCCCTTCTTTGAAAAAGGAGGACATCTCCTTCATTCTAGAACGAAAACCCTCATGCTGAGAGCAGATGCGATGGAGACTGAGGAACTGAGAGAAGGGGTTGGTGTTTTTACAAGGAACAGGGTGGGACGATGTAACTGTGAGAGTCTGTGGATTTATAATAGACATCAGTAGATAAGCTGTTTCCAGAGGTAGAGACAGTGAAATCGAGAAAGGGGAGAGAGGTGTTGGAAATGCACCAGGTAAATTTAAGGGCAGGGTGGAAGTTGGAGGCAAAGTGGATGAAGTTGACGAGTTCAGCATGGGTGCAGGAAGCAGCAGCCTTTCTGGCTCAATGAGCCCACACCGGCCAATTACAACCCTGTGAGCGATTAACCTGCTAACCCAATGTCTGAGGAAATAGGAGCACCCAACAGTCACGAGGAGAACATACAAACGCCCTACAGACATCTGCAGAACTGAACGTAGGTCACTGGCACTATGTGAACGACTGTGCTATGGAAGTTAGAAGTTATAATGTTCAATGGACAACAAAATAGGATTGGAGATTATTGTAAAAGTCTCGAGTTGTTGAATTGTGGATGTAAGTTTGAGGGATAGTGCTCAGCCACAGATATTAATGTGTAAGATTTGCTAAAAGATAAACGAAACAAATGATGTCACTGGCCATGGCAAAAACTTTGGAATATTGAGTTAGAATCAATGACCTGTTTTCTTGTTGAAAGTACACACACCCACATATATTAATCTCCAGCTTCAATATCATTTGTGCTCTTCTAAATTGAATATTTTTAATAATTATTGGCCAGTACTCCTGAGATAGAGGAATTCCTTATTGGGGATTTGTCAAAATTAATCTAAATTAACTTTAAGTCAATTTTAATGCTTGGCAAATTAGAAATACCCACAGAGTTCATAATATCATGAGTGTGTCTGAATTTCATTTTAAGGTTTTTATGTACATTGTACTAATTCTTGTTGAATATCCTTCATTTAGTCCAAATTTCTTCTAAGTATGATGACCCAAATCACTAGAATGCATGGACTAAGGCTTAAATAATGAACCATTTGAATTTTATTACAAACATTTGAAAATATATATATTCGCATTTTCACAGCACAAGAGCAAAATTATTCTGTTAATTTTTTCTAAATTATGTAATTTCACAGAAATAGAATTACAATGACCAGAATTTTTGACTTTACATTCTGCAGACTGCAATTTTCTCCTTGTTAAACTCTTACACTGTGTGAGCACAAAGGAAGAGTATGAAAGTGAATGAATGGAATTGTCAGATCTTTTATTTCTTGAAGCTGATTATGGATGCCATCACGAAACAGTGCCATACTTTTCGTGCTAACAGTGCTAACTGAAAATCAGCAAATGCATACCACTGTTAAGGGAAGTTTAAAAGGGCCTGCAGCCTATTTGGACTTAGCCCCTTTATATTAAAAGATGTAGCAGATTAGTGATTTAGAAATATTCCTAATGAGGCACTGCCTTATCAGCAGGAGATGCTAGAAGAGTAAAATAGCTTCTTGCCAATGGCTCAGCTTTCGGTAGGTGAGGCCTCCAACCATTCGTGCTACCAATTTTCCTACACTGTGCTGCATTTACGTGGTTCCAGTTTATGGGGCTTAACCTGTTGGCAGAATGCAACCTTGTCTCAAGGGGAAAGGCTCTCCCAGGAACCTGTGTAATGTAATAAGTTCACGTAGGTGGTCACCGAACCAGCTACACTCAGAAAACAGCATAGAAATCCTTGGACGTGCCAGTTTTGCTCTCTTTCAAAACTGTCAACTTCTTTTTTAAAGACAAGAAATTCAGCAGTTGTTGGAAATCCAAAGCAACACACACAAAATGCTGGAGGAACTCAGCAAGTCAGGCAGCATCCAATGGGAATGAACATATGACATTAACCCTTTCCCAGGTCTGGAAAGGAAGGGGGAAGATGCCAGAATAAAAAGGTGGAGTGGGGGTGAGGGAAAGAAGGATAGCTGGAAGGTAATAGGTGAAGCAGTTGAGTGGAAAAGGTAAAGGGGCTGGAGATGAAGGAATCTGATAGGAGAGGAGAATAAGAGAGTGGGCCATAGTAGGAAGGGAAGACAGAGAATGAGGAGGTGAAAGGCAGGTGAGAAGAAGTAAGAGGCCAGAGTAGGGAATAAAAGAAGAGGGGAGGGGAAGGAAATTTATTTTACCTGAAGTTCTTTTTTAAATACTTATGAATACTCAGCACATTCAAATACTTTAAAAAAATAAACTCAAATTATCAAAGTTGGTTGAAAGGAATTATTAAATTTTAAAGAATTAAAATGACATCAACTAAAATATTAAAGACAATAAAACAATTATAATCATTCCAGCAAGCATAATAAAATTGCATCTGGGCTTATTCTTGTTATCCACTCACTCCACTGTAGAGATAGGGAGATGGAGAGAGGGGGAGAGAGGGGGAGAGAGGGGGAGAGAGGGGGAGAGAGGGGGAGAGAGGGGGAGAGAGGGGGAGAGAGGGGGAGAGAGGGGGAGAGAGGGGAGAGATAGAGAGAGAGAGATAGAGAGATAGAGAGATAGAGGGGGAGAGAGGGGGAGAGATAGAGAGAGAGAGAGAGAGAGAGATAGAGAGAGAGAAATTCTGACATAGAGAGGGAGGCAGAGAAATTGTGATAGAGACAGAACGTGTGTGTGTGAGTGTGTGTGAGTGTGTGTGAGAGAGGGAGAGAGGGAGAGAGGGAGAGAGGGAGAGAGGGAGAGAGGGAGAGAGGGAGAGAGGGAGAGAGGGAGAGAGGGAGAGAGGGAGAGAGGGAGAGCGGGAGAGAGGGAGAGGGAGAGAGAGAAAGATAAAATTCTGACAGAGGGGGAGCAGGGAGGTGGAGAGTGAGAGAGACACACACACATCAGCCGCACACTCCACAGAAATGAACTGGTCCATGGATCAAGCACCAGGCCCATAGGTAAATTAAGTAAACTCTCCAGATGGAGTCGAGCAGCAGAGCACTGATAGATTTGTGAGCTGGAACCTATCAGGCTCCAACTTAGATATGCAGAAAGACATTATACATTATGAAAATGATTACAGCTGTAGATTATTTCTTTTGAATGATTCAACAAATAAAACCAGATTATATTTTTCCCCAGGCACTTATTCTGGTCTTTATTAGCAAAATTCTAACAAAGCATGTGCAACTATCTAATTTTTACAGAAACAGTCCTATCAGTTCTCTCATATCAGATCAGATCTGTACCTCAGATCCACTTAAGTGTCCATAGCACCTCAACAGCAACAATTCATATTTGTGAAGCACTAATTTATCAATATATCAAAAAATTCATATGGCCATTATTAAACAAAATGTGATATATATATTTATTAGTGAATAGTTTGGTATGAGAGTTATTTTTCAAGCAATGTTTTAAAGAAGGAAAAAGAGGTAAAACAGTTGCAATACTTAGGTGAAAAAAACTCCTTTGTTTGCCAGCAATTCAGAAATGAGTGCATTCATCAACCTTCAGCAATTAACAGAATAATAAAATACGGTATAATCAAGAGGCTAGAACTACAGAAAACTAAAACCGTAGTAGAACTGGATGAGATGAAGAAATAAATCATGGACGTGCTTGAAAATAAAGAAAACATTTAATATCTAGCTATTGCTTAATCAGAAACTAGGTCAATGAGTGCAAGGTTGATGGGGGAAAGGTACTCGTGAATTAGGACAGCAAACATCAGGTTTACTTCAAATTTAGTTGTAACAATAAAGCAACAAAATTCAAATTAATCAATTTCTGCTTCGTTTTCCTTTCCCAAGATGATAATATTTGATATTTGCACCAGGTTTATCCACCTAAAAACAGCTTGAGTCCAATATAGAATACGTTTCTTAATATATTGTTATTTGACTCCTGGATCCTCTCTGTTTCTCCATATATTGCATTTGCTGCAGTGAAGAAAAAATGTATTTCAATGCCACAGCTATTTTGTTATTCCCTGGACATTCCATACATCTCTCATCAATATCTTTCCAGGGCACACATTTTGTTTTGCTCATTCTTTGTTTTTCATAGTTGCAGATGGTCTGACAATTCCATTTTCTAATTCTTGCTAACCTTAATCTCAAATTTACCCTCTTCCTTCAAAAATTCAACCTTTTCATTATTTGTATGCATGGTAGAATGCTGATACATCCATTAAATGTTTCCACATTACCAAATCCTTTATTATTTTTAAAAAAGATTACATTGCCAGTCAATCCTCTAAATTCCAGAATAATTTATACAACTTATTCTCTTCATTTATTTACTTAGGTCCAGTATGATTTTTCTAAATTTGAACAGTACTGCCTTCTAAAAGGTAGTAAAATTTTGACTCAATGCGCCAAATAGGTATCTCATGAAGAACATTGTTATAAAAGCCTTCATTCCATTAGGATTATTGATTACAGTTTTATACCTCTCACAGTTTCATTGATTGCACTTGTGGGTCTTCATATCTTGTTAATTCTCCTTGTTCTTAACACTTCATGAATGAAAACAGTAATGCATCAGGTTTTCCTCCAAGTCACATAATAAAATTCCTGGACTGACGCTGAGCTTAAACATTAAGTCTTCGCCCAACATATTATGAGAATATCTTTAGCTGCAGTATTCGCATCCTAAGGCAATATCTCACCGTATCCTCAAGGGGAGTTGGGGACTGATAATTAATATTGGCCTGGCTAACTCCACATCCCATAAAATAAACAGAAATAAATAAAATTCAAAATATTTTCAGGAAGAGTACAGCAAAGAAAGAGGCCTTTCAACCCAGTGTTGTGGTAAATGAATTAAACTCATGACACCTAATCCTTTCTGCATTCACATGGCCGATATCCCTCCTTCTCTGCTTATGCATGTGCATATTGAACACCTTTACTGTATCTGCCTCCATCACCACCCCCGACAACATGTTCCAGGCAGCCACCACAATATGAATATAAAGAAATCTTGCCCTGCTTTTTCCTCCAGTCCTTCTGAAGGGTTTCCGCCTGAAACGTCAACTGTACTCTTTTCCATAGATGCTGCCTGGCCTGCTGAGTTCCTCCAGCATTTTGTGTGTGTGTTGCCCTGCACATCACCTTTGAACTCCTTCCCACCTCAAATGCATAGTCTCTGGTAGTGGCTCTAACTATATTTTAATATAAACATCGATCAGGTCTCGCCTCAGCATCCACTCCAAAGAAAACAAACCAAGTTTTTCCAACCCTTTCTTATAGTACATTCCCTCTAATCGAGACAGCAACCTGATAAACTTCTGTTGCACCCTGTCTATAGCCTCCCAACACTTTCTATAACAGGTCTCCAGAAGCAGCCGAAGAGAGTTTTATAAAATTACGCTACAACTTCCTGATTGTTGAACTCAATGCCTTGACTAATAAAGTTAAGCTTGTCATACACTTTTTTATATAACCCTATTGACTTGGATGGCCACTTTCAGGGGATTATGACTTAGACCCCAAGATCCCTCTCTATATCAGTACTGTTAAAGGTCCTAGCCATTAACTGTGTACTTCATGGGGAATTTCAATATGCAGGTAGATTGGCAAAATCAGGTTGGTGCTGGAGTTCAGGAGGGGGAATTTCTAGAGAGCCTATGAGATGGCTTTTTAGAGCAGCTCATGGTTGAGCCCACTAGAGGGTCAAATATTCTGGATTGGGGTGTTGTGCGATGAACCAGAATTGATTAGAGAGTTTAAGGTAAAAGAACCCTTAGGGGTTAAGTTATCATAATATAATCAAATTTACCCTGAAATTTGAGGAAAGGCTAAAGTCAAATGTATCAGTATTAGAGTGGAGCAAAGGGAATTACAGAGGCATGAGAGAGGAGTTGGCCCAAATTGATTGGAAAAGAACACTGGCAGGGATGATGGCAGAGCAGCAATGGCTGGAATTTCTGGAAGCAATTCTGAAGGCACAGAATATATACATCCCAAAAAATGTATTCCAAAAGCAAGGTGACAAATGTAGCTAACAAGAGAAGTCAAAGTCAACATAAAAGCCAAAGAGGGAGTATATAATAGACCAAAAATTAATGGGGAGTTAGAGGATTGGGAAACTTTTAAAAATCAACAGGTAACAAAAGTAGTAATTAAGAAAGAAAAGATGGAATATAAAAGTAAGCTAGTCAATGATATTAAAGAGGATACCGAAAGTTTTTTCAGGTACATAAAGTGTAAAAGAGAGGCGAGAGTTGACATCACCTTGCTGGATAACAACGCTCGAAAGGTATTAATGGGGGACATGAAATGGCGGAAGGACTGAATAAGTATTTTGTATTAGTCTTCACTGTGGAAGACACCAGCGGTATGGTGGAAATTCCAGTGTGTGAAGTTGCCATTACTAGGAGGTAGGTTTCTTGGGGACTTGAAGGGTCTGAAGGTAGATGGAGTACACCCCAGGGCTCTGAAAGAGGTGGCCGAAGAAACTGTGGAGGCATTAGTGAATTTCTTTCAATAGGGAATGGTTCCAGAAGATTGGAATTTTGCAAAAGTCACTCCACTCTTCAAGAGAAGAAGAGAGGCAGAAGAAAGGAAATTATAGGCCACTTAGTCTTACTTCAGAGGTTGGGAAAACATTGGAGTAGATTTTTAAGGGTGTGGCTTTGGGGTACTTGAAGGAACATGATAAATGGGCCATTGTCAGCATGGTTTCCATTAGGGAAATTCCTACCTGACAAATTTGTTTGATTTCTTTGAAGAAATAACAAGCAGAATAGACAAAGGAGAATTAGTTGATGTTGTGTATTTGGACTTTCAGAAGGCCTTTGAGAAGAAGCTACACATGAGGTTGCTTAACAAGTTATGAGCCCATGGTGTTGCAGGAAAGATTCTAGCATGGATAAAGCAGCAGTTGTTTGGCAGGAGGCAAAGAGTGGGAATAAATGGAGCCTTTTCTGGTTGGCTGCCAGTGACAAGTGGTGTTCCATAGGGGTCTGTGTTGGGATTGATTCTTTTTACGTTATATGTATGATGGAATTGAAGGGTTTGTTCCAAAATCTGCAGATGAAATGAAGATAAGTGGAGAGGCAGGTAGTTTTGAGGAAGCAGAGTGCCTACAGAAAGGCAGACAGTTTAGGAGGATGGGCAAAGAAGCGGCAGATGGAATACAGTGTCAGGAAGTGTATGGTCATGCACTTTGGTAAAGAAATAAAAGGGTAGACTATTTTCTAAATGGAGAGAAAATTCAAAACTGTGAGGCATAAAGGGACTTGGGAGGGCTTGTGCAGGATTCCCTAAAGGTTTATTTGCAGCCTGAGTCTATGGTGAGGAAGGCAAATTCAACGTTAGCATTGATATTGAGAGGACTGGAATATCAAAGCAAGGATGCAATGCCGAGACTTTATAAAGCACGGGTGAGGCCTCACTTGGAGTATTGTGATCAGTTTTTGGGCCCCTTAACTTAGAAAGGATGTGGACATTGGAGAGATTTCAAAGGAGGCTCATAAAAATGATACCAGAATTGAACAGCTTGAATAGTGAAAGATCTTGATAAAGTAAATGTGGAGAGGAAGTTTCCAATGTCGAGAGAGTCTAGGACCAGTGAACACAGCCTCAGAATAGAGGGGCATCCTTTTAGAACAGAAATGAGGAGGAATTTCTTTAGCCTGAGGGTGGTGAATCTGTGGAATTCTTTGCCACAAGCAGCTGTGGAGGGTGAATGCTTAAGCCAGACGTTGGTGGATTCTTGATTGGTCCATGCACGAAGGGATATGGGGAGAAAGCAGGAGATTGGGGCTGAGCGGAAACAAGGATCAGCCATAATGAAATAGCGGAACAGACTTAATGGGCCAAATGGCTTAATTCTGCTCCTATATCTTATGGTCTTATGATCTTCCAAAGTGCAACACCTTACACTCATTCAAATTGAGCTCTACCTGCCATTTCTCCTCCTACATTTGCAACTGATGTATGCCCCGCTGTATCCCTTAGCAACCTCCTACATTATTCATAACATCACCAACCTTTGCATCATCTGCAAACCTACTAACCCATCCATCTACATTTTATACAATTGACTTACAAACAGCAGAGGCCCCCAAAGTACAGATCTCTGCAGAAATCACTAGTTACATACCTCCAGCCAGAGTAAGAGCCATCAACCAGTACCTTCTGCCTTCTGTGGACATGCAAATGCTGAATCCAAGCAACCAAGTTACTATGGATCCCACTCATTTAGTCCAAAATTACTCTTTTAAAAAAAAAACACATTAAATTCTTCTCTATTCCGTCATTGGCTGAGAGGAGGTTAGGAACTTTCCTTTCACTTTCTTTTCATCTCCCCATTGGCCTTGCTCTTACATATAAGTAATACCTGTTATGTTTTCCAAACTTCAACAAAAGCTGAACTGAAATATTAACTCTGGTTTTGTCCACACAGCTGCTGTCTGACCTATTGAATGTTTTCACATTTTACGTTTCTATAACACATTTCCTGCTTTACATCTTTCTTACATTTAGGTGAACTCCAGATGCAACCAAAAATGGGGGCAAAAATTCCTCAAAACAATCAAGATTTTGTTAACTTTCCATTTGTTAAAGCAGTCAACTTTTTTGTCTCTCTTGCTACAACTAGGTAGAGGATGGAAAAGCTTCATCTTTTCATCCTCTAATCTAGTTTCGATATCTCTTTGCTAAATATATGGAATTCAAAATAAGGTATCTTTGGTGATCCTTGTTCTCATTTATTCCACTGCAGTGCCATGCTGCCTGCATAGTTTTGAATTAGTGTTCCAGTTACAATTTGTTTACTTTCCTAATTATTTGTATTGATGACTTTAATCCCAATAAAGGCCTTACATCCCTTCACATTAGTCTGGGATTCTCCACAAAATACTTCCCTTTGAAATTTTCCAAAATAAAAATCAAATTGTCTTAAATCATAAAGTCTCTCAGAAATAATTCATAGTGAATCACAAGAAAAGCCATCTCCATTTAGGGTGCTGCGGCATCGAATCTCTGTCAAGAGCTTAATACCAACAAACTACGTCTAAAATGGATGACTTTCATTGTCTGGTGATAACAAAGTGGTTTATAATACGTTCTGTGTGACTAAAGAGAGAGAGAGCAATTTGGAGGAAAAATTGTAACAAATTTCCTTTCACATCATTTTTAGCTTCATGGGAATCAGACAATATTATTCCTCATACTAAAGGCTTTTATTATGTTGCAGGATGCATTATTAAAATCAAATTCCCAAATGTGCAACTTACTTCAAATAAGGACTATAATTAGTCAAGGAATCTATACTAGTTTTATTGCTAAGTGGTCTTCACAGAATAAATATGAAGCCCAGCCTTCACTACTGTAAGAGTAAATAAGCCCATAAGCCTTTATTTCATTCATCACCATCACACCAAGGTTTCCCAGCAACAAATTCCAAACCTGCATCTGAGAAGGACAAAGAGAGCTAGCACTAGGATCAACAAGGCCTATAGATTATCTTCCAACATGAGAAAATCGGCAGATGCTGGAAATCCAAAGCAACACACACAAAATGCCGGAGGAACTCAGCAGGCCAAGCAGCATCTACGGAAATGAATAAACAGTCAATGTTTTGGACTGAGACCCTTCATCAGGACTGGAAAGAAAGAGAAGTCCAAATAATGTGGTGGGTGGAGGGGAGGAAGAAATACAAGGTGGTAGGTAAAACATGGGGGGTTGTGGTGAAGTAAAGTGCTGGTAAGTTGATTGGTGAAAGAGATATAGATGGGACTGGAGAAGGGGGAATCTTATAGGAAAGGATAGAAGACCATGGAAGAAAGGAAAGAAGGAGCAGTAGAGGGAGGTGATGGACAGGTGGGGAGATGCAGCGAAAGAGGGAAACAGAAATTGGGAATTGTGAAGGGGGGCGCAATTACCAGAAGTTCAAGAAATCGATGTTCATGCCACCTGGTTGGAGGCTACCTTGACAGAATATAAAGTATTGGTCCTCCACCTGAGTTTGGCCATAAAAGAGGCCATGGACTGACATGCCAGAAACTTGAATTATTTTCAAATTTGCACACCTTACTTTCATCAGCTCTGAGGAACACCCTCACCACAAACTCGAGGATGTAGCTCACCACTATTTTCTTTAGAAATTGGCAAGAGATGCTGGCCTAGCCTGTGAAGCAGCTTCCCAGAAATGAACAGGTAAAAAATGTACGCCCAGATGCTCAAGGTTGTTGAATGCAACAACGCTGCTGTTACAGCACAGCACAATAGAGTCTGCAGGTTTCCTGAGTTATACAATACAGGAGGTGGTACGTATGTCCAAATGGCTCATAATGGTAATTTGGGTGCCATTCCATGGGGCAGAGAGAGGCAGGAAGCGCGGCAATCTTCAGAATATGTGCTTCTCCTAAACAAGCATTCAACATTAGACCAGTACAGATCACAGCATGAATATTAGGGAAAAGTGAAAGTAGAAATGCGATTGTCTTTGTACTCCACAGCCAGGAGGAAATATTGACACTCCTGTAGCCATCAATAGGAGTCTCTAATGCCATTATGCACTGCTGGTGTCACGTTAAATGACACTGTAGGTTCTTGTAAATGAAACAGCAGAGACGTTTTAAGTTCAAGGGAAACTGTAACAATTCCTTTATTGTCCTCCAAACACAGAGCATAAAACATGGTTTAAAAAAAAACTTCACGTAATGAAGTCATCACATCAGACTAGCCTCCTAAAGTGAATCGCAACTCTATGTCGGTGGTTGTGAATTATGCCCGTTTCCACCCATCACATTACCCTGCAGAGGCTTCCCCAGAATTCACTAAAACTGGCACTGTGAGCCTGACCGGAGCCTGGACGAGCCACCCAGCTCGGGTCCTGTGTCCCACGCGTGGAGTAACAGCTGGTGCCTCTGGCTCGCCCAGAGGTGTGATGACATGCTCAAGGTCCTGTTGTGATGCAAGGGGCACAGTAACGGAATCGTCCAAATCTTGGCGGGCCAGTTTAAGGCGTTCTACTGAAATACATTCAGGCTTACCCATGTTATCTATGATAAAGATCTTTCTCTCCCTGACATTGAGCAATGAATGTCCAAGCCACATCTGAGGCCATCATCAATGCTAGTTGGATGGCGTCTGGCCATCTGGTGGTACAGTCCACCACAGTAAGGAGGTGCGTGAAACCACAGGACCGGGGAAAAGGATCAAACAGGTCCACACTGACGTGGTCAAACCATTGCTCGGGGATCTCAAAAGGTACCAATGGCCCCGAACAAGATGGGTTTTCACCGACTGACTCTCAACACGGGCTGCACTCCAATCACCCACGTCCTTTCTCAGGTTGTGCCGCACAAACTTTAATGTAACCAGTTTCTTTGAGGTCCGAATGCAAGAGGCGATGTTAAAAACAGTGTGCCTCCAGTTTGCAGGCACTATGGGGCAAGGGCAAGCAGTTGAGACATCACACAGGAGGGAAGGCCCAGCTTCTCTGAACTTAATGTCAGCCAACCATAGGCCCATGACCACTGTTTGGCAAGCCTGGACTTCTGGGTCAGTAGCTTGGTCAGCTGCCGTGCCGGCCGAGTAATCCCCTACGTGTACGGCCTCAAAAGCTGGCCATGAGGTAATCAGCCATGGCATTATTTTTACCCTTGATATGTTGTATATCCGTTGTGAACTCGGATATTTAGGCCAGGTGGCATTGCTGCCATGCAGACTAAGAGTCTGGTATCGTGATCATTGCGTGCATGAGGGGTTTCTGGTCAACAAACACTGAAATGGTGGCCCTATGGAAGAAAATGAAAATGGCAGACAGCCAGGTGAGAGAGCACCAAGTCCGCGGTCAAGCGTGTTGTACTTCCTTTCGGGGGCATGGTACTGCCAGTGGAAGAAGGTGCACGGTTGCCACACGCCTCTGATCGACTGATCACGTACAGCACCCACAGCCTAGTCCACAGCATCAGTAGTAATGGCTAAAGGTGTGTTGGGTCTGATCATAGGTGATGCTGGCAGCACACTACTTGAGCATCCGTGTCACATAAGAAATGTCGCCCTGAAAGGGCGTCTGAAATGAACATTAGATGACCCTGGCATCTGGAATGCATGGTGTTCACAGACCTCTGACGTCCTAATGCGCCAGCACTGTTAAAGCTGCAAAGCAGTCTGCACTTACTCGCGTTTGTAAAAACAAGTGTGGTAAAAGCATAGACTTGCCGTTATATAATGCTAACACTTACTAATCTTCAGAAAGGGTTTGCTGAACTAGACTAAATTAGGTTGAAAATAGTATCTTTGTGTTTAGCACACAAGGTTATGACTAATGGGAAGAGCACCAGAACTTAAAGATTTCTCTCCATGGCAGCCATGGTACAGAAGCAAAACAAAGGGGAGAAAGGGATGGGGGTAGGGGGAACGGCTATCTTCTTTGGCTCAGAGCACTCCACCCGTAAATGATCTGGCCAAACTAACAATAATGCTAGGAAAGACCCGAACCACTGAAAGGTGTGGGCAATAATCTCAGCTCACATTTTTTTTTAATAAAACTTAGCTGTAATCATGAAGGAAGAACCACTGATCAGACTGTTGGTCATCATTATGAAGATTCACTGAGGTTTGGAGCTGCCGTGTCCAAAATGTTGATAGAATCATAATCATTGAACACTACAGCACAAAAACAGGCCTTTCAGCCCATTTAGTCTGTATCAAACCATTAATCTGTCCAGTCCCATCAATCTGCACACAGACCATAACCCTCCACACCCCTCTCATCCATGTACCCGTCCTCCAAAATATTGAAATCAACCCCACATCCACCTCATGCACTGGTAGCTCATTACACACACACCACCCTCTGAGTGAAGAAGCTCCCACTCAGGTTCACCTTTCACCGCTAACCCATGGCTTCTAGTTGTAGTCCCAACCCAATGTCAGTGGAAAAAGCCTGCTTGCGTTTACCCTATTTATTTATACCTCCCATAATTTTGTACACTTTTCTATCAAATCTCCCCTCAGTCTTCTATGTTCTAGGGAATAAAGTTCTAACCTATTCAAATTTGCCCTATTCCTCAGATTTCCAAGTCCCAGTAACATCCTTGTAAATTTTCTCTGCACCCTTCCAATTTTCTTTACATCTTTCCTGTAGCTATGTGACCAAAACTGCATACAATACTCCAAATTAGGCCTCACTCACCTCTTATACAATTTCAACATATCTTCCCGACTCCTGTACTCAATACATTAGCTTATGAAGGTCAATGTGCCAAAAGCTTTTTTTTTTTAGAACAGCCTTATCAACCTGTGTCACCACTTTCAAGAAATTATAGATCTGTATTCGTAGATTCCTCTGTTGTACCACGCTCCTCAGTGCCCTAACTCTCACCATGTAAGACCTACCCTGGATGGTCCTCCCAAAGTGCAGCACCTCACACTTGTCTGCATTACATTCCATTGGCTATTTTTCAGCCCATTTTCTTGCTGATCCAGATCCTGCTGCAAACTTTGATGGTCTTTCTCGCTGTCTACTCTACCCACAATCTTAGTGTCATCGGATTGTACAGACACTTTAATTAATGCCTCAGTTCCCAAATTCTCTAACAGATATTGCATCTGGTGATATTGATCAAGAGATTCATTGGAAGTCAAGAATGAGAAACGATACTTATGGTTATGGCCATTTTATGAAGTGTGGCAAGAACAAAAAATGTACAAAGAAAAAACAATGAAAAAGCAAAGAAACAGTAGTCACGGTCATCTCATACTCAGAGTGGAGATAATAACACATTCTAGTGTTAACAATTAACCTACAAAATAGCCAAATTCAAGTGGCTACAGAAAATAGAAGCTTCTAGAAAATGCAGACTCTGCTATGCTACAACTGCCAGAGAATATACTGAGCAATTATATGTTATGTAAGCAATTGCATAAACATTTAAAGCATAGCAGAGTTAAACTACAAGGAAAATATAAGAAGAAAAATAACAAATCTGTACCGTAATCCAACAAGAGTGAATAGTGAGGATCATTAGTTTTCCCCAAAAGCTCCACAATCGAGGAAATGTCCACTTCATAATCTACTCAATACCGTCATGTTAAGGGGAAATGTGCACAAAGCGATTGGACTAATATACATTTTATGGGTTCTAAGCATACCCCAAAAATGACTGCAAATGCAATCTAATGAAGCAAATTGTTTGTACTTATTTTGTACTTCAAAGGCATAGAAGCAAGTTATGACTATCTTCTCATATATTGGGGGTTGGCAATTTGGCCAGATTTCTAGGCAATCATGAATACCATAAAATATTGTTAACATTCTTCCACATAAACATATAATATTGCAATAAATGTCATTAAGGTGCAGGTACAATTAGCCATATGAAGTATGAGCTGAAATCAAGACTTTTTTTAAAAAAAACAGACACGAGTTGCTAAATATTAAGAATATAAGTAATAGGAACAGGAGTAATTCACCTGACTTGTTATGCCTGCTCTGCCATTCAGTAAGATCATTGCTAATCTGATGGCTGATATGACCATGGACTCAGCTCCACCTACCTCAATATTAGATGTGCAGAAAAGATGGGGACGAAACAAGCAGAAAGGTTGTCCATGAGGAACACATTATAGTGCTGAAAAGAGAGAATGTCCTTGAGTATTAAGGATAGAATTCACTTGGTTGTTATGAAGCACAAAAAGAACTATTCTGCTAATAGTTGGCTAATAATCAGTGTACTCTAAAAACCAAACAGTTACAAAGAGATGGAAGAGCATACAGGCGGGAAAATTAAAGGTGCAGTGTACACGAGTGGTAATATTGGGGGACTACAGTGATGACTGAGATAATGCTAAAGTGAAGGACAACACTTAAAATGAATATAACTAACAATAGGATAAAATCTTGTCTAGGATAAAGTTAACATAGGATAAAATCATTTAATATGCAGTTATGTAAGTACATAGTCAGAGCATTAATAAAGTAACATTAGCACTGGCATTTTTCCAGTGACTCCATGAACCCTATCAAATAAATCAGGTTACTACAATGGTGCAGGTACTACACCAGTCCTCTTTGCGTTAAAGTTATAAGCCAAATAAGAAATGCCTGTAATGTCTAATCTGTACAAAATCAAAGAGCAGATTCTATGGTCAGATAGCTTAGTCAGTAAGCTAACGATTTTAAAATTTCACGAAGATATCCCAAACTATTGGTACTTACAAAATTAAATGCCAGCATTCCATGTGGAAATGCTAGCATTTCTCAACAAAGCTCAGCCAAAAATTTCTGATAGAATTGTGGATCCATATTCATTATGTTTAAATGTACTAGATGTATTTCTTTTTGGTCTATCAAATGTAATTGAGTCTTGTATTACATTTACAGCACTTTGATATTAATCATGCTCTATTGAGATTCCGCATGTTTTGTGGATGCCTATTTATTGATTGTATCTACAGCTACAATACCTTAATTCCAAACAGACTCATCTCCAAACTCCTAGACTTAGATCTTAGTACCCCACCTGCAACTGGATCCTTGACTTCCAGACCAACAGAGCACAATCAGTAAGGATAGGCAGCAAAACCACCTCAAAGCCAATGCCCTACAAGGCTCCATCCTCAGTCCCTTAATCTATTCCCTATACCCTATAATAGTGACCAGACTCTATTCACATTTTGCAGATACCACCACCATAAGCAGCCAGATCTCAAACAATGACAAGATGAAGCCAGGAAGGAAATAGAGAGCCTAGAGGCATTATGTAAAAACAACACGTTCTCCCTCAAGGTCAGCAAAACAAAAGAGCTGGTCATTGACCTGAGGAAATGGGGCAGAATATATTGCTTTGTCCTGATCAATGGTGCTAAGATGGAGATTGCTGAGAGTTTAAAGTTCTTTGGAGAAAATATCACCAATGATTTGCCCTGAAGCAGATACATGGATGTTAAAGGCAAGAGAACACATCAGTGCCTCTACCTCCTCAGAGAACTAAAGACATTCGGCATGTCCCCAATGATACCAAAGGTATGTATCAGCAGACTACCCTAGTGTTTTAAAACACCTGAACATATGAGTATATACAATGAAGATGAACTGTTCATCTCTCAATCTATTTCATCATGATACGCGCACTTCTTTCATCTACCTGTCTATTTTTTTCTGTAAATGTAACACTATATTCTGCATTGGTTTTTCCCCCTTTTTGAATGACCTTAACATACTTACACATGGAATGAACTGCTTCAATGGCATACAAATAAAAGTTTTCACAGTATCTCAGTATATATGGCAATAATAAACCAAGTACCAGTTAATACAGGGATTGGTCCCTGTGGTTCTCACATGACAATTGATTCTCAAAACCTTTCAGCATCACAATTTCTCAATACGTTAAAGTGTGATATTTTAAATAGGAAAAAATATATCTGGATACAAAACAGCAAGCTTTGAAAGGTGATAAAGGAGCATTGGGAGGTGCTGATTCTCATATGACATGGTAAATCCATAATGCTTAATGTTTATAAATATTAACACAAGTATCATTTTTATTTTATTATTTTATTCATTGATTTGACTATTTGTGATGTGGCCATGTAATAGGAGATATCATTTCTAAGATTTAAACACCTAATACAACTACCACATTTCTGAAGATATTGAGAACTGTAAATATGTTGGTAACAGTTCAGAAACTTTAAAAACTGTTTATTTTTTTAAACATTCTCCTCTTGGAATATTTTTTAAAAAAGTGAAGGCGCATCATAAAAATTCCCTTCCTGAACAACGAAGATAAAATAATAACATACTACTGCCATGAAGAAACAAAGACTAGAAGAACCCAGGACATTAGTAATGGGAATATTAAAGGATATTCCAGGATGCACTATCAGAAGACAACATCTGAATTGCACAGTTGACCATTACGTTTCCATTTCACTCTTAAATTAGGTGATCTCTTCAAATAAACTCACACACGTTATTCTGCAAACACAGCCATCCTTTTTCTATACATTTTTCTATTTATTCACCACTACTATTATTCTTTATCTTTCTATAACTTAAGTCTCTGTCTGACAAGCAAATTATTAACTGAATGAATATCTAAAATTACTGTCATTCAGAGGTCTATTTCTTCCCACTTACAGCAAAGAAAATGAAAAACACAGGGGTAAGTGACCAGAAGGTCGGCCTCCGGAGATCTCACAATTAACAGCAGCAAGGAAGGTGTCCTGGCAGTCACAGCTTTCAGAGATGGGGATGGACTCTGGAGCTTCCTGACAATATATTTCAATGCAATTTTCAAGAAATATTGACCTAACTTCAATTGCCTGTCAAACTTAAACATTCTCATTTCGATGAGTTACACCATTCAGAATCAATTGCTATCACTAATATATAATGCTTGCTGTGCAGCACCCAGTACAGAGCAAAGATCTAAAATTAATATAAATTACAAAAAGTCAATAAGTAGTGCAAGAAGAGGACAAATTAAATAACGTTCGTGGATCATTCAGAAATCTGATGGCAAAGGGGAAGAAGCTGTTCCCAAATCATTCAGTGTGGGTCTCTAGGCTTCGATACATCCTCTTTGATGGCAGTAATGAGAAAAGGATGTCCCAGATGGTGAAGATCCTCAACGATGGATGTTCTCAATGGCAGTGTTTATTGCTTGTGATGGAGCTGGCTAAGTCTCCATTTCCCTGCAGCCACTTGTGATCCTGTGCGTTTGAGACTTCACATCAGACTGCGATGCAATCAGTTAGAATGCCTTCCAACATACACCTATACAAAATTGCAAGTGTCTTTGGTGACATACCGAATATTCTCAAACTCCTAACACAATAGAGCCATTGGCATGCCCTTTTTTGTGATTGCATTGATAGGTTGGGCGCAGGGTAGATCCTCAGAGATGTGGACACCCAGGAGCTTGAAGTTTTCCCAATGCTGACTCCTCAGTGAGGACTGGTGTGTGCTCTCCTGACTTCCCCTTCCGGAAGTCTCACCTCTGTAAGCCTCCTCAATACCACCAGACATTCTACCAACACCTGTTAATAGATGGCTTTTGAGCTACATGTATCCAACAGTCATAAATTTATGAGTGTAGATAGAGTAGGGCAGTGGACTAATCATGCATTTTGAGGTGAGATGACTTGGTCAGTGAGGAGGAAATGTTGTTTCTGATCCGCATTGACTGTGGTCTCTCAGTAAGAAAGTCAAGAATACAATTGCAGAGAGAGATAGAGAAGCCCAGTTTTTGAAACTTGGTTATTTGTACGGAGGGAATGATTCAAGATGTAAAAATTTATTTATCACATGTACATAGGGTGAAATGTATTCAGAATGCTGGAGGAGCTCATCAGATCAGCCAGCATCTATGGAAATGAATAAACAGTTGAAGTTTCAGCCTAAGACCCTTCTTCAGGACTGGAAAGAAAAGGGGAAGACACTTCATTAAGAGACCTGCCGTAATTTGGGGGAGAACTTCATCAAGCACCTACACTCCACACACCAAAAGCACAACATCCTGGTGGCCAAACATTTTAATTCCAATCCCATTCCCATTCTGTCATGTCAGTCGATGGCCTCCTTTTGTGCCACAATGAGGCCACCCTCAGGGTGGAGAAGCAACACCTTACATTCCATCTGGGTAGCCTCCAACCTGATGGCATGAATATTGATTTCTTCTTCCATTAAAAAAAATTCCCTCACCTTCCCCTCTTCTTCTATTCTCCACTTTGGCCTTTTACCTCCTCTCACCTGCCTATCACCTTTTCCTGGTGCCTTTCCTCCTTCCCTTTCTCCTGTGGTCCACTCTCCTCTCCTATCAGATTCCTTCCTCTCCAGCCCTTTACCTTTCCTACCCACTTAGCTTCACCTATCAGCTTCTTGCTAGCCTTCTTCCCCTCCCCCATCTTTTTATTCTGTCATCGTCCCGTTTCCTTTCCAGTCCTGCAGAAGGGTCTTGGACCAAAGCTTCGACTGTTTATTCATTTCCATCGACGCTGCCTGGCCTGCTGAGTTCCTCCAGTATTTTGTATGTGCTGTTTTTCATTTCCAACACCTGCAGAATTTCTCATGAGAGTGAAATGCATTGTTTCTGTTAACAACCAACACACCCAAGGCTGTGCTGGGGACAGCCCATAAATATTGTTGCACATAGTGGCACCAACATAGCATACCCACAATGCTCAGTAGAACAACACAGAGCACAAAAAAAAAACAGAACACAAGCAACAAAACAACAACAGAAAAAGAAGCCCTGTTCTCCCCTCCCATCCATCCTCTAAACTCAAGATAGGTCATATTCTTCAGTTTTCAACTTGCAGTGGGCTCAGCCATCAGACCTTCGACTACCCCAGTGGACTCACAAAGTTTCATAGACCCAGGGCCTCAGCATCCGGACTTCCAATTCAACTGTCAGGCATAGATCCTCAGCACCGACCCCAGGACCCGCCGATGACCAAACACCAGGCTCCAACCTCCAGACTCACCAACGATGGGACCCCAAACTCGGGTCTCACCAATTTGCAAACCCAGGAAATCATCAGACCTTATTCCTCCAACTCCGGAACCCATCGAGAACTCGCTGACCCTGGGGGGACCACCAGTCTTCATCCACACTCTCTGCTGATCCAACATCAGGCCGGACGTCCCAGCCTAGCCTGTGGATATCTCACATCTGCATCGTTTCCCTTCGAATGCAGACCACAGACTTAAGATTTCTGCTTGTCCTCTAAGTCCCCATATTCCAGCCCATAAACACCAACCTGACCCCTAACTACCCTCTCTGTCCTCAAAACCATCCTCACAAATGCAAAATAACTGAGCTACAACCCCAACTGAGGTCATAGCTTGGGCAACTTGAACAGAGTTCAACGCTGGGCTGTAAATAATTAGCAGCAGCATGATGTACATCTTGCAGTTCTTTACATTCTCCAAATCAGGTCAGAGATCCCGTGAGATTGCATCTGCTGTAGACCTGTGGAGGTGGTAGGTGAATTGTAGGAGGTCCAGGTCCTTGCCCAGGCAGGAGTTATTTCTCACCACAACTGACCTCTCAAAACAATTCATTACACTAGAAGTGAATGCTCTGAACATTAGTCATTAGGGCAGCTCACACTGCTCTTCTTGTACCCCTATATAATTCTGCTCTTTTAAAGCAGGTAGCAATTTCAGATTGCAGCAGCAGGAGTTTGAAGATGTCCTTGAACACTTCAGCCAGTTGGTCGGCACAGGTTTTCAGAGTCGGCCATGTACACCATTGAGGCCTGATGCCTTGCGAGGGTTCACCCTCTTGTTGCCTGTTCTGACATCAGCCACTAAAGGTGGGGGACACAGGGTCGCGAGATGCTGTGGGGATTCACACAGCTGTAGTGATACTCTC
The DNA here is from genome assembly GCF_048418815.1 of Hemitrygon akajei. Lineage (NCBI taxonomy): Eukaryota > Metazoa > Chordata > Chondrichthyes > Myliobatiformes > Dasyatidae > Hemitrygon > Hemitrygon akajei. Next base: position 55,558,460 of record NC_133135.1, read on the forward strand.
TTTCTTAATGCATGCATAAAAAACATTGCGTTAAATCAAGGAGTGAAGCTCATTGCAGCTTATGCTGTTAGGTTTCATCTTACAAACCTTGTCATAGTAGTCATGCATCTGACTCTGTCTCAACCCTCACTTGGGGTTGCCTTTTCACTATTATGATAGCCTTCCTCAAGTCATAGCTGGATTTCTTGTAGAATTCTGAATCACAGATCTAGCCCTCAATTGACTGCAGGAAGACGAATCTCAGGGCTGCATACTGTATGCATACTTTGATATTAAATGCACTCTGAATCTTTGAAATCTCCTCATTCACCCAATGCCTTCTGGTTTGGGAAGTCTTGGTACATTCTCAAAAGCACACACTCAACCACACGAGTCTTGAAGAAATCATGAAAGCCATACGCATTCATTCAGTTCCAAGGATGAATCCCTGAATATGGTCCAGTCCTGTGAATGCAACAGTGCTTCAACATCATGCTATTTCTTTCTTTACTTTCATAAACCTACCATTTCTTTCATTTTTCATTCCTCTCCAACAAGACTTCAAAATTTTAGGACATAGGGGTTAATGGAGACCAGGATTGTTAACCTGAGTGTCCAGTCACGATATTCACATCTATCGTGCAAACAAACATAGCTCTACAATTTATCATATAAGTATATTTTCACCTGGTGTTGCACACACAACTGAAATGAAGCAGCAGATAATGAAAGCAAAGACAGTTGTGGAGAGTCCACCAGGGAAGGCTTTTTAGCCCTTCCTGAACTTTGCTCAGCTCACAAGAAATGCTATAAGCCAAAAGCTGTTGACAAAAACTATAATAATTGAGGAATAAAGGGAAGATATGGAAATCTGAAATAAAACCAAAGTGCTGAAAACACAAAATAGGTCAAGCAACACTGTGGAAATGGTTGAAAATCATAAAATACTGTCAATCTTAGAGATCTAAAATAAAATCAGAGAATGTGTTTGAAATATTCACAGGTCTGGACACAACTGTGGGAAAAGGAAATGGGTCAATGATTTAGATCAAAACCTCCTTCATTTGAATTGAGAAAGAGTGAAAAGCAGCTTCTAGATCTACAGAGAGGGTAGAGCAGGGAGACCACAGGAAGAAAGCAGTTAATAAGCATATCTGGTCAATGAACGATTAGGAATTCTTTCAGAATTATTATATAAAAAGAATGCAGAAATAGTGAAATGCACAACAAGATGACACACCCAGAGTATCAGAATGGGCATTTGCTCCACTTGGAAAAATAAAGAAAAAAGTGGGGAAGAAAAAAATACAAACAAGATGAGCCAATATCTCAGACGAATAACTGATACAGGCAGAGAAATCAACTTACCTGAAGTTGTAGAATTCGGAGTCCAGAAAGCTCAACATTTTAGAAGGTCATAAACTGATAAGTCAGAATTGGGAGAGGAGTGGAGAATTCAAGTGGCAGGCAAATGTAAGCTCAGAGTGGCGTCTGCAGAGCTGGTGCCTGCAGAAATGCCCCTTGTTGCATCATGGATCTGAACAAAGCGAATGGAGTTGAAGGACAAGTTGTTCAATGAGACAACAAGTTCACCTGGAAGAATGAGTGAGTTGGCAGAGCGGAACTAGTTGGGCCCTTGCTGAAGGAAGAAGCCCAGGGTCTTCAGACAATTGAAAAAGTAATGTTCAAGTCTCATATTCTATGCCTGAACAGGGAAAGAAACTATAAAGGTATAGATAAGTTGTAGAGGAGCTGAGCGGTTTGAATAGAACAAAGAGAATATCTGTGATGGGGTGAGACAAGACCTTTGATTTTCATTAAGGAAAATACATCACAAGGAGTATCCTTTTGTAAATTTTTAGGTACTTCCTTTTCCAAGGGTAACAGGATAATCCATCAGCATTTCCATGATTAGTTGTCCTCTTGAATTTGACCTTGTAATTGGTTCCTCCAAGCAACACAGCCCATCTCTGTGCTCATTCCGCTGCTGTTGGTGGAACCCACATCTGTAGATTGAAAATGGACACCAGCTCGAGAGGATCGGTGACGAGGGTAAACTCTGTCCCAGAGGTACTGGTTGAAACACTTTCCACCGCAAACCAGATTCAAAGTCTCTCTGTCAATCTGTGTGTAATTTTTCTCTGCAGCGATAAGGGAACATGATGAAAAGGATAAAGGGTGTTCACCTTCATCACTTGTAACATGTGAGTTGACTGCACCTACACCATAAGGTGAGGTGTCACAGGCAAGCTTCACTGGGTGAGGTGAATCATAATGTGTGAGTGCAGTGTCTGACATCACCATTTCCTTAGTCTTTTGGAAACCCACCTCACTGCTTTGTCTGTTTGTCATTTCTTCCCAATCTGTAGTAATAAGTTCAAGGGGTGGAGCACAGTAGCTAGGTTTGACAGGAACCTGTTATAGTAACCTACAAATATTAAAAACGAATGCAACTGTGACACAAACTTTGGCCTTGGGACATCCTCCACTGCCTGAAATCTTTCAGCACGCTTGCGTAAAGCTTGTGCATCAATGGTGTGACGGAGATGATTAGTTTAAAGAATTCACACTTGTTGCACTGTGCTCTGAACCCATGATCTTCTAATCTTTTTAATCACCATCTTGAGATTTTGGAGATGTTTTTTGTTATTCGGGTAACCGAGTGCCTGGGAAGCCTTGCAGCACTTTGTCAAAGCTTTCTGTCAGAGTGCGGGTGCAGATGCCCCTCGAAAAATAAGCCTATTTAGCGATAAAACCCTTTCAGAGTGCTTACGGTGAGAAGCACTTCAGATTCTTCATCTGTGGGAAGGCTTCAACTAAGTTCACTTTGCTTAAGTTTCCTTCCAGAAAAGCTTGCAAAGGTATCCTCTCTCCTGGGCAAAGGATATTGATCTACTTTCAGTGCTGAGTTGATGGTGATATTAAAATCATCACGGATTCTGACAGACCCAGCCTTCTTGACTACTAGAACCACTGGCAATGCCCACGGGCTCCAGTCAACCTTGGAAATAATTCCTTTAGCCTCCATGTGATCTAGCTCACTGGCTACTTAATCACAGATGGTATAGAGATGGTATAGGGTGTGGCATTTTCATTTAACATTATTTTACCCTTGATATGTTTCAGTTTTCCAATGTCATCTTTGAATACTGTTGTGGCATCATCCAGTACCTTTCTCAATTTGCTTTCAGTTGACTCGTTTGCAGGGGAAATAGCATGCAATTGGTGGATGGATCTCCAATCAAGTTGCAGTTGTCCCAGCCAATCACGGCCCCACAATACCTGGCCACTTGCTTTTACCACGAACAAGCACAATATGGCTTGTTGGTTGTTGTACTTCACTGTTACAAATGTCAATCCCACAGTAGAGATCTGTTCTCCAACATAAGTTCTTAGTTGGATGTCTGCAGGTTTCAGTTCAGTATCTTTGAAATGCCATTCAAACTCATTTTGTGGAATGACTGAAACAGCCAAGCCAGTGTCCAATTCCACTTTAATTAATTTGCCATTCACTTCTGGTGTTAGCTATATTGCTTGTCTCCTTTTAGTTTTCACATTGTGAATCTCAAGGCTACTCAGTGCCGTGTCATTCCCAGCATTATCAGATTTTTCACCAACATCATGCAGATTAATGCTCTTTTTGAAACTGCCACTTGACTTTTTCACTTTTTCTCTTCCCTGTGCAGTCCAATTTATTTTCTCTGCCCAACATGTTCTTTGTTTGTGTTAAACTTTGTTGCATTTTCTGCAAGCTTCACCCTTAAACCAGCATTGGTCTGGTGTATGTGAGCCCCTACCATAACAGTAATACAGTATGTTTGGCTAGGCAGGTTTATGTTTAAATGTTGTAATTTTGTGCATGCTCACTTTCACTCCTGACTCCTATTACTGGCTGCTATTTCCATTGATACAGTGATTTCCACTGCTCTATTAGAGTTGTGCTTCAGTTTTGAGCCATTTTTGAATGCTTTGAATGATTCCACAAATGTCTCAGTGCACATTAAGCCCATCACTGAATTGACAATGCTCACACAGTTTCTTCAATTCTGCCATGCAATCTAAAATGGACTTCCTTTCCTTTTGATTCTGCCAATGAAGCCTAAAGCATTCTGAAATCAAATGTTCTTGCATTACATTCATGATATCAGCAAAGCTCATTTCATCGGTTTGGTTCAAACAGTTACACTTCTAAGCAAACTGTACACCTTTCCACCTAATGCACTCAAAAACACGGATGCTCACTTTTTATTGGCTATTTCATTTGCTTCAAAATAATGTTCAATTTATTCAGTATACATCATCTAGTTACCTGCTGTGCAAATGTATGTGCTTATCTTTTTCATGTAGCCAGCCATTCCTGCTCTTTTTAAAATTTGTTATCATTATCACCCGGTATTCACTGTATATGAACCCATGAATTTTGTCTGCTATCTGCCTTTTTTTTTAAACTCGACTGTCTCTCTCCCTCCCCTTCCAAAAAAACACATGCTGTACTTCAACAAATAGGTAGTCATCTTGGGTTTGTTTTAAAACATTATTTTCTGCACTGTAATGTTCTGTAGCTCTAGAAACTAATTGAAAGAAAAACATGGAAGCCAGGATGCAAGTGTACTTAGTTTCTGTTCTTTAGTGAAGTGCATGTGGGGCATAATGACATATGCCATTCACATACTTCTTACATGTAACCCATCATGAATTATGTAAGCAAAGAATGCTTAATCAAATATATTTACAATATTACTCAAGTATTACTGAAATATTAAATCCATTACAGCACCTACAACAAAGAATGAAGTTAATGCAGCCAAAGAAGGAACCCATAAGCTTCTAATATTTCAGAAGTTAATGTGAAAATGTTTCTGAGTAAAATTAAAGAATGTAATAATTCCATTGTTGAAGTGGATTAAAATAGAACACTACTAAATGGATTGGCATCTATTAACTTACAGGGAAGCACTTTGGTTATAGGGTCCCTTAGCAACTTTTTAAAATTTGAATGATTTCCCAAAAACAGCAAAGGTAAACTTGTATCAAATTAACAACATAACATTCAACCCAAAGAGAAGCACACTGGGAAAATCAATCATTCACAACTACTGACTAGATTGTAACTGCAGGACGTTTGTCAAAGAATTGAGCTCACCAGTTCAAGAACAAGTAACAACCAACATTTGATATCACAACCATTTAATAGAATTGCACTAGGTTCTGGCCAGGCATTTGGGTATTGAAGTAGGACTTCAGGTTATCCTTCACATTTTTCAGTTTTGTTACATGCACCTCAATCTCTCCACCTACTATTAGATTCCACATAAAAATAAAAGCAATGAAGAAGACAAAATGCTGCTCAAGAACACAGAAGTTAGCAGTATTATCAACTGGAAATCAATGCAGACGGGAAGTGCCTTGTTGGGACCAGATGGTTTAAACAATTTTGCTGATTCCATGGACTACTGTCCTTGGTAACCAGAATCATCAATCACCATCTTTTACAGGAAATGTGGTAGTGATCACCCAAAAACCAATCGCACTATCTAGTTTTATCACCAGTTAACCAGTGGTAGTAACACTGGAGATTACTGACTGCTTTCAGTTGCCATGCAAGGGTAGGATTCTATGAAAATGGTACCAAGTCCAAGAACTCACCAATACCTTAAAAAACTAAAGTCCAGACTCCCTACTATTGCATTCCATTACCTTTACAATAAGCTGTAGAATCTTGTTAGCTTTCATAATTACGTGCTACATCTGTATAATAGTCTCAGTGGATCACAAAATAAGAGACACAGATACCTCTATCTCCAGCCTCTACAGTCACTTACCATTGAGATTTTTCCCCCTGTCAAAATGAAGAATTTCATTTAAGTCCAACAGGACCTGGAAACTTGTCAGCCTTTAGTACCGTTTCCCTGGTAATAGTAATTTTCTCAAGTGTCTCACTCTCTTCCAATTTACGACTATTTTTGGAATGCTACACACATCCTCCACAGTGAAGACTGATACAAAATACTTGTTAAATTTTCAACTATGTTAGCGTCAGATTATACAGTACAGAAGCCGGCCCTTCAGCCCAATTTGTCCATGCTGAACAAGTTACTCACCTGAGCTCGTCCCATTTCCGAGTGCTTGGCCCATAATTCATTATATAGTATGTTAATCTTCGGTTTAAAAAGTAACAACTAACCTAGCAAAATATTTATCTATTCCATGGTACTTTAATAATTAAGGGTATTGTTAATAAACTTATAGAAGAGACACACGTAAAGTGTCAATCAATGATTTTTAAATGTTTTTTGCAGGCTCAACAGTGGGGGTTTATTGTGCAAAAATACAAAACTTAGTCAATTAAAGTGCAACTTCTGTGCTTAGAAATGTTACAAAGAACTATATTTGAATGGCTAAAAAATAAGCTTTTAAATCATTACTTCTCAGATGCTTACAAATTAATGACTTTTATGACAGACAACTGCAATTTGAGTAATAAATGTTGCAGCTTTGATATCCAACTTTAAAATAATTTTGCAGCCAAGTCAACTATATAAACCAATACATAGAAACATAGAAAGCTTACAGCACAATACAGGCCCTTCAGCCCACAAAGCTGTACTGAACATGTCCTTACCTTAGAAATTACCTAGAGTTACCCATAGCCCTCTATTTTTCTAAGCTCCATGTACCTATCCAGGAGTCTCTTAAAAGACCTTATCATATCCACCTCCACCACCGTCGCCAGCAGCCCATTCCACGCACTCACCACTTACTGCATAAAAAACTTACCCCTGACATCTCCTCTGTACCTCCTTCCAAGCACCTTAAAACTATGCCCTCTTGTGCTCACCATCTGAGCCTGGAAAAAAGCCTCTGACTATCCACACGATCAATGCCTCTCATCATCTTATACACCTCTATCAGGTCACACCTCATCCTCTGTCGCTCCAGGAGAAAAGGCCGAGTTCACTCAACCTATTCTCATAAAGCACGCTCCCCAATCCAGGCAATACCCTTGTAAATCTCCTCTGCACCCTTTCTATGGTTTCCACATCCTTCCTGTAGTGAGGTGACCAGAATTGAGCACAGTACTCCAAATGGGGTCTGACCTGGGTCCTATATAGCTGCAACATTACCTCTCAGCTCCTAAATTCAGTTCCACGATTGATTAAGGCCAATGCACCGAATGCCTTCTTAACCACAGGGTCAACCTGCGCAGCAGCTTTGAGCGTCCTATGGGCTTAGACCCCAAGATCCCTCTGATCCTCCACACTGCCAAGAGTCTTACCATTAATACTATATTCTGCCATCATATTTGACCTACCAAAATGAACCACCTCACACTTATCTGGGTTGAACTCCATCTGCCACTTCTCAGTCCAGTTTTGCATCCTATCAATGTTCCACTGTAACCTCTGACAGCCCTCCACACTATCCACAACACCCCAAACCTCATGTCATCAGCAAATTTACTAACCTATCCCTCCACTTCCTCATCCAGGTCATTTATAATAATCACAAAGACTAGGGGGGTCCTAGAACAGATCCCTGAAGCACATCACTGGTCACAGACCTCCAGGCAGAATATGACCCATCTACAACCACTGTTTGCCTTCTGTGGGGAAGCTAATTCTGGATCCACAAAGAAAGGTCCCCTTGATCCCATGCCTCCTTACTTTCTCAATAAGCCTTGCATGGAGAACCTTATCAAATGCCTTGCTGAAATCCATATACACTACATCTGCTGCTCTAATACAGTGCAATAGCAGAAGAAACCTGCAGCTATACCAAACCATCTAAGCATATAGTGCTTAATAAAACATTGTGCATAATAAAACTAACATTAGTGAGTTTCAAGTTCAAGTTTAGTTTATTGTCATTCAACTGTACACGTATATACTGCCAAACAAAACAGCATTCTTCCAGAATGAGGTGCACAACACAGCACATATAAGTCACACACGCAACACAGTACATAATACAACCACAAGTAAAAAGTGCAATTATGACACAAGTTAAAATGTAAACAGTATAATACTAGTGGTGCTTGATAAGTGATGAGACCAAAGTGGTGACAAGGAGTTTAGTAGTCTTACTGACTGGGGGAAGCAGTTGTTTCCCATCATAACAGTTCTTGTTCTAATGCTCTGGTACCTCCTGCCTGAGGGTAGGGAGCAAAGGGATTGTTGGTCATATGGGAGGGATCATTGCCAATGTTAAGTGCTCTGTATACACAGTGCTCCAGATAAATATCTCTGACAGGTGGAAGAAAGACCCCGTTAATCCTCTCAGAAGTCCTCGCAATCCTTTGCGTTCAGATGCCTTGCAACTGCCCTGCCAGGCAGGGATGCAGCAGGCCAGGCCACTCTTGATGGGGCTCCTGTAAAAATTGGTTAGTATCGGGAGTGAGTGGGAGAGCCTCACTCACCTCAATCTCTTCAGGAAGTGGAGACGCTGCTGTGCTTTCTTGATCAAAGACCATAAGACCATATGATATAGGAGCAGAAGTAGGCCATTTGGTCCATCAAGTCTGCTCCACCATTCAATCATGGCTGATCCAATTCTTCCAGTCATCCCCACTCCCCTGCCTTCACCCCATGCCTTTGATTCCCTGGCTAGAGGTGGTGTTGAGAGACCAGTTGTGCCATACATTGTGTGCATTCCCGGAAACTTGGTGCTCCCAACTCTCTCCACAGAAGAACGGTTTAAATGCAGTAAGGAAATGTCAGCCAGCACCTTCCTAAAGTCCATAATCATCTCTTCGGTTTTGTCCACGTTGAGAGATTGTTGTGCTCACACCATTTTACCATCCACTCCACCTCCTCTCTGTACGCCGTCTCAACGTCATTGTCGATGAGGCCAACCACCGTTGTTCATCAGTGAAATTGATGATTTGGTTTGAACTGGAGCCTGCAGTGCCATCATGTGTGAACAGCAGAGGGCTGAGCTCACAGCCCTGGGCGTGTTGATTCTCAGCGTGATGGAGCTAGAAATATTTCTACCAACATGGACTGACTGTGTTCTTTCTGTCAAGAAGTCAAGATCCATTATACAGAGAAGTGTTGAAATCCAATGGTAGTTCATGTAATAAACTAAGGGCATCTTAACTTTAAAAGCCTCAATGTGTGTTATTATTTTGATTCTGAGAAGGCAAAGAGTTTAATTTACTTTCTACATTTGCTAACCTTTATATTGCTTCTAAAGATAATGACAATCTTTGAGTTTAAATTGAAAAAACTCTTAAGTCTGATTTTATCATTAACACGAGGGCTGAAATGCACATCTAACCAGAAGTTTAATTATGTCATGCAGCACTGCAAATATGGATATGAAATGGATAAATCAACAGGAAAACAGTGTTTCAAAAAAGTTGATAATATGCCATGGAAGTTCAGAAGCATATCATATCCCAGGCTTTTGTCTACCTACAATAAGTTATAAGCAGCGACCATTGGCAAACCATTTTATAGAAAACATCACAAATGAGTCTACATTTGCCTCTCTCTCCACCCTTCTTCTCTTGTTTAAATATGCCTGGTTTATAACTTTTTCCAGTTCTAATAATCAACTCGACCCACAGATATTGCTCAAACTCAGAGTACTTCCAACAATTTTTGTTTTTATTTCAGGTTTCTAACATCTGCAGTTTTTATTTTGCTTTTCAATTCCCTTCTTCATCAGCAGCAATATGATGTCAATTCTACCTCTGCTCCAACCAACATCAGGAGGCTTAAGCATAGAATAGAAGAGAAATTTATATTATTTTCCTTAGGAAATGATGAGTGGGCCTTCATGAATTGTTGCATAATATGTAGTTTGAGAATGGCCTTTCATCATAGCACTGAATAACCTTAAACGTCAAGTTAAAGGTCTAGGTGTAGGATTGGTAAAAGACCAATGAAACCTATTGCTCAAAAAGTATTTCAATTGAATCTGCAATATAAGAAAGATTAGGCTTTAAATCTACATCAACCACATAATTGTTGCATTTACTTCAAGTATGTCTGTTAGGTCTTTTTAAAAACACATTCTTATAAAGCATTATGTTAACTTCTCAGATCCCTCTGCTTTTATGATTATTTCTGATTAAACTGTATTTAAGCTGACAGTATGAGCTAGTTAATTAGCATGTACAACCGATTCAAAACCATCCTTTTAAATTAATCACTGATCTTGCTTATTTTAATTCTGCTGCTTCACATTCAGATTCAGTGGGTTATGTAGGAGATCCAAAACACTATTTGAATATAAATTTCCATTAAATCAATAGACATAATTTGAATAAAACAAATAATAATGTTAATGAAAATTCATCCTTTGGTAGTCTACAGCACAATGGCATGAACGCTTTCTCTAAATTTGAGGGAACCTACTCCTTTTATCCCTCTCACCTCTTCATTTGCTCAGTTACTCCTACATACCTGCTAACACCTCCTCTGTTTAGTTCCACATTCTTTTTTCTTTCAGATACCATCACGCAACCCTTCGCTTCATCTATCACCTCTCAGTTTCTGACACCAGTCCCACACCCCCTCCCCATCCAACTCTCACCCTACTCAGCTGGATCCACCCATTACCTACTACCCTTCCCTCCATCTTTTATATCTTGGCTATCTCCCCTCAACTATTCAGGCCAGATAAAGGCCTTGACATGAAACATCTACTGTCTATCTCCCATCAGAGATGTTGCCTAACCCACCTAGCTCCCTCAGCAGGTTGTTTTTTCAGCTCCGGATTTCAGAATCTGCAGTCTCCATTCATAAACAACAATTCTCAGTTTTCAATCATTTATGGCAAAGGATGCTAACAAAGAAGGGCCTGATTTCCTGGAAATGTCAACCAGTTTAAGAATACTACAATTATTTGCAGAGATTATGCAGTATTTGTATCTAGTTATGTAAATAAGTCTAGAAGTCAGAGAAAGTATCACAAGCATATGATTTATGATGTGAACATCGCTTGTAGGGAGTTTCTGAAGTTGGATTTAAACACCTTTGTTTCAAGCTCCCCCAAACTGTAACCATTGTCAGAAGAACTTACCAGCACTGCAGCAGCATCCAAGATCCACCTTAGGATACATTATAAATGGCGACGCGGATTGGAGAAACTAAAGGAAGAAAAATCAGGGAAAAAAAATCAGCATTTCGCCTTTTAAAGAAGTGTTCTTAACTCATGGACTGAAAACTGTGCAGCGGCATGGAAAAATGGTAAGAAACTGCAGAAATGAGTTCTGAATGTTTAGCCTACCAGTTATAACGTCATTAAGTGGATTCTGTGTGGATCCCAGGGCTCAGGTCAAAGGGAGTCAAAGAAAACTCATGAAAACGGCTTAAAATTATGAAGCAGCCGTAATGATTCTTAAAGCTGTACCCACCAATTTTGATTCAAAATTAAAGCAAGAATGATTGTTCGGTCTGCATAGAGAGAAATAAGTTGAGAGTAAATGTGCAAAGGCACAAGAAGTTCAAAAACGACAGCACTGTTTCAGCACAAAATGAAAGAAAATCAAGCCCAAGCATATGTAGACTTCACAGGCATCTTGAGAATGAGTGTATAATCAAAGTATATAAATCATTGGCATCCTTGAAGTAGACAATGGAGATTTTTTTTCAAGGCAAATAATGTTCTTGAGCTGCTAGACATTGCTGAACATACATAGGCATTGAATGTGTGATGAGGAAAAGGAAGGAAGCAATATTACTTAATAGAAATCAATTCCACAGTGTATTACAACACATTCTCCAACTTAATAACTTCACAGAAAGGCAAGATTTCATTTGCGAAGGTGGATCAGAGATTGGAAGAATTCTTCAACCGACAGTGATTTGTGGGTTGAACTGCTATAAATTCACACACAAATTCAAAAGCTAGGGGAAACCACGAGTGATTATCTAACAGTACTCAAAGATCTAGCAAGGTACTGTAACCATGATTTTTTTCTAGGTTGTGCTTTCAGAAAATTACTGTCCAAGGGACAGGAGAATCCACTTGAAACCTTTAAGTACAAAAGAGCCTTTAGTTTGACTTGGCATACAGGATTGCTATTCACTTGGATATAATCACCAAGAATGTCAAGTAATTCTCTCTGAAGCTAGCTGCAGAGAAGAGTCAAGTGGGTTGAGATGAGTGAGGGAACCAAAGAGTGTCAGTCATTGCTTGAAGCTCATTTATTTATCCCCACTCTGTTTCCTATCAGATAACAAATTCAAAATGTACGTCAGCAAATGATCCCTACTTCCCAGAGCAGCTTGTTGAATAACCACTTGAGTGGGTCTTATCAATCTGTTTCCAACATCCCAGATGCAGTACATCTACTGATTACAATTTTTATGCTTCTAATCACACTCCCGAAGAACGTCTGCAGATTACCTTTCATTGAACTATGTTGCCCCAACTCAATCCTGTTCTTCTTTGAGCAATTATGTCATTGCAAAACTCATGATAGATTCTAGCATTTCCAGTGTCACAGATGCATGGTTAACATATTAGTAGATTTGCCATTTTCTCAGTCCCTTGTTGCTTAAATAATGGGGTCATAGCAAGCACACTTCAATCTACAGGAACAAATGCTGAATCTACAGAACTTTGGAAGATGATAACCAGAGCATTCACTACCTCTAAAGTTGCCTCCTTTAAAATTCTGGGATGGAAATGATAGTGTCCTGGAATTATTAACTTTTAAGTTCACAAATATCTCTCATTTTTATAATAATTGACTCCTTTAGTTTTTTTATTGATAGACCCCTGATCCATTAATATATTTGACAGGTTTTGTGCATCTTTTTCCATGAAGACAGACACAAAGTAATTGTCTAATTCCTCTGGCATTTCCTTATTCCACAATATATGACTGCTTGCCCCTGTTTATAAGCTGACCATAACGTCCCTCGCTTTTGCTTTTTATTTTGATATACAAACTCTTACGCTTACCTTCCCAATCTAGCTCCAAATTAAGTTCTCTGCCTTGCATATGCATCAAAGTCACCCCAGCTGCTGCTTCAGCTTTGGAATATGGAGCTCAAGCTGTTACAACTGGGATGGCTTTTCTCAAGAAGCAGTCACCTGGAACCACAGAAATATTACCACTTCCTACACGTCCGAAATGAATTTCCAGACAATGGTATTTCAACTGAAGTTAAGTGCCATCATTAAGGTTATAAGTTATTATTCCCAGTATGTAGGAGAAATGTGCAAGTTCACTTTCTGGCTAGTCAACACTTGCACCCCCAATGCCAAATCTATTTCATCTTGGCAATACTAGCTAAAAATATTTTCTCTAGGTATATACTGGGTGCTATAGGAACAAAGGACAAAGCTGTCAACCTGCTGATTACATTGCATAGAAATCAGAGTAAAAATTACTGTCATCAGTAGATAATCATCACTAGAAAGAGGTTGCCTACTCAGACAATGAAGGCAATTGATGTAGATTCATTTTGTTGAAACTTTATCATTATAACCACACAGATGGTGAAAATAAAACTAATGGGATTAAACTGGGAAATCACAATAATGCACACTGGACCTGCCCACATCCACAGCAAAAATCATTGCCAACATACTTCTCAATCATTTCTTTCCAGTGGCTGTGAAGCTGTTTCTTAAATGTATCGACTTTGTTCATCTTAAGGTACAGTGGATACAGCCTGCATGGCACAACTCCAAGAAAATTTAAAGGAGTTGGAACTGGAATTGGTTTACTATTGTCACTTATATCAAGATATAGTGAAAAGCTTATCTTACACACTGTTCATACGGATCAAACCACAAACAGTGCAGAAATAGAACAAGTAAAACAATAACAATGTGTTATTGTTAATAAAGTGTAACAGCTACAGGGAAATTGCAGTGCAGGTAAACAAAAAAGTGCAAGATGATGAGATAGATTGTGAGCTTTGAAGTCCATCTTATCACACTAGGGAACAATTTAATATTCTTATAACAGTGTAGTAAATTCTGTCCTTTAGCCTGGTGGTGTGTGCTTCGAGGATTTTGAATCTCCTGAGGGAGGTGAAGAGAGAATGTCCAGGGTGGGTGAGGTCTTTGATCATGTAGGGTCTTTACTGAGGCAGCGAGAAGTATAGGCAGAGTCCATGGTGGGGAAGCTGGTTATTGAGCTGTATCTACAACTAGCTGCAGTTTTTTTGTGGTCTCATTTAGAGCAGATGCTAAACAGGCCATAATACATCCAGATAGGATGCATTCTGCAGTGCATAGATAAAAGTTGGTACCAGTAAATGGAGACATGCCAAATTTCTTTAGCCCTCTGAGAAAGTAAAGGGATTCAAGAGCTTAATTGGCCATGGTATCTATGGGGTTAGACCAGGACAGACTATTGTTAGTGTTCACGCCTAGAAACTTGAAGTTTCAACCTCAACACCATTAATGCAGACAGGGGCATGTGCAATGCTCCCATTCCTGAAGTTAATAACCAACTCTTTAGTTTTACTGACATCGAGAGAAAGGTTGCTCTCATGACACCATGTTTCTAAGCTCTCTATCTCCTTCAATATGCCAAATCATAATTATTTGAGGTAAGGCCCACAACAGTGGTATCATCTGCTTATTTGCAGTTGGAGTTAGAGCAGAATCTGGCCTCACAGTATTGAGTGTACAGGGAGCAAAGTACAAGGCCAAGGACACAACCTCGTGGAGCACCAGTGTTGAGAGTCATTGTGGTAGAGGTGTTGCTGCCTATCCTTACTGATAGTGGTCTGTTAGTCAGAAAGTTCATGATCCAGTTTCAGAGCGTAGCATTGATTTCCAGGGTCTGGAGTCTGGTGATGTATTTCCTTGGAATTATAGCATTGAAGGTGGAGCTGTAGTCAAATTTTCAACCTCACTAAAACCTTCCTTAATTAATGGGAAATGCATCCTCAGATCTGGGTTTCTGCAATAATTTGTTTCCATTTTACCCCGTGTTGACAAAGCAAGCTTCAAAATTAACTTTACAACAGAACCAACTATATCATTACCCCAACACTTCTTTGAAATATTCTTGTGTCATTTCACATTTTATCTCCATAAAACTTCGAACAAACCACAACACCTCCAAAAAAAAAAATGTGAGCAGAGCTAACGACCAAAACTAACATGAACTTGCTCAATCTATGATGACATGTCCAAACCTTAGCTGTCGGGATGCAGTTCCTACACAAAACTTGCATTTGTGCACACAGAGGCTATGATCCAGGTCAATGTCAATTTTTGTTCACTGACATATATGTGAGGAAGAATTTTACAAATATCCACTAACATCCTGCCCCTGAGACTTAAGGAAAATGTACAGTAGCTACCTCTTACCAAAGGTACTAGTTACTCAATAAAGATGATGTTTATAAGACTATGAAACCATAAGACACGTGAGCAGAATTAGGCCATTCAGCCCATCAAGTCTGCTCTGCCATTTAACTATGGCTGATTTATTATCCCTCTCAACCCCATTCTCCTACCTGCTATCCATAACATTTGATGCCCTCACTAAGAACCTACCAACCTCCACTTTAAATTAACCAATGTGATTAAGTTAGATTTATCACCATTTTCATTTGACAAAAAGGGCTTTTCACCATCAGGATTTAAGTTCTGGCACAGAATTTAAAGTAATTTTAAGTAAGGAACAAGCATTGGTTAGGTCACCAAATTTCTGTGTCCATTTCTGAAACAGTGCCATGGCATTTTTTTTACTTTTCAGGAAGAGATTCCTTGGCAGAAAAAATGACTTTTAATACAATGCCCATTTTCTTTTTAATTAGTGAACTTCAGTAATTTTTTAGAACATAAAATGAAGTATCCAAATCAAAATTTTTATAATTGACTGAAACATAAATAGCTTGGAGAAAATTGTATCCACCATAGATTCATACCAATATAAACTGATTAGACCAAATTATGTGCTTCTATGATGTAATCACTTGCTAGTCTTCAAATCAAGTTTTTTTTTTATCCAAACAACTTTCAGCAAAATATAATAGATTTAATGCACATGTGCCTTCTTATAACAGCAATGGCTATTCCAAAAAATTAAAAACTTATTTATAATCAGAATCACTTTCGTAAAACATCGATTTACTTTCCAGATAAATCACCAAATCTACAACCTTTAGGAAGCTATGATTATAGACAAAGTAGAGATTTGCCTTTGAACTAATCACAGAGGGTCACGGTTACATGGAACTAGCTTCCAGAGAAAGTGGAATGGCAGATACAATATATTCAGACAGGTACTTTGACAGGAAAGCAGTAAAGGTTACAGGCATGATGTGGACAAACGGGATTAATGTAGATGTGCATCACAGTCAGTATGGATGTGTTGGACCAAAGGGCTTGTTTCTGTGCAGTACAACTCTGTATGTCTTAACTCCACACCTGGTATTACAACATAGAGGAAGGGTCTCCAGTGCACATCCTCAGATATTAACCTGAGTTTTCAAATTGAAGAAAAGTGATGTCCAACAATTTGGCTTAGATAAAAACAGTGCAAATGTGAATTTCCCATCATTTGAATCATAAACACTCCATAGCAGAATTGGGAAATCTATATCGAGTGGGCAAAATTGTGCCTTGCAGTTGTGCACAATACATACTTAAAGAAAATAAAATTTTCATGTACAGGTTTGCACTACAAAAACCAAAAGTAATTCTTACCATCTATGCTATACATCAGTATCAATGATATTTTAAAATATGCTTACATAGGCAGAACACTTTCTAAATTATTTCTGAAATCAGCAAAACTCACTTTTGCTTCAATTCTAATGAGACATTCTATTGCCATATCTAACAAAAGAACCCTGCAATGTTGGTAAAATCAACAGTTACCCTTCATCCAAAGAAAACACTTTATTTTGTGTTCCGAGTCAGTGGAAGATTTGAAGAATGAAAAAATATTAATCTATAGCTGCACAAAATCATTTTTGTGAGGGAAAAGGTTTTAAAATGACAGTACCTGTCAATTTAAAATAAATATATCTGTAATTTTTTTTAATGTGATTGAGCTCTGCTTAAATATAATTATATGAACTTCTGTTTGGGCTGATATATTGCCCTGATTGCAGTCAACCATGATGCAGTCATAGATGCATCTGAGACACAGTTAAGTACAACTCTCAACTTTTCTAGGGTTACAAAATTGGTACTCAGAATTCTCTATGAAAATGAAAATGTAGTGGATATTCACTTCCTTGGCTAGTTGTTCTCATGTTTGCCCAGCTCAACTTTTTAAACACAGCAGCTGACACTTGTAAGATCAAACAATTGTACATAAACTTCCAACTAACATTGCTTAGCTTCTAGTTATAAACGGGAGCCAGTTTTCAGTTCTTAACATATAAATGGAAAGCAGTAATCAGTTTGAAGTTAAAACAAGCACTGTCTACAGAGCTGCATTTGCAAACAAGCTTTGTCTATGGATCAGACTGCTAAACCACAACGCCTGCTTTACTGCTGCTCAATAGGGGCAGTAATCAACAAAAGGTTATTTAATTTGGCTTGCTTCAAAGCAGACAATGCTGACCAAATTGTTTAGTTCAAGGAAGCTTGCAGACCAAATAGATAACATCTTTTAGCATATCAAAAATCAAATGTATTTATATTTGGAAAGTTTATGTACTCAAGTAAGTGAGCTTCACAGCATTGATTGGGGATATCTGGAGTCTGTGCCTCCGAGAGGCTTTTAAACCTTTTGTGTAAAAAAGGATATCTGAGGAAATGTCATTCGCATGTGAGGTCACCCAAGTGGCAAAGAAACAGTACAGACGTAGAGAGCAGTTCAGGCTTATTGGGAATGAGGTAAGGAACATGAAAGAAACACAGGCTGAACTCAAATCCATTTCTCTGGCTTCAATTTCTGTGATGGACAATTTGTTAATCTGTATTGTTGGTATGCCTTTTTAGTTTATAGAATTGTACTTGTACTTTGCAAACCCTTTATGTTTTAGAAATGGTTTGTAATTCAGAAATTTTTAAGATACAAATTTGTTGTGAGTCTTAAATGTGCTTAAGAATGTTGTTTGGATTTAAACATGGATCGCTGAAAATCCCTTGTTGGGGAGGGAGCACCCACTACTCAATAGTGGGTATTGGCAGTTAAACTCACTGTGGAGAATAAACAGGGAAGTGAACTGGTCCTTGAAGTTTGGGTAGTTACAGCATTATCTCCCTTTAGTGAGGGCACTTGTGGCTATTTATATCTGATAGAGCTTAAGCTCTTCATTTGAATTTAGAACTTTGCAGCCAGCATACTAAATACCATCACATACTTGGCATTTGGAAACTTCACAGTCCCATTACCATTGAAATTGCTAGCTTGTGCAGAACAAACTGCCAGTGGAAGTGGTAGATGCGAGATCAGTTGTAACATTAAGTGAAGTCTGGACAGGTACTTGGATGAGAGAGGTATTGAAGGCTTTGGTCTGAGTGCTGGTAGATGGGACTAGGCAGAAGAAAGGCTGGCATCGACCAGATGGACTGAAGGGCTTGTTTCTGTGCTGTGATGTTCTATGGCTCTATGAATCTACGACAAAGATGACCAAGAATTATTACATTCAACCTTCATAGGACAAGTTATGCCAAAATGAGCAAGTTATAGACATGGGCAAGTTATAATGGGGTTAGAAAATACCTGACCCAATGAAAATACAACAATGGCCAAATTACTAGCACATGTTTTTTAGTCAAGAAGTATTTTTTTAAATGTTATTTAGGTGTGCTTCAATATAATTATATTCAATGTTAAACATCATATAAATGAATAATGTCATAAATATGTGAAGTTTATCTGTATTCTGTTGAAGATATTAATTTATGTTATTTAACCATGATTTTGTGTCTTCTTCTATTAAGTAATTCAGTCCAATTAACTCTTAGCTGCTTCTTCCGCTTGTGCTATGTCCTTTATTTGCTGGAGTTGCATGTAAAAAAGCTACTATAACAATCATGCGTATTTAATTGAAAAAAGTGCTACATTGCAAAACAATTTACAATGTTTTACTTGAAGAAGGAGGTGCAATATAAATAAGGTCATTATTGAACACCAATCTACTAATAAAAATTATAAGAAATATTAAGAGCCTGGTACAAGCAATACTGTTTCAAGAAAGCTTGAGAGTGGAGAATAAAATGAAAAAGAGAGAGTTTCGTCTGAAGGGTATGCCACCAATACTGGACAGAAGACAAGGTGTAATAAGCAAAGACAAAACATTGGAAGGAATGTAAAGGAGAATATGGGTGATATGAAGTGAGGCTGACACTAGAGGAACTTGAACATTGAGGCAAATGCGGAGGAGGCTGTGTTCGCTCTCCACAAAGGCCGTGTTGGGCCAGCGGTCAGGAGGATGGGGTTGGCAGGTTTTTTCTTTTTTGTATGTGGGAGGCATTGATGTCTTTTCTTTCAATTACTTCCATGGTTTTTCTGTATTTCATGGCTGTCTGGAGAAGACAAATCTCAGAGTTGTATACTTTGATAATAAAATGAACCTTTGAACACCAGTGAACTTGAGTTCACTGTACATGTCAGTAAAAGAGATAGCCACTGAGTTTAGGAAAATAGTTGGGAGAAATACATCAGAACACCTACCTACCGCTGATGTCACTGAGGAGCTGCTTGGGACGCAGAGAATAGTGCATGGCTATTTAGAAACAACGAAGCCAAGACATACTTCTGCTGATTATATTTTGGCTACCTTCAGAAAGCAAGAATAAAACCATGAGAGCAGTCCTACAGAGTGGAAAAGGAGAAATTGTGGAGTAATTGCTACAGAGAAACAACAAGGATGAATGAACACAGTTTCAGAGTGGTAGAATGGTGCTTTTGCTATTAGACAAATAATCCAGAGACTTGGTCTAAGAAATACTGGTTCAAATATAATAAAACATTAAGGAATTTAATTTTAGTATAGTTTAAATAAAGGATCAGATTTTTTAAGTTTACCATCAGATAATCATCAAACCCTATTTGGTTCAACAATGTCCTTTAGAGAATGAATTAACAATCCATAACTAGTCTAATCTGTACATGATTCCATATCAATAACAAAATGATGCATGTGAGCTCGACTTCAATGTTTAAGACAAGTTTGGATAGGTACATGGATAGTAAGGGTATGGAGGGCTGTCGTCCCATGCAGGTCAATAGGAGTAGGTAGTTTAAATGGCTTGGCATGGCCTAGATGGGCTGATGGGCTTGTTTCTGTACTGTACTTTTCTATGACTGAATTAAATGAGCTTCTGCAAAGGCTTCAATTATATTAAACTATAACACGAATCAAGGAAAGCCAGTATGTTTCTGTTCGAGGAGATCCTATCTGACTAATTTAATAAAAAATTGAAAAGTTAAAGAAGTATCGCCATGAGAGTAGAGAGGTTGTGTGGTCTGCATACAGCATTACCACTCTGCTAAATGGGTCAAATTAATAACAGATTCAACAGCTTAAAACTGAACATCTGTGGGCCACTTTAGACCAGCAGTTGCAAAACTATTCTAGCCCAACACAATCTGTAACTCCATGACTCAAGTCCGCTCTACGGAACCAGGCAAGACAGGGGAAAAACCTGTTCTGATGAGGAACATAAAAAGGACATGCTAGCAGCCAGACCTAAAACTCAGGTTCAGACCTGGTGAAGTTGCATGCATGGTAAGGAACATAAGCAGCATGCAATAGACATCAGATCAACTCTGGCCGTGCATTCACCTCTAACGAAAAGAGGAGGTGCCATGAACGACTCCATATACAACAACAGCACAGTTTAGCAAACAGTTGCGAAAATACAAAAATGAAAGATGCAACTAATTTCAGGAATAAGTGACAAGTGAATAAATCACCTTTATCTCCATGAGGAGACCACTGTCATACAATAAGTCTTTCTAATTCCCTCATCTGTGTAAAGAAATGACTGTTGCACTGAACTATGACAACGTTGCAGTACTGAACCCAAACCATAAGCTGGCCTTCTTATTTACATATGGAGAAAAGGCAGGACAAGGAGGTTGAGAAGGAAAATAAATCAGCCATGATTGAATGGCGGAGAAGACTTAATGAGCCAAATGATCTAATTCTGCTCCTATTCTTACAGTCTTACGGACATCTGCAAGGGAATGTGGAAAATTGTCCTGCTAACAGACTAGGAACAAATCCACTCCAGTGATTATCCCATAAGTCTACTATCAAATATTATTGTCTCTTCTATCAAGTGATACTTTCTAAACTGGTACTTATTTTGGTCTTGGCAAGACTATTCTGTTCCAGATTATTAGTGCCCATCCATGTTAGGCTCAGTAGTTGCAGAAACACTGCAAACAGACTTCTTTGGCTTCCCTCTTAAATCTACACCCTCTACCAGTTTCAAGGAGAGCAGGCACATAGGAACACTTCCGTCTCCAAATTCGTTTTCAAGTCACATACCAGGGCTGTTACTGTAAATGCATTCTTTCATTAACAGCGTGTCAAAATCCTGCAACTTTCTACTTGGTAGCATGGTGGGAGTACCTTCAAACCAGGAACTGTAAGCAATTCAAGAAGGCAGCTGACTGTATTAAGGTAATAGAAATAACTTTCGCAGGAATTCAGTATTGTCATTGGGAAGGGCTGGTATAGCTTGAGCAAGAACGAAAGAACACAAAATAAAAGCACTGAAGGGGACAGCAGTCTGTCTGGAGATTACTGACCATTAAATCACAACAGAAGGAAAGTATGTCCACACAAGATCAGATATGGTGAAAATACAAATGCAGAATGAGAGAGAAAAGATGCAAGACAGCATGAAAGGGGTGGGTTCAGGAAAGGAAAAATGGGAGGGATGAGCACAGGGGAGAAACAGGGGCAAGAGAGCTGGGTTGATGACCTCTGTTCTCATCCCTAATTAAGCTCATCACTTTAGAGTCTTCTAAACTTAATGAGAATATTTTCAAAAACCAGATCCTTATTTTCTCCTCCATATGACAGTTGTTCATTGTTATTCTGCCATTCCCAATTACCTTTTGATTAAACACAGGGAGCAATTTTGTTGCATTTATATTCAATGTCTATATTGACAATGGATGGACAGTTTGATTTTTTTTCCCTTCTCCGTTTCAAAATAACCATTCTGGTACAACTGAGTAGCAACTAATATGCAATATCATTAGGTTTCTAACCGAAATGAAGTACAATTCTGCTGCTGCAACTCATAGATGCCCTGTGTTTAGCTATCAGATAGGAGTTACCATATTTAGCACACGAGGCCCTACATTATTCGGCTGCTCTCAGTAAGATGACAGCTGCTCCAGGCACACCAGCCACAGCTATAACACTTGCATCACTCACTTCCAGCCAGCCACAGTACTACTTCTGCTATTCAGTCTCTCACTGGCTCCATCTTATCATAGTCATTCCATCAGTCATTTACCACTCACCAGACCCGTCTCCAAGACTTAAAACATGTTCGCTTTCTAATCTTTCCTTGTTCTGATGAAAAGTCTTTGAAGTGAAATGTTATCTGTCTCCCCCCCACACCCCCCCCCCCACACCCCCGGCCCATAGATGCTATCTAGGACTGACTAGTTCCAGTATTATCTATTTCTATTTTGGACCTGGTGTCACTTTGCCCTACTCAAAGTTGGTGTCTGGGTCATTTCAGTTGGTTGGTCTGGCTTCATTTTTATTTGTATTTGATGGTACTTATACACAAAAATGCTTGGTGAACAAATTCACAGGGCAATCAAGAATTGAATAATTTGCTGGGTTCACATATACAGCAGACCAGGTAAAGCTGTTGACTCCCTTGCCTCAAAGGCATTTGTGAACCTGTTAAGTTTTTGAACAACTCAGTAGCTTCAGTCAGAAGTTGCTGAGTTCCTGAGATGAGGTTATTTTCTCCAATTGCAAATTATTCAATTAACTGAATTTAATTGTTCAGATACCAAGTTGGGATTTTTGGCCATTTCTCTGGATTGTTAGGTCATGTTTCAAGATTGCTGGTCCTGTAACTGAAGCAGAGGACACCTCTTTGATTAAACATTAACATTGTTTCTCCCACCAGTGAATTCTCTATAATCTCTTGGTATTCGTCACATCTTGTTTATATTCCAGAAATCCAAATAATGTGATTGGACTGCACTCAGCATGCCAGCTTCTGAGTATACTTGGAAACAAAGTCTGAGGATACAAGATATTGACCAACAATAACCAATGCATGAGCAATTCAAGATTACAATTAACATAGCAGTACTCCATTTAAACAGTTAAGCCTTTTTGTAAATACACTCATGATTGTGGATGGTAATGATTTTACTTCTGAAAAGCACTTTTTATGATAAATTAGTATTTTAGCCTTTTGGTCAGATGAGGATGAACAGCTAACCATGTTGGATAAAAAGGGCTCTTCTGCTGTAAAGATGACTCCCCAGTTTAAATAAATGTACATTCATTTGAAGTCAAGGGAGAAAGCATTCCTATAGTGTTGCATTAAGCTTTTTTTTTTGTGCCTTTTGGAGAGTCATAATGAGTTCACTTAGTGCAGGTTACTGTGATCTGGCTGACATTTTCTGCTTGGTACAACCTGCCCAGGAAATGACGAAGTCCTGATATTTTGCATGCCACCCACCTACCATGAACATTATGCCTGCCCCATCATCCTTCCTCCCAGGAAAACATTGAAGAAAGGTTGTATTTTGACAGAAGATTGTATTGCAACAAATAACAGCACCCATTCATGTTGAATTTCTAAATGTGCAATCGAAACGAGGAGGAAGCTGCTCCTATTGAGAGGTTTCATGAGTTACCTAGGATGCTGTAAATGAAAATCAATTTCATTGCCTTCATTCACAGCAACACATTGATCTGGAGCAGTGATCAGGAAATGTCAGTGCAAATCCCACTGTAGTGGGTGAGGAATTTAAATTCCAGCACCCTGGAAAAGCTGATCATGATAAAGGTAGCTACAACACTACAGGATTGTCATAAGTCTTCAATTGATTCATTAATTCCCTTCAGATCTGGAACCCTTAAACAGTTCAGCCTATATTCAATTCCAGATTCAGCATTGTGGTTGAAGCTTAACTGCATTCTTGGGGTCAATTAAATTGGACAATAAAACTAATATTACTGGAGACATCGGTATCCCCTGAATAAATTAGAACAAGTGCATAAATCAACTCTGCTTCCTTACAATTATTTCTCAAGTGTAGCTCACGTGTGCAATTTGAGTCTTATGTTACTCATTTCTCCAGATTGCCTCATTGTGCTGTACGCATTCAGGTGGTTATTACCCTCACAGATGCAGAACAGTACTGTGGGCAGGTTTTCAGGCTCTTATTCTGGAGATGATAAGAGCTTCTCAATTAACTCTCCACTAAAGTGCATTCTTAGAAATAGTTTGCTAAAACTTAATGCTATTTTGTATTACCTTTATATCACATGTTATGTTTTGTAACTCCAAAACATAAAAACCAATTGAAAGGAAACGCAGGGCTGGGAATGTGTGTCTTAGTTTTGTTTTAACTTCCAGCAAGGCATGCACATATGATGTAATAGCATGATGATGCATGCCTTGCATGTACTTCTACATACAACTCATACTGGATTATTTAAACAAGGTTAAACAAACAAGATATTTCCAATATTACTCAAATAATACTGCAGTATTAAATACAGAACACTGCTAACTGCTAAACTCCAACTCAATATAGAATGCATTTCAACTTGTACACATATACTATATATACAATGTACTATGTAATACTACTACACAGACATACACAGCAAAGTAAATTTTAAATTGTCCAATTCAGTCGTAAAGTGTTAATTGGTATGGATGCTTTCTTACTCTTCTGGGTTAACGTCTTTCCTGACAAGGGTTGGGGTGAGGGGTCACTCTGCTTGTCAGGTGAGACTTGTGGCTGTGAAACAATCTCAGGTTCTGGGGCCTCCTCTAAGGTGGCTGTAGGAGTTGACTCTGGGTCTGCAGGAAGTGGTTCTGACAGCTCTGGACACCTTTTTTCTCCTTCCTCTAAGATCAGTATTTTCATGATTAATTGCCCTTTTGAATTTGATTTAGGAATTGTGCTCCCCCCCCCCCCCAGAAACAGGGCCCATTTCTGCATTCATGCTGCTGCTGCTAGTGGAACAACCTTCCGTGGATTAAAAATGGACAGTAGTGGCTGATGATCTGTAACAAGGGTAAATTCTCTCCTTTACAAGCACTCGTTGAAACATTTTACACCCCGAACCAGACTCAAGGACCCTCTGTCAATCTGTGTCTAACTTTTCTCTGCAGTGGTAAGGGAGCGTGATGCAAAGGTATGGGGCATTCACTTTCATAGCATCTGACATGATTGCACGTGTACCATAAGATGAGGCGAGGCAAAGTTAACCTTCACTGTACACTGTGGATCATTATATCTGAGTATAGTGGCTGATGTCACCATTTCCTTTACCTTTTTGAAAGCCACCTCACACTGCTTTGTCCATTGTGATTTCCTCTCAATCTCTAGTTATGACTTCAAGGGGTGGAGCACAGTAGCCAGGTTTGGCAGGAACCTGTTACAGTAATTCACAAACCCTAACAAGGACTGCAACTGTGACACATCCTTGGGGCATCCACCACTACTCCAATTTTCTCAGCATATTTTTGTAATCCCTGTGCGTCAATGGTGTGATCACAGTAAGTTTAAAGAACTCACACTTGTTGCATCGCACTCTGAGCCGATAATCTTCTAATCTTTTTAACATGTCATGAGGTTTTGGAGATGTTCCATGTCATCCTCACTGTTAACAATGATATCATCCCGGTAATACTGATGCCTGGTCAGCCTTGCAACACCTGGTCCATTGCTTTCTGCCAGAGTGCAGGAGCAGACGCTACCTGAAAAGTAACCCTATGAAAGCGAAAAAGGCCATTGTGAGCGTTTATGGTGAGAAACACTTTGGAATCTTCTTCCATCTCCATCTGTAGGTCGGCCTCAGCTAAGTCCATGTTGCTGAAGTGTTTTCCTCCAAAAAGGTCTGAAAAGATATCCTCTATCTTGGGCAGAGAGTATGGTTCTACTTTCAGTACTTGGTTGATAGTGACCTTCAAACCATCACAGATCCATTCTTCTTGGCTACTGGGACCACTGGTGATCCCCATGGGCTCCAGTTAGCCTTGGAAAGAATTCCTTCAGCTTCCATGTGATCTAGCTCACTGGCTACTTTATCATGGATGGTATAAGGAACCAGGCAGGCTTTGTAAAACTTGGGAGCGGCATTCTCATTTGACATTATTTTTTCCTTGATATGTTTCAGTTTTTCCAATGCCAACCTTGAATACTGTTGTGGCATCATCCGGTACCTTTCTTAATTTGCTTTCAATTGACTCAATTGCAGGTGATGTGGCATGCAAATTATGGATGCAACCTCAAACAAGTTGCAGTTCTCACAGCCAATCATGACTCCACAATGCTGGCCCTCCTGTTTTTACCGCATACAAGCTTAATGGAGCTTGTTGGTTGTTGTATTTCACTGTTACAAATGTCATTCCCATAGTATGTCTTTTCTCCAGTATAAATTCTTACTTGGATATCTACAGGCTTCAGTTCAGTATCTTTGAAATGGCATTAAAACTCACTTTGTGAAATGACTGAAACAGCCAAGCCAGTGTCCAATTCCATTCCAATTAATTTGCCATTCATTTCTGGAATAAGCCTCTACATAGCACCAGCCAGAGACAGAGAAGCAGTTTCAGCGACAGGTTACTATCGATACAATGCTCCTCAGACAGGATGAAGAGGTCAATACTCCCCAATGCCATTAGGCTTTACAATTCTACTGCCAGGACTTAAGAACTTTTTAAAAGCTATTATTAATGCTTTTTGAGATAGTGATTTAGATGCATATCATATTTTTTACAGAGTTAAGTATTGTATGTAATTAGTTTTGCTACAACAAGTGTATGGGACATTGGAAAAAAGTTGAATTTCCCCATGGGGATGAATAAAGTATCTATCTATCTATCTATATTGCTCATTTCTCTTTAGTTTTCACATGGTAGTTTTCAAGGCTACTCAGTCCTGTGTCACTCTGATCATTTATCAGATTTTTCATCAACAGCATGCAGATCAATACTCTTTTTGAAAATGCAACTTGACTTTTTAAACTTTTTGACTTCCCTGTACAGTCCATTTACTTTTGTCTGCCCAATATGCTCTTTGTATGTGTCCTAACTTTGTTGCATTTTCCGTGTTTCGCCTTTAAATCTTCATTGGTCTGATGTATGTGAGCCCCTGCCACAACAGTAAGACAATTTGTTTCAGCCAGGCCAGTTTAAATGTTGCAATTTTGTTCACATTCATTTCCATTCCTGACTGTGACTTAATTGCGTCTTTGTCAGCTGTTTCCATTGATACAGCTATTCCAACTGCTCTTTTAAATATAATTTGTGTTTCAATTAGGTGCAGTTTTTGAATGCTTTCCTGTAAGATTCCACAAACTAAATGATCTCTCAACACATTATTAAGCCTGTCACTGACAATTCTTAAACAATCCCTTTAATTCAACTATGTACACTGAAATGGACTCCCCTTCCTTTTGATTCCGCTTTTGAAGCCTAAAGTGTTCTGCAATCAACAATGGTTTTGATTCTAAATGTTCCTGCATTACTTTCACGATACTATCACAGCTCATTTCTGCTGGTTTGGTTGGAACAGTCAACTACTAAGCAAACTGTATGCCTTTAGACACAATGCACTCAGCAGAACCAGCACTCGCTCCTCATTGGCTATTTCAATTGCTTCAAAATACTAATTTAAAGGCAACACAGAGCTACGTCTTCATTTCAGTTTTACTTTTAGCAAGGCATGCACGTATGACATGGTGGTGTGATGACATATACCATGCACGTAATTTTACATATAATCCATAATGAATTATTCAAACAATGAAGAATGCTGAATCTAACAATATATTTACAATATTACTCAAATATTACTTAAGTATTAAATGTACAACACTATCATAAGGAGGCATTTAATAGAGTTGAATTCCTTGAAAATTTAAATGACTCTCCTCTCCTCCCTTCTTCCATGACAAGTATGATTATCTGCTGTTGGAAAGTGCTCACTGCGAGCTGCTCAGAATGTCCTATTGTTCTCATACTGTCAAAAGCAAATTCAAGCCTGTGCAGACAGATTGTTGCACAATTGATTTCATTTTAATATATGTAAATGGATTCACTCAGTGTTTGCAGGCAAATAGCAGAGAAGGACAAAAAGAACCACAAAATTTAACTGGATCAGTTATGGCATAAACAAGTTATTTCTCATTTACTCCCAAAATTACCCCTACTGGTTATATGCTGAAATTATACAAAAAGTGGAATAAAAGTCCTTGATCAACATCTTGCCAGATTTAATGGACAGCAACATGGGAGATCCATTGATATAAATGCCAACATTTGCATCTACCACATAGTAATTTAGAGTATGCATCTATCACACTCCAAATGCAAAACAATATTTTAAAACTGAGGAACAGATGCTGATTGATTCTGGCATATGCGTGTATCCCCAACTATCCGGATTACCTCAGTATTTTGTTACTGATTACAGTTGTCTAAATCAAGTAATTTAGACCTTTTTTCTTAAACCTAAACATGGGAAAATATTTTCAATATTTTCATATGCTTTCTGAAATAGAAAGAAACCATACAACCTAATCTATGCCACATTTAGAGCAATGCCATTAATTGCATTCCTCTTGTTCCCTTGTAAAGTGAGTTTATTGTGATATACACAAGTATGGAGAGGTACAAGTGGTACTTACAGACACACAGAACACAAATTATACAGTACATCAATTATACAAATCAGTGAAATAAGAAGACTGCAAAACAAGATATTAGTGCAAAAAAAAAGACCATGGTAGTGCAAGAGTAACCAATTCTCACACATACCTACTTCAACCCTACTACTTCTGTAATCCACTTATACTAGAAGAAATAACCTAACAACCAGCACATTTGGGATGTCCAAAGAAACCATGGACATGAAAGAAATCCAGCAGTCATGAGGAAAACTTCCTGCGACTGCTTGGATTTCTTTTTGGTGCCATGAACAGTAGAATTACATGTGCGACTATGAAGCAAGCAGTTTATGTCAAATGGAGATGGAAACTTTAGAAAGTTCAGGGGCAATGTCACAGAAGTACTGCTTCCCCCATCCTCCTACCCCAAAAAAGTTGTGATGATGAGCCACTGGGATCAGAAAGGAACCGGTCAAACAGGACCCAATTTATGCTAAGTTAGACAGCTGAACAGTGATTAGGGTAAATCTATCCTTTGCCTTTTCAGGAAAGGTAACACAACTGGTCTGCATTTTCCAGGCTTGGCCTTTGACCTATTCTTTGAAAGTGCAAGTTCTCATCTAGATACTTAGATTTGTCACAGTCTCTGCCTCTAATACACACTTAGAAAATGCATTCCAGTCACCTCAGTTCAAAACATTCTTCCTCAGATCCTTTAACCTGCCCTTTTCTGCTTAGAAAGGAAGTTTCTTATGATCTACCCTATTGCTGACTCCCCTTACTTTTGTATACAATAACACACATTTTGCACCAATAGCCCAGGTATCTCTAGTTTCAACTTTCCTCAACCTGTTGGGACATACACCATTATTTGCATTCCATTTTGCTTTGATAACTTATGAAAGTTTATAAACACAATAACATTCAGAGATGCTAGAAATCCAAAGCTACACATACAAAATACTGGAGGAACTCAGCAAGTCAAGCAGGATCAATGGAAATGAATAAACAGTCGACATTTCAGGCCTAGACCTTTCTTCAGGACTGAGAAGGAAAGGAGATGACACCAGAATAAAAAAGGTGGGGGGAGGGGAAGAAGGCTAGCTGGAAGATGACAGGTGAAACCAGGTGGATGAGAAAGGTTAAGGGCTGGAGAAGGAGGAATATGATGAGAGGAGAGTGGCCTATAGGAGAAAGGGATGGAGGAAGGGACCCGGGGGAAGTGATAGGTAGGTGAGAATCAGTGAAAGGTCAGAGTGGGGAATAAAGGAAGATAGGAGGCGGGGTGGGGAGGGACTATTTTTTTTTAAACCGGAAGGAGAAATCGATACTCATCTCATCAGATTGGAAGCTACCCAGACAGAATAAAAGGTGTTGCTCCTCCACCGTGACGGTGCCTAATCTTGGTACAAGAATAGGAATGTGAATTAGAATTTAAATGTTTGGCACCAGGAAGTTCTGTTTGTGGCAGATGGAGTGGAGGTGCTCAACAAAGTGCTCCCTCAATTTACAATTGGTCTCAACAATGTAGAAGAAGCCATATTGGGAGTGCTGGACACAATAAACAACCCCAGCAGATTCTCAGGTGAAGTACTGCCTCACCTGGAAGGACTGTGTGGGGCCCTGAATGGAGGGGAGGGAGGAGGGGAATGGGGAGGTGCAGCATTTAGGCCACTTGCAGGGATAAGCACCCATGAGGAGGAATAAACGAATAAGGGAATTACGGAGAGTGATCCCTGCGGAAAGTGGGAGGGGAGGGTGTAGGTAAAGATAGGTTGGAGATGGTGGAAGTTGTGGAATATGATGTGTTGGATGCAGAGGCTGATGGGGTCGTAGGTAAGGTCAAGGGGAACTCTATCACTATGACAATAGGAAGATGGCGTGAATGCAGATGTTCAGGAAATGGAGGAGTACATCATGCTTGCTTCAAGTACAATTTCTGCTGAAAGTTCAGAGAAGGTCTCTATGGTCTCAGAAAGCAGAGCTATGTGGAAGACTCCAGGTAAAGCTAAAACACAGGGCCCCAAGATGACCCCACCCTCACTTCCCTACTATCCTCCCGGCTAGTGTACAGTCTCTGGACCTCGGAGCGAGAGTGCGGTACTGGAGGGACATCAGGGACAGCTGTGTTCACAGAGACAAGGCTCACGTCCAGCAATCCAGACACAGCGCCCTGTCCTGATGGCTTCACCGTCCATTGCTTGAACTGGATGGTGGCTTCAAGTGAAGGCAAAAGTGGCAGCATTTTCTTCACGATTAACTCATTGTGGTCCACAGATAAGGAATTTCTGTCTCACTCCCTCTCACCTGACCTGAAACATTTAGTGGTCAGGTGTCATCTACTCTACCTGTTGCAGGAGCCGTCTGCTGTCATCATGGTAGTAACATACATTCCACTCCTTCCAGACATCAAGCTGGCTTTTTAGGAGTTTAACACCGATATCAGCAGTCATGAGACATTACGCCCTGATCCCTTCCCGGTCATCTCAGAAGACTTCAACCAGACTACCTTGAAGAAGTTTCTGACCAAAACCATCAAGATCATGTGTGGACCAAAAGAGCCAACACACTCAACTGCTTTTATATCACCATCGAAAACACTTATTGTGCCATACCAGACCCACACTTCAACAAGTTACTTGGCTGTACTTCTAATCCTGGCATATAGGCAGGGACTGAAGACCACGGAACTCGTGGTGAAGACCACAAAGACCTGGTCAAGAAACATTTACAGGATCACTCTGAATCAGTGGACTGGACCATATTCAGGGATTCAGTTTCACCAACTTCATCAGGACTAGCATGGATAGGTTGTGCCTTAGAAAACATACCAGGTTTTCCCAAATCAGAAGCTCTGAATGGCCAAGGAGATCCTCGGTCTGCTGAGGGTTAGATCTGTGGCACTCATTCTGGCAATCAGAATCCTAAAGAAGGTGATCATAAGATCAAAAAGGCATTTCCTTGTGAAATTAGAGACACAATCGGATGCATATCAGCAGTGGTAGGGTTTGTATGACATTACCTCCTATAAGGTAAAACCTAACAGCATAAATGTCAGTGATAAGTGTATAAAAATTTATAAGTGTCTCCCTGATAAGCTCAATGCTATTTATGCGGGTTCTGAAAAGAGAATAACACTACACTCATATGAATCCCCATGGCATCCAGCAACCCTGTGTTCCCTGTCACAGAGGCTGCTGTCAGAATATCCTTCAAGAGAGTGAATCCTCACAAGGCATCAGGCCCTAATGGAGCACCTCGCTGGATACCGAAAACCTGCCCTAAGCAACTGGCTGGGTGTTCAAAGACACCTTCAACCTCTCATTGCTGCAGCCTGAGGTCCCCACCTGCTTCAAAAGGACAGCAATCATACCGGTGCCCTCAAACGAACAGTGTGAGCTGACTCAATAACTCTGTGATGAAGTGCTTTGAGAGATTGGTCATTAACTCCTGCTTGAGTAAGAAGTCTAGACCTGCTGCAAATATCCGTGTCACCACAACAGATCCACAGTGCATGCAATCACACCAACTTTTCACTCTGATTTGAGGTAACTAAACAACAGCAAAACATGCATCAATCTGTTATTTACAGTTAGTACAGGTCAAAGTTCAACACCATCATCCCTTCAGTTTTAATCACCAAGCTTGAAAACCTGGACCTCCGTACCTTGCTCTGCAACTAGATCAT
Source organism: Hemitrygon akajei (assembly GCF_048418815.1). Classification (NCBI taxonomy): domain Eukaryota; kingdom Metazoa; phylum Chordata; class Chondrichthyes; order Myliobatiformes; family Dasyatidae; genus Hemitrygon; species Hemitrygon akajei. The sequence goes on from NC_133135.1 coordinate 55,590,866, forward strand.
CAACATACTTATTGGGAAACTGAAGTCAGTATGGATTGGTAATAACATATCTTCCACACTGTCGATCAACACAAACACACCTCAAAGGTGCACGCTGGCCCACTGCTCTACTCTCTCTGAACTCGTGACTGTGTGACTAAGCCCAGCTGAAATACCATACAGAAATTCACAGATGACACGACTGTTGTTGTCAGATGGTGACGAGGCAGCATACTGGAGTGAGATAGATCGGCTGGTTGAGTGGTGTGACAACAGCAACCTTACACCCAACATCACAAGGCCAAGGAATTGATTGCAGATTTCAGGAAGGGAAGTTGAGAGAGTGCATGGGATTTCCCTAAGTGCCTTGTTTCCTCCCACAGTCCAAAGACGTAGTGACTACATTAATTGCTCATTGTAAATTGTCCCGTGATTGGGTTAGGATTAAATCGGAGTTGTCAGGGGTTGCTGGGTGGAGCAGCTTGAAGGGCAGGAAAGGCCTATTCCATGCTGTATCTCTAAATAAAAATATAAAATAAACACACACCAGCCCTATTGTGGGATAGACAATGGAAAAGGTGAGCAGCTTTAAGTTCCCATGCATCAACATCTGGGGGGAATTATCCTGGGCCAACACAATGATACAGTCATGAAAGCAGGAGAGCAGCAACTCTACTTTGTTAGGAGTTTGAGGAGATTTGGTATGTCACCAAAGTCTCATGCAAATTTCCACAGATGTACGATGCAAAGCATTCTGACTGGAGATTCCAATGTACATGATCACAAGAGTCAGCAGGAGATTGTAGATTTAGCCAGATCCATCACAGACACAACCATCCCCACCACTGAGGATATTGTGAGAGGCGATGCCTCAATCACTATGACCATCAGGTCATGTCCATTTCATGTCACTACCATCAGAGAAGTACAGAAGCCTGAAGACCCATACACAAAAATTTAGGAAAAGCTTCTTCCTTCTGATTTCTAAACAATCCATATACACAAAGTTCAAAGTACATTTCTTATCAAAGTATATCACCATATCCAACCTTGAGATTCATTTTCTTGACACTTGAATTCCTTGTTATTCCTTTTTTTACATTATATTTTGTAATTATGTCTTTATACTATACTGCAGCCACATCACAAAGAAATCCACATCATGCTTGTCAGTGATGATAAATCTGATTCAGATTCAATTTCCTCTTGTCCTCAATCAGCTTGTCACATTGTGAACGGCCACTTGGACAAAGGGCCAACAGCATCACGGGATTTAGAAGCTCAGGATGGGAAGCAAAAATCAGAGAGCGGAATCATATTTTGGGAACTTGGTCTGAATGATCTCCCGCAACTTTTATATTTCAAGTTGGAAGCATTTTTTTGGAGCCAAGAACATGAAATTCATGGAAAATATCATTATCACATTTCTAAAGAATTAACTAGTTCCTTGACATGAAGGAGTTCTAATACATACATAATCATGATAACCACAGGAAAAAATATTATGGATCCTGTAAAAGTGTAAAAAACTAAAAAGCTGGAGCTGTTCATCAGGTCAGATGGGATATGTGGAAAAGAAACAGTTAACATCTCTGATTAATCACCTTACATTAGGTTTAGAAAAGGTGGAAATGTGGACACTGAGGTACAAAGCCAGGGAGTAGTCTATACCTGGCAATGGATCAAGAAAGCAATTTCACCCTCTGACTTCCCCTAACCAGTGCCATCTGCTTCTTCAACATATCCAAAACACACTTCATCTGTCTTTTGTTCATTCAATAGAGTGTGTGTCAAACTCTTCAATTAAATATTTAGCATCCTTCACCACAATTTCCTGGTCTTATCTCTCACAGGGAAAGAGATCAAATTGAGAACAAAACTCAGGCAACTGACAATGGATTCCCAAATATTCTATAAAACTGTGGAATCTCTGAAAAGCAAAATGTCAGTATCCAATGCTGTTTGTTGATTTAATGGTTTGAGAATGGAAAAAAACACTAGCAAACAAAGGCAGTCAAACATACAAAATAGCTGCTTTTGGGGCTGCTTAACGTGCTAGCATCTCTTTAACCTTTCTCTAAACTACTGAACTGTGTCACAAAGAAGGCAGAAGAAAATGGGTCACGAAAATCAGCATGAAGGATGGTTATAAGAATTTTACATTGCAAGAGCTGCAATATATCTCTGCCCAAACAGCTTCATTCTCTCATCCACACTTCTAGGCACTTTCTCATCATCCCAGAGAAACACACTCTCTTGTAGTTACAATATACAAAGTCTTTAGGCAAGTCCATTTTGAATGTGAGATCTGGGTTTAGATAAGTTCTACAAAATTCAGTTTGCACATTCTTGGTTCTGCAGACATGGTCATTCAAGATCCTCTTTAAAAGTACTGAAGAGAATCATAACCATATTGCTATAAACGAGGTATTAGATACCATCTGGAGGGGCAGCAAACTGCAGGGGCTACAGTCCTTTAATACTGCATACATCTTTAGCCACAGCAATAGAATGAGGAAGACTCCATGATCAAAAACAGTGCAGTAAGGAGAAGCTCCACAAGTCCAGTAACACCATGGGGGAGAGGAACAGTCCATGTCTTTAAAATCAGGGAGTGTGAGAGAAGCTCCGCGAGTTTGAAGACAGGACAGAGGCTCCTTAAGTTGAAAAATGGTGTGGGAGAGAAAGGATTTCTGAATTCAAGTACAGCTTGGGGCTCCATATTGAAAAACAACATAGGAGCGAAGAGGTCTATGAAGTTGAATCCAGTACAGGGTAAAAATACTTAAGAGTTCAAACAAAATGCGAGAAAATAAACAGCATTACTTTAAAAGCAGAAGAGGAGGGAAAGTGTTCATGAGCTTAAAAAGTAACTTGAGAGAAGGGAATCACAAACATGAGGGAATTTGCAGATGCTGGAAATCCAAAGCAACACTCACAAAATGCTGGAGGAGCTCAGCAGGTCAGGCAGCATCTAAGGAAGGTCTCAGCCCAAAATATCGACTGCTTACACTTTTCCACAGATGCTGCTGAGTTCTCCAGCATTTTGTGAGTGTCGCTGGAGAAAAGCAAATTCCGGGAGTTTTTCTGCAGCATTGGAGACAGGGGACTCAGTAAGGTTGGAAACAGTACAGGACAGAGAAGCTCCACAGCTTCAGTGACGATGCTGGAGAGTTGGGTCTGGATATCTGAAGAGAGCACTGGAGAAAATGCCTCAGAGTTCAACACAACTTTGAAGATGGAAGCTACATTAGTTTTAAAATGACGAGTTTTGATAAAAATGTACGACATGGCTTCTTGAGTTCAGCACGGTGGTAAGCCCGGTAATCACATGCCAATGAGTCTAACATCGGTGGAATGTCTTCACTGGGAAACATTCTGATGGACAGGATCAATCTACACTGCGAAAGGCAGAGATATTTCAGAGATAGTATGGCATGGTTTTGCTGGTGGAAGATCCTGCCAGAATCATCTGAATTTTTCAGAGATAACACTATGTAGAGGAGGGCAGTATGGATTATGTTGGTTATAAAGCCATTTGATAAAATATCACATGAGGCATTTGATAAAATATCACATGGGAGGCTGGTCCAAAAGATTAGAGCCCCTGGGACCCAAGACAAATTGGTTCCAAAACTAGCTTGATAAAATTAAATTGAGAGTGATGGTGGAACATTGCTTTAGTCAATGGCAGACTGTGAACAGTGGTGTATCACTTGGATTAATATGTACTAGGAATGTAACTGTTTTGATATATACATTAACAACTAAGGTGTCAAAGTAGGAAGTATAGAAAACAGAAAAGACCCTTCGGCTCACAATATTGTACCTAACCAATTTTATTAGTAACCAAATGGCCAACTAAACTTATCTTTTTGGCCTACACAATGTCTATATCCTTCCATTTTCCTCACACTCATGCGCCAATCTAAACGTCTCTTAAAAGTCCCTGATGTATCTGCCTCTACCACCACACCAGGCAGCACAACTCTCTCAGAGTAAAATTTTGTCACTCAATCTCCTTTGAAATTACCCCCTCTCACCTTAAATGCATACCCTCTGGAATTAGATATTTCAACCCTGGGAAAAAGATATGAGCTGTCTACTATATCTATGCCTCTCATAATCTTATAAAGCTCCATCAGACCTCCCCTCTGCCTATTCTGATCCAGAAAAAAACAACCCAAGTTTGTCCAAACTCTCATTATATACATACCCTCTAATCCAGGCAGCATCCTCTTCTGTACCATCTGCAAATTCACGGTGACAAGAACTGCATGCAATACTCTAGATGTGGCCTAACTAGAGTTTATAAAGCTGTAGTATAACTTCTTGATTCTTAAACTTAATACATCGACTAGTAACAGCAAGCATGTCATAAGCCCAAAACACCCAAGCAACCTGTGTAGCCACTTCTAGGGAGTTATGAATATGGGTCCCCGAATCCCTCTGCTCATCAACACTGTTAAGTGTCTTGCCTTTGACAATGCATTGTCTTTTTGCATTTGACCTGCTAAGGTGCAAAATTTCACATTTGTCCAGGTTAAACTCCACCGGTCCATTTCTCTGCTCGTATCCGCAACTGATCTATATCACACTGCATTCTTTACCAGTCTTCTATGCTGTCCACAACACCACCAATCTTCATATCATCTACAAACTTACTAACCCTCCCATCTGCATTTTCATGCACATCACTTGTATGCATCACAAACAGCAGAGATCCCAGTAGAGGTTTCTGTGGAACACCATTAATGACAGACCTCCCGTTTGAGTAACCTCTTCAACCTCCGCCCTCTGTCTTCTATGGGCAAGTCAGTTCAGAGTCCAAGTGGTCAATTCACTATGGATCCCATGCACCTACATAACTTTAGTGTAATATGATTACCCTAAAGGACAAAAAGTGGTTATGTTATGAATAGTAAGGATGATGGTCTTAGGCTACAGAAAGACAAATTACATCTAATTGAGATACAGCTATGGCATACGGAATTTAATCCTGTAAAGTATGAGGTGATACATTTTGTGAGGACAACTAGGCTTGAACATACACAGTGAATAGCATGGCCCAAGGGGACATTGAGGAATAGAGAGACCTAAGTGTACGTCCGAAGAACCATGAAGGTAATATCACAGATAGATGAGATGGTACAGAGGTATATTGGAAGCTGGTCTTAATTAACCAGAGCATAAAAGATACAAAAGCAAGAAAATAATGATACAGCTTTATAAAACCTAGGTGAAATCACAAGTGAAATATTGAGTGCAGTTTTGGTTAACAGAATATTGAAAATATGTGATTATTCTGCAGAAGGAGCAAAGAAGATTCACTAGGAATACGCCTGTGATAGAGTGTCTAAGTTATCACTGAATAGGCTGGGTTTGCTTTTTATATAACCATATAACAATTACAGCACGGAAACAGGCCATCTTGGCCCTTCTAGTCTGTGCCGAACGCTTACTCTCGCCTAGTCCCACCAACCTACACTCAGCCCATAACCCTCCATTCCTTTCCTATCCATATACCTATCCAATTTTACTTTAAATGACAATACCAAACCTGCCTCTACTACTTCTACTGGAAGCTCATTCCACACAGCTACCACTCTCTGAGTAAAGAAATCCCCCCTTGAGTTACCCCTAAAATTTTGCCCCTAACTCTCAACTCATGTCCTCTTGTTTGAATCTCCCCTACTCTCAATGGAAAAAGCCTATCCACGTCAACTCTATCTATCCCCCTCATAATTTTAAATACCTCTATCAAGTCCCCCCTCAACCTTCTACACTCCAAAGAATAAAGACCTAACTTGTTCAACCTTTCTCTGTAACTTAGGTGCTGAAACCCAGGTAACATTCTAGTAAATCTCCTCTGTACTCTCTCTAATTTGTTGACATCTTTCCTATAATTCAGTGACCAGAACTGCACACAATACTCCAAATTCTGCCTTACCAATGCCTTGTACAATTTTAACATTACATCCCAACTCCTATACTCAATGCTCTGATTTATAAAGGCCAGCATACCAAAAGCTTTCTTCACCACCCTATCCACATGAGATTCCACCTTCAGGGAACTATGCACCACTATTCCTAGATCACTCTGTTCTACTGCATTCTTCAATGCCCTACCATTTACCATGTATGTCCTATTTTTATTATTCCTACCAAACTGTAGCATCTCACACTTATCAGCATTAAACTCCATCTGCCATCTTTCAGCCCACTCTTCTAACCGACCGAAATCTCTCTGCAAGCTTTGAAAACCTTCTTCATTATCCACAACACCACCCATCTTAGTATCATCTGCATACTTACTACTCCAATTTACCACCCCATCATCCAGATCATTAATGTACATGACAAACAACATTGGACCCAGTACAGATCCCTGAGGCACACCACTAGTCACCGGCCTCCAACCTGACAAACAGTTATCTATCACTACTCTCTGGCATCTCCCATCCAGCCACTGTTGAATCCATTTTACTACTTCAATATTAATACCTAACAATTGAACCTTCCTAACTAACCTTCCGTGCGGAACCTTGTCAAAGGCCTTACTGAAGTCCATATAGACAATATCCACTGCTTTACTCTCGTCAACTTTCCTAGTAACCTTGTCAAAAATTGAGGGTGAGGGGGGGAGGGAGAGGGAGAGGGGAGGGGGAGAGAGGGGGGGAGAGAGGGGAGGAGAGGGGGAGGAGAGGGGGAGGAGAGGGGGAGGAGAGGGGGAGGAGAGGGGGAGGAGAGGGGGAGGAGAGGGGGAGGAGAGGGGGAGGAGGGGGGGAGGAGAGGGGGAGGAGGGGGGGAGGAGGGGGGAGGAGGGGGGAGGAGGGGGGAGGAGGGGGAAGAGGGGAGAGAGAGAGGGGGAGAGAGAGAGAAAACACATTAAAACATCATGAGAGTTTCGAAGCAGCTTGGTACAGGGTGGCTCTGAAAACTAAAGGGAAAGTTCTGGTTTAAAGCATCAAGAAAGCAACTCCTGAAGTGATGACACTGGGTAGCTGTGTGTGACTGGCTGGAAAGTATCACGTTTCTTTTTAAAACTAGGGTGGTGGCTTTAAGTGGGACCAGAGGAAAAAAAGGTTTATAGCAAAACCACACAAATGCTGTTTTAAAATAATAATTGACTAAAGACGTCAACAGATTAAATTAATAAAACTGGTCTACGTTATTGTAAGACAGGTTTGTCAGGATTGCAGTACACACAATATATGGATGATCATCCTGAGCAAACATGTTTGAAGAGATGTCTCCAACCCAGTGGGCTGGCATGCTATCAGAGCAACACATACAAAATGCTGGAGGATCACAGCAGGTTAGGCTGCATCTGTGGATCAAAGCAGAGATACTCCCACACACGAGCTGGGAAATAACTTTGGAACATTTTTGCTCTGTAACACCCCAAAGGAGAAAACAGGGTTCAAAAACAGGAAGCATATCATTGTTTTTTAAAAAAAGCAACTGCATAATCGGGCTTCACAGGAAGCGGGATAGCAGGTCATGTCTAACAAGTATCGGTACTCCCTACTTGTGAAGACTAGGGAGACTGGAGAGTGGAGAGCCACAGAACAGTCCAACGGGGCCCTGGAGGCTGTCCACAGTTGAGGGAAGAGCAAAGCAGAAGCATGATAGTGATAATTATAACTCTATAACTAGGGGGAAAGATAACATCCTCCACGGCCTACCTGGTAAAGGATATCTTACAAAGGCTGGAGAGGAATATTGGAAAAGAGGACACAAACACAAGAAAAACTGCAGGACTGTTGGAAGTGTCTCAGCTTGAACTGTCGACTATTCACTCTTTTCCATGGATTCTGCCTGGCCTGAGTTCCTCCAACATTATGTGGTAAACCATGTATACCTGTCTGAACACGCCCCTCTGCTGACTGCTCCTGTGGCTCCTCCCACAGACCCCTGTATAAAGGCGATTGGGGCACTGCTCCTCCCTCAGTCTCCGAGATGTCATGCTCCCCTTTTGCTGCTCATAAAAGCCTATCGTTCACCTCCCGTCTCCGAGAGTTATTGATGGTGCATTACATTATCTGTGCGGTGCCTTGGAAAGGAGGAAGCTATTCCAGTTGCTGTGGTCCATATTGGAACAAACAGTACAGCCAAAATTAGGAAGCAGTCCTACAAAAAAAAAATTACAGGAGCTAGGCTGTAAATTAAAAATCAAACTTCAAAAGGTAATATCTAGGTTACGGCCCGAAACATGCGCAAACTGGAATTGAAGCAGACAGATAAAAAAAATCAATGAAGTAAAGAAGGTTCTTTCTCATGTGATGATGATGGCAGTAGTTCTGAGATTGACTCCAAATGAATGGAAATGGGGATGGGGGGGTGGTAAAAGCTTTAAACCAGTCAAAAGGAAATAGGGATCTATGAGGAATGCAAGCAGTCGAAGCATAGACACAACAGGAAAAATCAGTAAAGGAAAGAATGAAGTAAAGGAGGGCATTAAAGGATATATTAGTTATAGAACAGGAGGGTACTAAAATAATTAACCATTAAATGTAAGGGAATCCAATTAAAAATGATTAAAATTTGTGTTATAATTTTTTCTCTGATTCCATGAAAAGGTAGCAGATGTATTGCTACACAGTTACTAATTCATTAGATGAAGGCATAATGCCAGATGACTAATGGCACTTGAGATGGCAAACATAACATGTCCTGGAGGTTATAGGCCAGTTAGCTTAACATTATGGGAAAATGGTGAGAAAGAGGAGAAAACATTGTTTGACCAGTCGCTTAGAATTTTCTGAGGAGATTAAAGGGAGAACCAACAGTGATAACACAGCAGCTATAATTTAGCCAGAGTTTCAAAAAGGCTTTTCATGAATTTCCTTCAAAGTACATTGAAGAATGTTAGAAAATGTGGAATTCTAGGGAAAAGTAGCAAACTAAGGATTGTTGGCTGTCTTCAGGAGTGAAGGGAGAGAGACTGGGTGGTGGTGGCCAGTGCCTGGATCACTGTTGTTTATAATATACATTAATAGGACAAGAAAGCAATTTCAACATTTGGGAACAATATCAAGTCATGGAGCGAAGGAAACTAATACACAGGGCAGCATCCAAATAAAGGGAGATATTTAGTTTGCAGAATAGGCAAATCGTTAATGAAGTTCAGCATACGGATAAATGTGTGCTAGAACATTATGGCTGGAGAAAAGGCGCAAGTCTCTTTACTTGGGGAGCTGAAGGTTAAGGGGGTAGAGAAATGAAATGATCTGGGTGTGCAAATACAGGCTGCCCCAAGTTATAAAAGCCTGACTTATGGACATCCCTACTTACAAATGAGCATCTATAATATTAAATTAAAAAGTCCTTTGCATGTGCATAGGAGTGCTTCCATACAGCAGAACTAGTTTCCTCTCTCCTTCACTTTGTTTTTTCTTATGTCTTCTATTTGTGATTTTATGCCATTTAGTACGATACTGTAAAGGTAACCTTATTGAGTGATTTTTGTGTATTTTCTAACTCAAGGACAAAGTAAACTTAAAAGCAGAAATCATTCATTACCTGCCTGTACATCTAATGTTCCACAGTTCGCAGGATCATAAAGAAAGCAAATTGAGCTCTAGCATTTATTTGCTGAGGGACAGGATTGAAAGTTAGAGAAGTGCTACTACATTAATGCCAAGCTTCACAGTTAGACAATTAAGATGCACACTGTTCTGGTCACCATATTAGGAAAAGGATATAGATAAAGGAGATAGCATTCAGAGGGGTTTAAGATACAACAAAAGTTTTAAAATTACACAAGGCTGAACAGAGTCATAGTCACAGAAGAGTATAGCACAGAAACAGCCCCTTCAGCCCATCTAGTCTGTGCTAAACCATTTAAACTGCCTTACTTCCACTGACTTGCACCGATACCAGCCTTTCATACCCCTACGAACCATGTACCTATCCAAACATTTTTTTAAAGTACTAATATTCAATATGTGCTTGAATATGCAGGTACTGAGCCTGAAAGCTGCAGGTACACCCAAGAGGAGTGGGGTGTCAGGGCGAGGACTGAGCCGCAAAGCCACGGTGTTGCCTAGCAGGCATGGGGGGGGCCGGTCGACGGATGTTATCAGGGGGCTGGGTGGTCCGCACTATATATGTGCATGTCTGCATTGAATGTTTTTACTGACATTCTGTATGGGTTTATTGACTTGTACTTACAAGGACTGGGCATCAAGCCATGGTGTCACGGGGGGAGTGGCTGGTGGGCATTCGGACTCTTATTACTTGATTGTGATCTTGTGTGCTCACCGTGTGTCACTATTGGTAATGTGTCTTTGCACCTTGACCTCATAGTAATGCTGTCTCGTTTCACTGTATTCATGAGTACGGTTAAATGACAAATAAACTCGAATTGAATTAAACACTGAAATTGAGTTGCATGCACATCTTGTGCTGACAGCTCATTCCACATTCTCACGACCCTGAGTGAAGAAACTTTCCCTCATGATCCCCTTAGACATCTCACCTTTAACCCGTAACCCATGACCTCTGGTTGTAGTCTCACCCAACCTCAACAAAAAAAAGCCTGCTTGCATTTACTCTATCTATACCCCTCACAAGTTTGTATACCTCTATAAAGTCTCCTCTCAATCTTCTCCATTCCAAAGGATGAAATCCTAACTATTGGATCTTCTCTTATAATTCAGGTCCCAGCAACATCCTTGTAATCTTTCGCTGTACTCTTTCAACCTTATTTACATCTTTCCTGTAGGTAGGTGATGAAAACTGCACCCAATGTTCTAAATTAGACCTCACCAAAGTCTTATACAATTTTGGCAAGATCATAACAAGGTATATTACTGGGTGAAGAGTCCATTTTATCCTACAAGGGAATCATTCAACAGTTTTATAACAGTAGGGTAAGAAGTTGTCCTTGAATCTGGCGATTCGTGTTTCTGGGTTTTTTTTCTCTTCCATCTGATGAAAGGGGAGAAGGGAGAATATCCAGGGTGGATGGGGTCTCTTTGATTTTGTTGGCTGCCACTGCACAGGATCTGAAAAAGTTGCAGGGGCTTGTAATCTCAGCAGTGCCATCATAGGCACTGACCTCTCCATCATCAAGGACAGCTTCAGAAGGCAATGCCTCAAAAAACCAGCATCCCTGAGAAAAGAACGTCGAGTATTGCTTTCAAAATTGTGAATATTTTGATCCAGTGGATATGGAATGCTTTCAAGAGGTGAAAAATATAATCAAAGACAATCATTTTTAAATGACCATTAAGAAGTCTCAGAAGGAATTCAGAACAGACTCCTTTGAGCAATGACGGAAGAGAATGAATGTGGACTCCGCTACCATGTTGAGGTGTAGGGTACAAATATACTTATGTGGAGGTTTGACAATATGGTGGAGAAAATGACATTGACAGAGTTGAGCATAAGTCCCAGGATGGACTAGTTGGTCTGTGTGGCACTTTTTAATGTAAACAACCTAATAGAGTTCACTTTATCTGGCTAGAACCCAGCATATGGCTGGAATTTGCTTTCAGATGTCACCCTATCAACTGACGTTGTTCTTCATGTCAGCATCTGAAGCTATCAGGTTATGCTGATGGGGGATCACAGTAGATGGATGCTTTTATCTGGCAGCGATTACATAGCTTGCTGAATAGTGCTCCTGAGGAATCTCAGTACGCAGACATTTAAAAGATTACACCATCCTAACTTGCAGTTAGAATCACACAACATACTAGGAAAAGACTGTAACCAGTGCACTAGAGGAAGAGAGTGTGGTTGAAATGAATAACTGTCCCAATTATATGTCTATTCTAAAGTCACAACAAAATGAAGTCTACAACTCAATGAAAGATATGTTCCTTGCTGTTATACAGTACTTATTGTTCAAATAAGTAATATTAGTGACTTTTTGAAGAAAGAGCCTGGAGGCACTTTGAACTTGACCTGCAGCTCTGACTCTGGCAAAGCTGATAAGTAAAAATGTGCCACATACAAAGTGCTAGAGGAACTCAGCAGGCATTTACAGAAAGGAATATAATTAACATTTTGGGCCAGGACCCTTCATCAGCACTGGAAAGCAAGGGGAAGAAGCCTTCTTATTCTTCCCCCTTATTCCTCTCTATAGATGCTGCCTGACCTGCTGTGTTCCTCCAGCATTTTGTGTGTGTTGCTCAGGATTTCCAGCATCTGCAAGATCTCAAGTTTATGAATAAAATGTGACAGTATTTATTTATTTGAATGGAGCTGTCAAACCCTGTAGAATAATGTATGTGCAGGTAAGTGATTACTTTAATTGTAATAATTTAAAATTATTTGTTGCAGTTTTAATCTACTTTGTTGATTTGTATTTACTTTTATCATTTTAAAGTGATATAAAACATAAGGAATAGTTTTTAATGTCATTGATTGTTGGATCAATTTAAAATAGAACAAAACCTAAAAGTCCAACCAGCAAGCTAGCTGTCAAGGGCTATCATGGTGTACAGGAGGCAGAGCCACAGTTTAAGATGCATTAAGTCCTCTCAGTACTCATGGTTACATGCATTTCACCTACAACTCTCAAATGCAGGTATTGTGGTGGCAAGTCCAGCTGCAGGCCAGGGCCAGGTTGACCTGGCTCATCATATGGAATGAAAAAACAACAGGTATTCTGGTGCTTTCAAGAAAAATTGTAAATTTCCGAATATCAGACAGCAACCCATAAAGAGATCAGTTGTTTAGTACAAGAATATGAAAAGAGTATGAAGAGCGATGGAGTGAACTGTCAGGTGAAGTAGCTGAGATAGGCTATAGGCCCAACAGAGGCAAATAGGACTAGCTCAGGTAATAATCTTGGTCGGCCTGACCAGTTGGGTGGAAGGGCCTGTTTTTTGTTCCAGGATTCCTTGACTACATGACAGAGAGTAGAGCAAATTTATTCCAACTGTTCAGAGCCCTGGTGAGGTCAAATCTGGACTGTTGTGTACAGGTCTAATTAAAGGAAAGGTAAATGGAATGCAGCATTTAGTTTGGGTGAATTCCCTTTGATCTGATGATCGGGTTAATCAGACTGATTCTCACACTGGTAGGTTTTGTCATAAGTGACTAAGCGAAAAAGGTCTGAGCTCTCGAATTTGAAATATGAGAGATGCATTTATTGACACATACAAGATTCTCACGCATCTTGATAGGATAGATGCAGAGTTTATGAATCTCTGAGCAAGGGGTCACAGTCTCAAAAGGTGAGCCATTCAGGAATAAGTTGAGAAGAAAAGTCTTCACCTAGAAATTGATGAAATTCACTAGTCATTATGTCATTTAAGGCGCAGCCACAGAGTATTTTCAAGACAGAGGATTAAAAATGCCTTTAAATGTTAGGGGAATTAAGAGTTTACATGTGGGGATATGGTGGAGTGGTAAAAGATCAGCTGAGAATTAAATGAAATGCTGAATAGACACAAGGAGCCAAGAGACCTACTTCTGCTTCTATTCTATGTCCTTATACTCTCTTCAACTTGATTACTGGTCCAATGAAGTTTTGCATTTCATTAAACACTCACTTTATAATTAGTGACATCCATTTGTTTCTAAATAATATCCAAATGATAATCTTCACAAAACTAGCCTGCACACTTGGGCCAAAACTTACCTTGCTTTGGAATAGACAATAGCAGTATTTCAATAACAAAGTACTTGGAAATTAGAAATCTGAAGTATACAACCTTTCCAGTAATCATCCAAAAATACCTCAATTTGCATAAAATATCCTTTCCTAAATTTAATTAGCATGCTTCTAAATTATTTCTCTTCCTTAAAGTGTGGTTACCTTTGCTATTATGAAATTTCAGTAAACTGGACCATCCTTTTTCATGCCCTATTCTTCACTCTTGCCTTGGACTTGACAAACTCTACAGAAATCCTTCTACTAGTTCAATTTTTGCACCATATGGTTTGACTCAACGATCACTAACATTATTATTGTATTATCCCAATGTTTTTTTTTGCCATAAGCTTCCCTTATTTTCAACTACATGTCCCACATCAAAGAATGCAATCAATGTAATGAGAGTATGTGGAAGGATTGAACACCTATACTTTGTTCAACTTGATGCACATTCAGAGACAGTGCAAGAAGACTGAAATTTGTGATTCACTAAGTTATGGATAGTATCTTCATGTTAAAAACAGAGAAATAATGTTGTTGGGAAAGTTCTTTCTTGTAAAAATTGTTTAAGTTTTTTTCTTGTGGAGGCTGCTTATATGATGCTATGTGTCTGTGCTGCTGCAAATAAGTTTTTCATTGCAACGGTGCATACGTGCATTTGTACATATAACAATAAAGTCAACTTTGACTGTATTGTAAACAGAGATGCTGTGAGCCTACTAGCAAAGGAAGGATCATCATAGCATTTGTTTAATGTTACACTTGCATTCAAAGTGAACAGAGCTACATACAGCTCAAGTTATCTCAGTTTTTGGTTCTTTGATTTTAGTAAGATAGTAGGAAATGCATTATACTTGACCTTGGTATTATTGACCTGGAAAATGACAGAGGTAAAAAAGTCAAACTTACAGTTTGCAACACTTTCAGCAACCTCTTGAAAAGTTTATATTTGGTATGGAAATAATTTAGCTCTAACGTGACTCTCTTTATTGTTAGATGTCTCAGGAGCAAAGAATGAACTCAAAGGTGAGGCATTTGATAGCACTGGGTTTTTGATGTTGTATTCTACTTTGAATCAGAGGTGGAAAATTTGGAGGGGTTCAAAACAAAAATGAATGCATTTTTTAAAAAAAGGAGTCTAAATGGGCCAACAGAATGTACTTAATAAAAGTGATAACTGTGCCATATATTGGGTATGTACTGTATTATGTTGATAAAGTATACTCAGAGACCTGGAATAATAACAGAGAACTTGAAATCAAGTCCCACCTCAGCAATTCGAAGATACATTTAGAATTCAGGAGTAAAAAACTTTAATAAAAAATAACCACAAACAGTCAGACTGTCATAAAATTCAGTCACCTCACTAATATTGTTCAAGATATGAAAATTTGTTACTCAGCTATCTTATATGTGATTTGAGCCCCACACCAAAGTCAGCTTTTAGCTGACTTTTGATCTGGCTAGAAAACCAGAAAACAATAACTGCTAATTTTACCAGG
This sequence comes from Hemitrygon akajei, assembly GCF_048418815.1. Taxonomy (NCBI): domain Eukaryota; kingdom Metazoa; phylum Chordata; class Chondrichthyes; order Myliobatiformes; family Dasyatidae; genus Hemitrygon; species Hemitrygon akajei. Next base: position 55,605,962 of record NC_133135.1, read on the forward strand.
GATATCTATGTCTCAAGAATGAATTAAAAGAAAATGATAATTTTATAGTTATCAGAAACAGTTAGTCAAAAATGATTGTCATTCCCAGAACTGAAGCCACACAATATGCACCATACAAATGTTGACTATAAATATATATTTTTCTGCTCTAAATGTAACATAGGTCAAGACTCCCAGGAGCCTCTTCAACTTAATGGATGACCCATTAAAATTGTGCTGAAACAGATCTTTAAATATGATGACTGCAGAAGAAAATGATAAAAATTAAACAGATCCATTAATATTATTAATAACTAAATACTGTAATTAAGTAGCTCTCATTTCCCCCAATGTAAAGGAAGATTGTTTCATGTCCCTGCCTTATAAAATAAACTAGTCCTCGATTATAAATAAAATAGCTCAGATATTGAGGCAGAATAAAGATTTATCTGACAAATAAAACTTATTAATGTTAAATCAAAGCACTGTTAATCATAATCATTTTGTCAAAGATTAAGTTGTAGAAGCATCAATGACCTAGATATGAATTTTGCAAAGCTAAGTTGCTGAAAAGCCATGGTATGTCTTTGACTTGCTGAACTTATTTCTTTAACAAAAAATATCAACCTTTAATGGCTGCATTTTCAGTACACAGTAGGTATCATTTGTCTGTTAGCAGATAAATATATCCAAGTATTTTCTTCCAAGTACAAAGTGTAGTAAAGTAGATTGTCAGCTTCATAAAAAAGGTACATTTTAAATACTGCACAACCATTTAGGAGGGCATTTCTAACCCTTGAGTAATACATTTTCTTTAAGCAGCATAGATAATTCTATTACATAGTATATATTTCAGTCAATATTTTCAATGTTCAATGTTCCTATGATATGCTAAGGCTCGATATATTTGCCCTTCCTTTGAAAAATGGTTCTTAGCTTTTCTGAACTAATGCATCATTCAATAGGTATCTTTGTACAAAAATAATCATAAGTTACTGGTTTTCCAAACCTTCATTTTCAAAATGCAACAACTCATTGATTTTAAGCATGCATGTCAAAAATTACTGATACTTTCCAATCAGAAAGCCACTTTAATCAAAGCTTTAAATCGCATACTCACATTGAAAGGTTGAATAATTGTCCATTAGTAATCCAGTTTTAATAAAACACTGATTCAGCAATTGGCAGTTTTACTTCACTTCTACTAAGTCTGTCGATAGCTGTAGCCTCTCCATCTCTGGGGCATCTGCCTGGCGCTAAACCCACAAAACCGATATGGACTCATGTGTAACACGTAGATTTTTATTGAACTAAGCCATGTGCTTGACAGAACTGACAGCATCGGTATGCCCCAATTTCGAAAGAAAGAAAGAAGCCAAAAGAATTGCAGCAAAATGAATCAGTGGCACGACACACATATAGCCCACTTCCCCACCCCCATACACCAAACGTCACTGTTATGAAGTGCTTTAACGTTCTTTCTGCAGTTGCCTTAATGATTCATTATGTAAGGGTCTCTCGACACCTGCTGCCTCTGCATGGCAACGCAGTGTTTCTGTCTCATATTCAGTGAATTAAAATATTTCAACACTACACATGCATTTAATAATTTATGCTTGAGGCTATGAATTAAAAGAGTCTTCATTTCTTGTCCAACATGAAGTGGAGGAAGAGATTTCATTCAGCATTAGAGTCATCTTCTGACAAATAAATTGAGTACATCTTTTCTCATATCTCTATCTGCAGAAATTACCCACTATGGAAATAAAAATGAACAAGGTACATCATTCACATGACCAGGAGGGAAGATTCATTTTCAGAGAAGGTAAAATGATATGATGAAATATGTTAATTATTGACACTTGTTAGAAACTAACAAGAAATAACATTGAGGGAGAAATCTAAACTACAGTCATTATCCTTCCATTCCTCCTACAGACAGGGATTTGGTACAGTCCACTAAGCCATGCAGTTATGATGCATTTTTAGAAGAGATTTCAGTTCCAGATTCACCCACGTGAGATTTCTATCCTTTCGTTAATGTATTTATTTAAAAATCAGTAAATGTATTCTTCTCAGAGACAAAACAACCCTAAATACTGCAATCTTATTGCAGCCTACATTTTAAAAATTATGATTAAATTATTTCATCAAAAAAAATAGAGCTTATACTTTGAAGACATGGCCAGGTATCATTTATTCCTGTTTCATGGCTGTCTAAACACAAGTATACCTCTTACTCAGCACTTCCTTAATGCCAGCGAATAAAGTCACGATTCTTCAGACCTCATGTTTCAATCATCAGTTAGCTGATTTCAGTTCTTGCAGCACCACAGATAGTCTTAGCAATTTTAGAGTTATGGGGCAATACAGTACAGACATAAGCACTTCAGCCCACTGAATCCACGCCAACCAGGTGCCCACCCAGCTAGTCCCAATTTCCTGTGATCAGCTCGTATCCCCACCCTTCCATTTAACTATCCAAATGCTTTGTAAATGCCTCAGTCACTTTCTCTGGCAACTCATCATCTTTGTGAAAAATGTTGCCCCTCAGGTCTGTTTTAAAACTTTCCCCTCTCACCCTACATTTTTTTTTGACTTCCTTACTCTGAGGAAAAGACTATTACCATCCATCTTATCTATGTCTCTCATAATTTTATACGTTACTATAAGGCAACCCCTCATTCTCCTGTGTTCCAAGGAATAAAGATTTAACCTGGACAATCTCTCCCTATAACTCAGGCCTTTCATTCCTAGCATTATCCTTAAATCTTCTCCTCACTGGTCCCAGTTTAACTACAGCTTTTCTACAACAGGGTGATCAAAACTGTGTGCTGTACTCCAAGTGTGGCTCACCAATGATCCATGCAACTCCAATGTGTTTCAGCCGCTATACTCAGTGCCCTGACTGATGAAAGCTAGTATGCTAAACACCTTTATTGCCACCCTGCCCATCCCTGATGCTGCTTTTAACAAACTATGCACTTGCACTCGGAGATCTCTCTGTTCTATTACATTCCAAGTATAAGCCCTACATTGGTTAGACTTTCCAAAATGCATCATTCCACACTTGTCTGTAATGAAATCCATTTGCTACTCCTTGGAACACTTCCCTAACTGTTCAAGATCCCCTCACAGTCTACAGTAACCTTTATCACTATAAAAACACACTCCTAATTTTGTGTCATCCTCAAACATACTGATCAGGACTTGTGCATTTGTAATTAAATCATTTGTATAAATAATGAATAATACAGACCCCTGCAGCACACTAATCACCAGCCTGCATTCTTACAAAATATTTTCAATCACCACTCCCTGCTTCCTACCTTTCAGTCAACTTTGAATCCACTGAACTAGTTCTCCCAGGATTCCACTGGACCTAATCTTGCCGAACACTATCAAGATGACCTTGTAAAAGGCCTTGTTGAAGTCAAAACAGACAACATCTGCTCCCCTACCCACATCTACCGTTTTATTTACCTCTTCAAAAAACTCCAAAATATCTATTAAGCACAAAGTCCTGGTGACTCCTCCGAAGTAGACTCTGATTATCCAAATGCTGGTAGATCCCGTCCCTCTGAATTCTCTGCAGTAACTTTCATACAACTGATGTTAGGCTGACATCAGTTCATTGGCTTGTACTTGCTACCCTTTTCAAACAGAATATTGATAACCTTCCTTCGTGAACTCATCACAAAGCGGATGAGCTTAGAGCGTGGATCAGTACTTGGAGCTATGATGTTGTGGCCATTACAGAGACTTGGATGGTGCAGGGGCAGGAATGGTGACTTCAAGTGCCAGGCTTTAGATGTTTCAGAAAGGATAGGGAGGGAGGCAAAAGAGGTGGGGGCATGGCAATGATGATCAGAGATAGTGTCACAGCTGCAGAAAATGAGGAAGTCATGGAGGGGTTGTCTATGAAGTCTCTGTGGGTGGAAGTTAGGAATAGAAGTTGTCAATAACTCTATTGGGGTTTTTTTTTAATAGACCACCCAATAGTAACAGGGACATCGAGGAGTGGATAGGGAGACAGATTCTGGAAAGGAGTAATAATAACAGGGTTGTTGTGGTGGGAGATTTTAATTTCCCAAATATTGATTGGCATCTCCCTAGAGTGAGGGGTTTAAATGGGGTGGAGTTTGTTAGATGTGTTCAGGAAGGTTTCTTGACACAATATGTAGATGAGCCTACAAGAGGAGAGGCTGTACTTGATCTGGTATTGGGAAATGAACCTGGTCAGGTGTCAGGTCTCTCAGTGGGAGAGCATATTGGAGATAGTGATCACAATTCTATCTCCTTTACCATAGCATTGGAGAGGGATAGGAACAGGCAAGTTAGGGAAACATTTAATTGGAGTAAGGGGAACTATGAGGCTATCAGGCAGGAACTTGGAAGCATAAATTGGAAACAGATGTTCTCAGGGAAACGTACCGAAGAAATGTGGCAAATGTTCAGGGGATATTTGTGTGGGGTTCTGAGCAGGTACATTCCTATGAAACATGGAAAACATGGTAGGGTTCAAGATCCATGGTGTTGTAAATCTAGTCAAGAAGAAAATAAGAGCTTACGAAAGGTTTAAAAAAAAAACAACAACAGTAATGATTCGAATCTAGAAGATTATAAGGCTAGCAGGAAGGAGCTTAAGAATGAAATTAGGAGAGCCAGAAGGGGCCATGAGAAGACCTTGGTGGACAGGATTAAGGCAAACACCAAGGCATTCTACAAGTATGTGAAGAGCAAGAGGATAAGACGTGACAGAATAGGACCAATCAAGTGTGACAACGGAAAAGTGTGTATGGAACCAGAGGAAATAGCAGAGGTACTTAATGAATACTTTGCTTCAGTATTCACCACGGAAAGGGATCTTGGCGATTCTAGGGATGACTTGCAGTGGAATGAAAAGCTTGAGAATGTAGATATTAAGAAAGAGGATGCGCTTTTAGAAAGCATCAAGTTGGATAAGTCACTGAGACTGGACAGGATGTACCCCAGGCTACTGTGGGAAGCGAGGGAGGAGATCGCTGAGCCTCTGGCAATGATCTTTGCATCATCAATGAGGATGGGAGCGGTTCCGGAGGATTGGAGGGTTGCAAAAGTTGTTCCCTTATTCAAGAAAGGGAGTACGGATAGCTCAGGAAATTATAGGCCAGTGAGTCTTACTTCAGTGGTTGTTAAGTTGTTGGAGAAGATCCTGAGAGGCAGGATTTACGAACATTTGCAGAGGCATAATATGATTAGGAATAGTCAGCATGGCTTTGTCAAAGGCAGGTTGTGCCAGATTGAATTTTTTGAGGATGTGACTAAGCACATTGATGAAGGTAGAGCTGTAGATGTAGTGTATATGGATTTTAGCAAGGCATTTCATAAGTTACCTTGTGCAACGCTTATTGAGAAAGTAAGGAGGCATGGGATCCAAGGGGACATTGCTTTGTGAACCCATAACTGGCTTGTCCACAGAAGGCAGAGTGGTTGTAGACGGGTCATATTCTGCATGGAGGTCGGTGACCAGTGGTGTGCCTCAGTGATCTGTTCTGGGACCCATTCGCGTCATGATTTTTATAAATGACCTGGATGAGGAAGTGGAGGGATGGGTTAGTAAATTTGCTGATGATACAAAGGTTGGGAATGTTGTGGATAGTGAGGAGGGCTATCAGATGTTACAATAGGACATTGATAGAATGCAAAACTGGGCTGAGAAGTGGCAGATGGAGTTCAACCCAGAGAAGTGTGAAGTGGTTCATTTTGGTAGGTCAAATACAATGGCAGAATTTAGTATTAATGGTAAGAGTCTTGGCAGTGTGGAGGATCAGAGGGATGTTGGGGTCCGAGTCCATAGGACACTCAAAGCTGCTACACAGGTTGACTCTGTGGTTAAGAAGGCATACAGTGTATTGGCCTTCATCAATCGTGGGATTGAATTTAAGAGCCAAGAGGTAATGTTGCGGCTATATAAGACCCTGGTCAGGCCCCACTTGGAATACTGTGCTTAATTCTGGTTGCCTCACTATAAGAAGGTCGTGTTCTAAGGTAAGGACATGTTCGGCACAGCTTTGTGGGCCGAAGGGCCTGAATTGTGCTGTAGGTTTTCTATATTTCTAACTCCAACAATGACTAATGAAGCAAATATCTCCACAAAGGCCTCAGTCCTTTCTCCTCTAGCCTCCTATAAAATCCAAGGATGCACTCAGTCATGGCCTGGGATTTATCAACCTTAATGCAGTGTAAAGCTGCAAATACTTTCTCCCTGGTAATACAAATATCTTCCAAAACATCTCCACATGTTTTTCTGCCACCTGCATCTTATGGGAAATCATGATTTTCCCCCACTCGGTAAACACTGAGGAGAAATATTAATTAAAAATCCCACCCATCTCCTGCAGCTCAAGATGCAATTGGACCTGCTGATTTTTTTATTCTTTGTACAGCAAAGGAACCTCTTGGGATCTTCCTTAACATTATCTTCCAGATCCATCTTATATGCTCTCTTTACCATCTTGGTTTCCCTCTTAAGATTATCCTGAGTCCTTCAAAAGTTATCAATGGATTCACTCATCCCTGACCTTGTAAACCCAGTATATGTTTCCTTTTTCTTGACCAGAGCTTCAATCCCTCTGATCAGCCAAGGTTCTGTAAAACTTGCCAGATTTAGCCTTCACCTTCACAGGAACATGGTATGCCTGGACTCCTAATATCACACTCCTACAAGCCTCCCCCTTGCTACTCATTCTTTTCCCTTGAAACAGCTCACCCAGTTGAGCACTGCTGGATCCTGCCTTATTCCCCCAAAATTAGCTTTGCTCCAGTTTATGACCCTAATCTATGGACCTGCCCCATCCTTTTCTAATACTTCATAAAACTAATAGAATTCTGATCAGTAAAGCCAAAGTGCTCCCTGGCTGCCACTTCAGTTACTTACCCCACCTCATCTTCTCAGATAGTATTGCACACCCCCAAAGAGGGCCCTTGAAAAATTGCTCAGGAAACATTCCTGAACACATTTCATAAATTCAACTCATTCAGGCCATTAACACTCTGGATAGTCCAGAGAATTATCAGGGAAATTAAAACCTGCCATTAACACAATGCTATTGCTCTTACAACTATGAGCAATTTCTCTACATGCCTGCTCAAGTTCCAGTTGAATATGGGAGGGGGGTGGTCTATAATACAACACCACTGGACTAACCATCGCCTTCTTGTTTCTACGTTCTACCCAAAAGGCCTGAAGATACCCCCCACCCAAAAATAAAATCTTTAAGTACTGCTGTTCCATCTTCCCTCATCAAAAAGGTGACAGTACCTCTTTGTTTATCTGTTCCTCTGTCACACCTGTAGCATTTGAGTCATGGAATATTGAGCTGCCAGTCATGCTGTCCTCTCAGGCATGTTTCTGTTATTGCAGTCCATACTCTGAGTTCGTTCACCTTACCTGTCAAACCTTACGCATTGAAGTAAATGCAATTTAACTGAATAGCCTTTTCCTTGCATTTACAGTGACACTGGCTAGTCTGACTACCTGCTCTTGCTGGCTACTGCTCCTTGTCCCAAACCCTTCCAGTCTAGTTTAAACGCTCATGTGTAGCACAAACAAATTTCCCTGCCAGGTTATTGATCCAAGTGCAACCAACCCAGCAGTCCAAGAACTTGACTCCCTGTTTCCTGCACCAGCTCCTCAGCTGAAAATTCATCTGGCCTATCCTTCAATTTCTGACCTTAACATCACATGGCACCAGGAGTAATCTGGAGATCACTGCCCTCAAGGTTCTGCTTCTCAACTTATTTACCCACCTCCCTATACTCATTCTGGAGGATCTCGTCCCTTCTTCTAACAGTGTCATTTGTATCAATATGTATTGTAATGACCTCTGGCTGCTCACCCTCGAGTTTTTTTGAAGGAGAGTCAGTGGGAATTTCGAATGGAAGTGGTGTTTAAGTATTCCATTCCAACTAAACAAGGCACGTAAAGGCATTGAGCCTTTTGCCTGGGTTTGGATGTAAGGCATCTCACAATTCCTCCACAACCCAGAGGTTAAATAGTTCATGGACATTCAGGACTAAACTATTCATCAGAATTACCTTACCATCAAGAATGCAAACAACTTTCAATTTTCCCATAATCTCACAAAAGTAAATTAAATCCTCTTTATAAAAACAACTTGCATTTTTATGTATATCACAGGCGACAAATCAGTCAAAATTATATTAAACTAACAAAGAAAATTGAATCAGATATCTCCACAGAGTTAATAAGCAATCTTATAAAAGGGAAATATTGGAAGGCAGTCACCAATGGGAATGAGAATTGAGGGACTGTACTAAAAATGGAATCGAGTGAGATTTTGCAGGGATTTGAATATGGGGATCAGAATTTTAAATTCAATGGCATATAGATCAGGAAGCACATCTACAAAAAGAACAGGCGCAAGTAAGAAATTTATGATCAACTAATTTTAATTAATGTTTAAAATGTCAGGAGGCCCGGATGGATCAGATATGCTCGAGAAATACAGAAATGGGGTCAAGGGTCAGGCAGGCTCACGACAAATACTGAAATGGGTAAGGAATCACACACTGCCTGACATTTAATGGACTGATGTGCAGATTCTGTTGGTCTACATGAGAGAAAAGAGTGAAGAACTGTCTAAGTGGCAATCATGTGTGTGTGTTACCTGGGAACAGGTAGCTGTGGAATGCCAATACCCTTTGTGCAGTGTAAGTTTGGGCAAAGCTTGAAACTATAAAACTTATCCCATTTGCTCCAGGCTAATTGATATAAAGAATAATGTTTCATTAGTCCTTTATTTTTGGTATCTATCCATGAGATTTTAAGAGTTTTTGCACAATTTCCAAGTTTCTTGCCATTTACAATGTACTACCTTTCTTGGTTCCACATTAGTTGAATTCAAAATATTAATTATTGCTTATTATATAGTTGTGAAAGGTAAGCTAGCTAAGATGCCTATAAAATTATATTGAAAGATATAACAGTAAATGGGTTATGAAATATATTTAAGGAAATAGCAACTTGTATAGAACAAATCTCTCGAGGAATATAGTACACAGAAGAGCACTTAAGGAAGAAATTAGGAAAGTTACCTTAGGAGGTTTATAAAAATTTATGAGGGTCATAGATAATATAAATAGTCATAGTCTTCTGTGTTCGTAGATGTGCTAGCTGAAATATTGACTCCTCACCACCAATGCCTTGAATTTAAAATACTGATCCCTTTATTTAAATCCTTCCATCATCTCACTCTATTCCCATCATACATTATTTATACTATCAATTTAAATGAGATTGCAGGTGTCATGTTCTGTAAATTTGCAGATCATACAAAAATTGCTGGTACAGAGGACAGTGAAGAAGGTTGCCAAGATTACAACAGGAATTCAATTCCCAGTGGGCAGGGGATTGACAAATGAGATTTCAGCTAAATGTGAGGTGTTGCATTTTCAATAGACAAATCAGGGCAGTACTTAAAAAGTAACTGGTAGGGTGCTGGGAGTGTTGTTTAACAGAGAGACCTAGGGGTACAAAAACATAATTTCCTGGAAGTTCCAGCACAGGGTGGTGAAAATGATGTTTTGCCTACTTGCCTTCATCAGTCAGGTTATCAACTACAGGAGTTGTTTCATCATCTGCTACAGGAAGGATGTCATTAAGCTGTACAGGGCACAAAAAAGACACAATGGGGTGAATAACAACGAAAGATTTAAGTCATAAGGAGAGCATCAATTATCTTTTTGTCCTGGAGTAGAGGAGGCCAATGGATGGTCTTACAGAGGCTTATAACATCATGAGGGGCAAAGATATGGTGAAAAGCCACAGTTATCTCTCCCAAGATAGGGGAGCTCAAAACTAGTGGACCAGGGTTTAAAGTGAGAGTGGATTGACTTAAAAGGGGTCTAAGAGAAGCTAGACTGGACTGCCAACACAGATGCCTTGTGCAGGAAGGCACAGAGTCGACTGTACTTCCTTAGAAGGTTGGCATCATTCAATGTCTGTAGTGAGATGCTGAAGATGTTCTATAGGTCAGTTGTGGAGAGCGCCCTCTTCTTTGTGGTGGCGTGTTGGGGAGGAAGCATTAAGAAGAGGGACGCCTCACGTCTTAATAAGCTGGTAAGGAAGGCGGGCTCTGTCGTGGGCAAAGTACTGGAGAGTTTAACATCGGTAGCTGAGCGAAGGGCGCTGAGTAGGCTACGGTCAATTATGGAAAACTCTGAACATCCTCTACATAGCACCATCCAGAGACAGAGAAGCAGTTTCAGCGACAGGTTACTATCGATGCAATGCTCCTCAGACAGGATGAAGAGGTCAATACTCCCCAATGCCATTAGGCTTTACAATTCAACCGCCAGGACTTAAGAGCTTTTTAAAAGCTATTATTAATGCTTTTTGAGATAGTGATTTAGATGCATATCATATTTTTTACTGAGTTAAGTATTGTATGTAATTAGTTTTGCTACAACAAGTGTATGGGACATTGGAAAAAAAGTTGAATTTCCCCATGGGGATGAATAAAGTATCTATCTATCTATCTATCTATCTAATGCTGACTATTTCCACAGTGCAACACGTGTCATGAAATAACCTAGTAGAGCAAGTCTTAGAGGAGGGTACAATTATAACATTAAAAAAATTGGACAAGTATGTGGATAGAGGAGGTTTTGGAGAGATTGGGCCAAACACAGGCATATGGGATTTAGCTCAGTCAGGCAACATGATCAGTTGGGCTAATGTTCCTGATTTCCATACCATATTGCTCTATGATTATAAAAAGGGATCATGAATAATTCTTGGCAAGTAAGTCTAAGGATAATCCCAAGACGTCTTTAAGTATATCTGGAGCAAGAAGATGGCAAGGAAAGCATGGGTTCCCTGAGAGACCAAAAGGGTTATCTATATGCAGAGAGTTGGGCAATCTGAGCAAAGTCTTAAACGAATACTTTTCACCTGTATTCAGGAAGAAGTATTTAGAAAATGGCAAGCTCAATGAAGAGAATGTTGAAAATCTGAAGCTGGTCAGGATGAAGGGGGAGGAATGGGACACATAAGGGTTGATAAATTCTCAGGGCTCAATATAATTTATCACCAATTGCTGTAGGAAGCAAGGGGCAAAATAGCTGGGGTCCAAACAGAGATTTTTTCCAAGTTTCTTGTCACAGGTAGGTGTTGTTAGACTGGAGAATAACTATTGTTTGCTCTTTTATTTGAGGACAGCAGGAATAGGTCAAGAAGCTACAGCCCAGTGAGCCTTTCTTCAATGGTAGGGAAGTACTTGGGAGAAAATCCAAAGGAGTAAGATTTATATACATTTGGAAAAGCAGGGATTGATCAGGACAGTTAATAGGACTTTGTATGTAGGAAATCCTCTCTCACTAACTTGATTCAGCATTTTGAGATGTAACTATGAAGTGATAAATGTAGAGTGGTAGACACGCATCTGACAAGGTCCCACATGTTAACTTGGTCCAGAGGTTATCTGGCTAATCGGATTTTTTAAAAAATGGCTTGGCGATAGGAGGCAGGAGATACTGATGGAAGGATGTTTTTCTGATCAAAGCCTTTTTCCTGAGCTGCAGGGATTGGTGCTGGTGGCCTTGTTGCTTGTGATATACAGTATAATGAAGTGGATGCAAATATAGGAGGTATAATTAACAAGCTTGCAAATAGCATGAAAGTTGGTGATGTAGCAAGTAGTGAGGAATGCTGTCTACAGCTGCAGAAGGATATCGATCAGATGCAAAGTTGGATGCAGTCTTGGCAGATGGAATTCAATCTCAAACAGAAGGCAAATTACTGCTTGATGCATATAGCAAATTATAGAGAACCAAGTAATGTTGTTGGAAAGAGGGAGCTTGGAGTTCAACTCCGTAGTTCCTTAAAATTTACAACACAAGTAGATGGGGAGCTGAAAAAGGCATAAAGCACTTCTGCTTCATAGGTCTGGGTGTGGAATATGCAATGTAGGATGTTACCCTGCATCTTTACAAAATATTGCCTATATCACATTTGGAGTATTGTGCACAGTTCTCGTTCTACAAGAAGAGAACCTGGAGAGAACAGAGTAGTTTCACCAGGATGTTGGCTCGATTGGAAAATTTTAGTGATTGGATAGGCTGGGCTAGTTTGCCTTGGAGTGAAGGGGGCAGAGAGATGACCTGATATAAGTATATGGAATTTTAAGAGGCATTGGACTTAAGTATGGGATTTTAAAGTAATTAGAAACAAGTTAAAAATCAAAATGAAATTTATCATCACTGACATATGTTGTGAAATTTGTTGTTGGTGGCAGCAGTACATTGCAAGACATAAAAATTAACTCTATGCCTTAATAAAGGCATTAAATAAATAAGTAGTGCAAAAGAGAGTGTGAAATGGTCAGGGATTCTAATGGTGGAGATGAAGAAGCTGTTCCTAAAACACTGAGTGTGGATCTTCAGTCTGCATCAACATGGCGAGCCAGGATAGCTCCTGAGATGTTGACACCCTTTCTACAACTGAGCCTCAATGAGGATTGGTGTGTGTTTTCCTGCCTTCCCATCCGTGGAGTTCACAATCAATTCTTTGGTCTTGCTGACCTTGAGTTCAAGGTTGTTGTTCTGACACTATTCAGCCAGCCGATCTATTTCACTCTTCTACCCCTCTTCATTGACATCTGAGTTTCTACCAATAACAGTACTGTCATCAGCAAATTTATTGATGATGGTTGAGCTCTGCCTAGCCACACAATCATGAATGTACAGAAAGTACAGCAATGGGCTAAACCTGCATCCTTGAGGAGTGCCTATGCTGATTATCAACAAGGAATACATGTTATCACCAATCTGTACTGACTGTGGTCTCCCCATGAGGAATTCAAGGATCCAGTTGCAGAAGGAGGTACAGAGGCCAAGGTCTAACCAGAGGATCAAAGCAAACATCTAACTTCAATAGATTTTATGGCTTCATAGTGGGATTAAACTATACACAGTAGCTAGAGATTTTATTGACTTATTTAATAACAACCAGCAATGCTTTTGAGGAAGAGTTTCAAAGACTTGTGATTGAAGATCTCCAGTCTTATTTAGTATTTGACTGAAAAACATGCAATAGGGACGTGAAAGGTGAAGTATTCCTACTGCTGGGAATGCGAAGAGAAACAAACAAAATCCTGGAAATACTCAACAGAGGCTTGTTGATTTTCCATCACATATAAACTGAGGATAGCAAGAGGTTCCACTCTGGTGTTATTAGGCTTTGTGCTTATAAAAAAGTGTTTTGGGGGAAAAATGATTTCAAATGAAAACACTGTTTTGTTTTCAATAATCTGACCAGTATAATTAATTATAAATAATTTGGCCGTTTAGTTTTGCAATGACTGCATGTAAAATGTTCCAATTCTGATGTAATCCAACAATGAATCACAGAAGATCCAAACCAGGGACAACAAATAAATTTATAGTAGCAAAGAAGCACCAACTCAGGATTCATATAATGTAAGCACACAACTGGAGGAAAGAGGGCATCAATTCAAACAGAATCAAATTGATACTGCATTTGTTATGCAAAAGCTATTAACAGAAATGGATCCATTTTCAGTGCCGAATCAAGCTGACCGTAAACAGTGACCCAAAAAGAATGCCAGCATCTTGCCCATTGCAGGTGAGTACAGCCTAGAAGTTTGTGGACCCATTGCAAGCCCAGGACAAACTTCATTGTCTGTTATTCTATATCTGTCACACTGCATGGCCACTTGACTCTGCATGCAACTCAGCAGCAAAATCTGGTTATGGGGGAGTTTTCCAACCTTCAACTTGGGAACTTGCTTCTGGAATATAGAACAGTACAACCATTCTTGTGTTGATCTTGATGCTCTCCTCCTGTGATTCATCCATATCCCTCCATATTCATGTGTCCACCTAAAAACCATTTAAGCTCCACCAAAGTACCTGCTTCCAGTACTTGAGATGATAACCTATTCCAGACACTGACCACTGTGCATTAAAAAAATTGCCTCTGACTTCACCTTTAAATTCCACCACCCCTCAACCTTAAAAGCATGTCCTTTGGTGTTAACCATGGAAAGGAGTCTGATTTCCTATGCCTTTCACAACTTTAAAATCTTCTATCAGTAAATACACCACCCTGTTCCATGCTGCATCTCTGAATAGAATAAATATTAGACTGTTGTTTATTGACTACAACTCTGCCTTCAATTTTGTAATTCCAAGCAAACCCTTCAGCAAACTCTGGGTGTCACACCTCCCTCTACAACTGGATCTTTGATTTCCTGATCAGATTCAGTAAGGATAGGTAGCAACACCTCTACCACAATTATTCTCAGTACTGGTGCTCCACAGGGCAGCATCCTCAGGGCCCTACTCTTCTTCCTGTATACTCATGACTGTGTGGCCAGATTAACCATCTGCAAGTTTGTACAGGATACCTCTACAGTGGCCTGCATATCAAATAACCACGAATCAGAGTATATGAAGTAAATAGAGTTGAGTAACATAGTGAAAAGTGAACAAACTTCCCCTCAAGGTTAGAGCTGCTCATCGACTTTTGATCACGTTCCTGATCAGTGGCACTGAGTTTGAAAAGGTTGAGAGCTTCAGGTTTCTCCGAGTGAACATCACCAATGGCCTGCCTTGGTCCAACCACATAGATGCCATGGCCAGAAAAGCTTACCAACAAGTCTGCTTCCTCAAGAGTGAGGAAATTTGGCATGTCCCTACGACCAATGCCGATTTTCATAAAGCACTACAGAAAGCATCCTGTTTGGATGCATCACACTGCTATGCCGATGACTGCAAGAAGCTGCAGATTTGTGCACACAGCCCAGCACATCATGAAAACCAGCCTCCACTCCACGGACTCGATCTATACTTCCCACTGCCTCAGTAAAGCTGTCAGTATAGTCAAAGACCCCGCCCACTCCAAACATTTTTTTTCAGTCTTCTCTTCTAGGGCAAAAAGATGCAAAAGCCTGAAAGCATGTACGACTGGGCTCAAGGATAGCTCCTACCCTGATGTTATAAGACTATTAAATGGTCCCTAGTACTATAAGATAGACTCTCAACCTCACAATCAACTTTGTAATGATCTTGCACCTTATTGTCTACCTGCACTTTCTTTGTAGCTGTTACACTTTATTTTGCATTTGGTTTTACCTTGTACTACCTCAGTGCGCTGTGTAATGGCTCGATCTGTATGAACAGCATGCAGGACATGTATATGTGAGAATAATAAACCAACCCAAGTGTTCCCCACTGAAAGGTCCATCAACCAAGGCTGGAATGTTTCTTAAAACAATATGTGGACAGATCCATACAGTGCCTCATTAGGCTATACACGTACTGTTTTAGGGAACTCCATTGATGCATATAAAACAACTGCAGGGAAAATATTTCAATGGATTAACAGGGAAGACAATGGATTAATATGCACAGCCCTAAAGAAACAGGAGAGAGGATCTTCAAGCAGGCTTACTTTACTTTCTTTCACATGACTCATAAGGCCATAAGACCTAGTAGAAACAAGCTATTCAGTTCATTGAGTCTGCTCCACTATTCCAGCGTGGGTGTTTTTTAAAAATCTCTCTCAACCCCTTTACTCCTGTCTTTTTTCTATATTCTTTGACATTCTTATTAATCGAGAGCCTCTCTACCTCCACTTTAAATATACCCAATGATTTGGCCTCCACAGCTGTCTGTGGCAATAAATTCCACAAATTCACCACCCTCTGGCTAAAGAAATTCCTCTTCATCTCTGTTCTAAAAGAGACATCACTGTATTCTGAAGTTGGCTCCTCTAGTCCTAGACTCCCTCATAGTAGAAAACATCCTCTCCACATCCACTCTCTCTAGACCTTTCAACATTCAATAGGTTTCCCCCTGATTCTTCAAAACTCCAGCTAGTACAGGCACAAAGCCATCAAATGCTCCTCATACATTAACCCTTTCCTTCCCAAGATCATTCTCGTGAACCTCCTCTGGACCATCTCCAATGCCTGCACATCCCAAAGCTGCACATCAATCTCCAGATGTGGTCTGACTCAAGCAATACGGCTTATAAATGGACGTTTATGTGTTGCAGAAGTGTGCAAATGTATGAAGTGTAGTTAATAAGAGGAGCATTTTCCAGGTGCAAATATTCATATGAAAATATCATTTAGCATGACAATCAACACCTGCCTCAAAAACAGAAAGGATCAGATGCTTAAAATTCCTGAATTCAGTGAAGAAAGAGAAGGGGAGGGAAAAGATTGCAACAGTTGTAATTAAGGGTGATATAATAATGCTAGAAAGAGAGAATGTTCTACAGGGATCAAAGATAAAATTTATTTGGATTGGATTTAAATGCCAAAACTTAAAAAGAAACATTATCTCTCCCATGTTAGTGGTTATCAAATAGGGAGGAGGAGGAGCAGACTGGCACGGAAATTAGGCTTCACAAAAGCTAGATTTCCAATACCGGAAGAAATTAATTCTCCCAATATTGACCAGAACAATAATTGTGTTAAACTCGAATAAGGGCATGAATTTCTAAAAGGAAAATTTCTAAAAGGAAAACTTTCTTGATCAATATGATTTTTACTCCAAAATGATGGAGGCACTGCTATAATATAGTACCCAGGCAATGAAATGGGTCATGTGGAGCTACTTCAGATGAAATAGAAACAGAAACAGAAATCTTTTTATATTTTTTTTATTTTCATTGAGATGCAGTGCTGAACAGGCAGTTCCAGGCCTTCAAGCCGTGCCGCCCAGCAATCCTCCATTTAACCTAATCATGGAACAATTTACAATGACCAATTAACCTACAACTGGTACCTCTTTGGACTAAGGGAGGAAGCCAGAAAACCTGGAGGAAACTCACATGGTCCTCACAGTCAGTGGCTGGAATTGAACTGGGGTTCCTGGTACTGTAAAGTGGTGTCATGCTAACCACTAGGCCACCATGCCACCCTATATTGGAGCTAGTGGCCTTCCGTTACTATTTAACATTTTGCTAATGAAGAAGCATAATACAGATGTAATGCCCAGTAATCATTATTCCAAAAGGTAATCAAGAACTGATTATAAAGGTAACCAAATGCTTGTAGCAGTGGACAATAGGATAAAGAGGAAGGAAAATAAAAGTGAAGTAGTAAATAGTTAAAACAACACACACACAAAATGTTGGTGGAACACAGCAGGCCAGGCAGCATCTACAGGGAGAAGCGCTGTCGACGTTTCGGGCCGAGACCCTTCATCAGGACGAAGTTAGTAAATAGTTATTACCCCTCGACCATCAGTCTCTTGAACCAGAGGTGATAATTTCACTCATTACAACACTAAACTGATTCCACAACCTATGGACTCATTCTTTGGTCCATTCTCTTATGGACTTACTTTTGAGGACTCTACAACTGGTGTTCTCAACATTTTTTGCTTATATATGTATTAATTTTATTCTTTTCTTTTTGCATTTGCAGTTTGTTGTCTTTTGCACATTGGTTGTTTGCCGTCACTGTCATGTGCAGTTTTTCCATTGATTCAATTGTTTCTTTCTATTTACTATGAATGCCCACAAGAAAATGAACCTCAGGGTGGCATATGGTGACATATGTACTTTGATAATAAATTCACTTTGAATATCAGCATTGCTGTCAGAGGAATCATTTGAGATATGGATGGCCCAAAATGAGGCATACTTGGCACATTAGTTATGCCAGATATTTTTTTTGTTTGAAACAGACTACTGGATGACTGTTGATACAAAATACATTTTAATTCACTTTTCTTAGGTGTTATAAAGTATTACAATAAATATATCAGTGAAACAGGCCAGCTTAAGGCCATGCAGTAACTGGAACCCTGCAGAGTGGAGTTGAGCATGGGAACTGGGTTCCTAGTGAACTTCAAGAGCACTTAAATGAAGGTTCCAATGATTCTCAAAGGAGCACAAGAAGGACTCAGCACCCAGTGAGCCAGGTGCCTAAACATTAGGAAATACAAACACATGGATAGCAGATTATCAGATTTTCACTTCATGCAGGTGGGGCAGAGTAGTGTTTTATGTCGTCAATATTAACCACAGTCTCAAGAGTCTTACAGCATCAAATAGAATGCAGGTAAGGAACCCTTCTCCTGACTCCTAGCTTTCATCCACCTTCAGTTAATAATTACACATATAATGAACATTAATTTGAAAGATGCACTGAAGGTAGCCAGGGAACAAAACTACTCAACATCATTGACTTGAAAAGCAAACTGTTTATCTCTGTGCAGTTGTTGCCAGCTTAATGGATTTACAACATTTTAGTACACTTTTGGAGATGGAAATAGGAAAATTTCCCCTTGTACCCACCCTATCCAATATCCAGGCACACACAATGGGCCCACTGCAGCAGTAGTTATGGCAAAGCCTCAATAATATAGAGTCATGAAAAAGCACAGCACAAAAGCACACACTTTGGAGCATGCAGACCATGCTAAGCCATTTACACTTGTTACTCCCATCATTCCATTGACTTGCAATGGGACAATACCCTCCATACCCTTATCATCCATATACCTAACCAAACTTCTCTTAAACATTGAAACCAAGCTCGCATGCACCACTTGTGCTGGCAGCTATCTCCACACTCTCAAGACCCTTTGAGTGAAGAAGTTTCCCCTCATGTTCCCCTTAAACTTTTAACCTTTCTCCCTTAATCCATGACTTCCTGTTGTAGTTCCACCAAACCTCTGTGGAAAATGCCTGCTTACATTTACACTATCTATACCACTCAATTTTGTATACCTCTATCAAATCTCCTCTCAATCTTCTCCATTCCGAGGAATAAAGTCCTAACCTATTCAATCTTTCCTTATAACTCAAGTCCTCCAGACCCAGCAACATTCTTGTAAACATTATCTGTACTCTTTCATTTTTAATTTCATCTTTCCTGTAGGTAATTGACCAAAACTGCACTCAATATTCCAAATTAGGCCTCACCAATATCTTATACAACTTTAACACAACATCCCATCTCTTTTACTCAATACTTTGATTTATGAAGGCCAATGTGTCAGAAGCTTTCTTTATGACCCCTCAACCAACCTGTGACATCACTTTCAATGAATTATGGGCCTATATTCCTGGATAACTCTGTTCAGCCACACTGCCCAGGGCCCTACCATTCACTGTATAAGACCTACCCTGGTTGGTCCTACCAAAGTGCAAAACCTCACACTTGTCTACATTAAATTCTATCTGACAATTTTTAGCCCATTTTCCAGCTGGTCCAGAGCTCGCAAGCTTTGATAGTTATTCTCACTCTCCACTTACCCACAATCTTGGTGTCAACTGCAAATTTGCTGATCCAGTTAACCACATTATCGTCCAGATCATTGATATAGATGACAAACAACAATGGAGCCAGCACCAAACACTGCATCATTCCATTAGTCTCAGGCCTCCAGAGACAACTACTCTCTGACTTTCAAAGGTAGACTCAATTTCTACTGCAAATGACACGTGATGTCTTAATATCTAACATGTAGCAGGCATTGCATCCAGAATTGTATGGTTATCTTTAGCCTGTATCATACAGTTGAGAATGATTGAGTTTCTGCAATTCACATATAAAACATCAGAACTTAGTTGCAACACACTCAAAATCATAGTACTATATGATTCAAGCTGTGAACTTGTGCTGATCCAGATTATACCATGCAATCAGTTACAAAGCATTTGGCCTGCATTAGGCATTAGCTTCAAAATGCTGTCCTTCAATAATCATCTAGTATTTGTCAAGCTGCTGATAAATGAATAAGTTTGGTTTACATCGTAAAAGGTAATTCAGCTTTGAAGTCTACACACGCCACGCAATTTATAAGGCAAAAAAAAATCAAGTTTTTAATTCACTTCCTAATGATAATTTAACTACATTTGAATGGTAAGCAAAACTCTGCTCACTGTTGAGCATTAATGATTTAATTGTTCCTTATACCCTTCTGTAATATCTTACTTTGGTATTACATCTGTAAAGGAAGCATGACCTAATTAAAACCTTGATAATCCAGCACGCTTGGGACTTCAGTGGTGCCAGTCTGACAGATTTTTCAAACTATTGCATGTTATTTTTATTAATACGCCAGCACATTTTTATGCTAAATACATTTATAATGAATTTTCCAGCAAACTAGCTGAGTGAAAAGGGGGTACAGGAATTGAGATTCCAAAGAATGCAAATTAAACAAGTTATCCTGTGAGCCAGATACCAAAGTATCAAAATTTCTGAAAAGTCAGTTTTGCTGAAGCTTAGCAAACTGCATAATGCACATAAATTTCTCCCATTTTATAAGATTTGTTGTACACTAAGCAAAACCCAATCTTCTCCATCTATGGTGGCCCAAGAATTTGTTAAAAATTACAGTTTAATAAATGTATACATACATCCTGCACAAGGTATCAATTTGGTAACACCAGTCAGGTATTTGGATACAAACATCCTGCAACTTCCCATCCTCTAGTTTGCAGAAAACTGTGATTTGTATGGTGTGTCCAGGAGGCAAACTTCCCTGCTGAGATTATGAAAATAACATTGTCTTATCAATTGTTTTTAATCTTTAATCTCACAATACCAAAGGAGAATGATGAATGTTCTTATAAAGGAATTCTTCTAGATTGTAAGCTTCAAACACTATTGGAATTTATCCAAATAGGAAAAGAGAAGTAAAAGACTTTACAGGGAAATAGAAATTCTACTCTCCAAAAGAATTTTGCAGATAGATTAGCAAAAGGCATGCAAACTTTTCATGTTTAAGTTAATGTATGCAAGTTATTTACACATGTGGACTAGAAATTATACTGCATCCTGAAAAGAGACCTAATATCATGCTACTTCAGTAAATTTGCACAAGGCCCTTTTATTTGTACAAGAAAAATCATCTTGTACTAGAACCAAGACCGGAACATTAAAAGTCTTGTACATTATGTCTTCATTAACGATCCCTCTAATTTTTCCCCATAGCTGCATGGACCAACCCTTGCTCTGAGCAGGAAATTATTACACAGCCTGAAAACTGCATGGCCTTTAAATGTTTTTTTTTGTAATATGCATTATAAATACTTAGAATATACAAAGTTTGTAAATTGAAAACTCACATAGTTTGAATTATTAATCGAAAGGTATAACGAAACAGTAAAACAAAGAACACCTTTCACATTTTGTACCAACTTTTTCTCATCATCTTTATTATAAATTTATTGCCCATAAACACTATCCAGTTTAATTTTGCATCCAGAGGAAAGATAAGTCTTAATCCTCATTAGCTCATCCAAATGTTCCACTTCTAGTTTGACTCTGGATTTACGTTTGATTAAATTCATAAGACTGAATCTACCATTCACATTTGCAGTCAGCACTAGAAGCTTGAAATCTTCCAGCAATGTCAACAAGAATTGACAGATCTCTAAATTCTTTGTTTCTAAGCACATAAAGTAGTTCAACCTGTCAGTGAACATCTTAATTGAACTAGTCTTAAACTTCTCAGAAAAGAGAAATTTGAAATCAAAGTATTGCTGCGATATTTTTGAGACAATGCTTTTGTCGTAGTTTGTAATAGTAGCTGAGTTTTTTTTTGTCAGTCTAACATCATCTTTCCAACATTCAAAATTGGTAGTGTTTGCAAAGGCACCATTGTTAAAAGGTTGCCATTCTCTTAACTCATTGTCTGGTCAAGCAGCACCTGCCAGAAGAAAGGAATAGTTGATAGTTTCAGTCAGAACCTTGCAGTCCTGATGTTACAATGCCCACAAAACTATCCGATTGTCATGGAAACCTACTTAACTCACTAATATCCTATTGGGGAGGAAATGATGTCAGCTCTATATGGCTATCAACTGCTAGTAAAAGCCAATAGTTATATCATTGGAACTTATTGTCTATCTGCACTGTATTTCCCCTGCAGCACAATCACCATCAGCACAGATGCACACAAGGCTGTATGCCTAGCACCCTCTCTACTTGTTTTATACTTCAGGTGGCATATACGTACTTTGTTAATAAACTTACCGGTAATTTGAACTGTTACACCTTGTTATTCATTCTGTTTTTATTTTACCTTGTACTACTTCAGCGCACTGTATAATGAAATGGTCTGCAGGAGCAGTATGCAAGGCATGTACCTCAGTACAATAATAAACCCTCATAATATTCCAATTCCATCATAACATCTGCATCTTAAAGAGGAAAATGATAATGGAGATATTGGACTGTAGAACACCAAGAACATCTGGATGAACTCAAACAGGATCCGTGCAGGCAAAGGGTTAATGAAGACCCTTCATCAGTGTGGAAAGCAAATAGGCAGTATAAAGAGGTGAGAAAGGGCTAAGTGGCAAATAGAATCGGGGGGAGATGATGGGGAGATGCATGGGCCAGGAGGAGTTGACCAGGTAGCTGTGGAGAGAGTGATGCTGTAGAAATCATAAAAGGGGTGGGGAGCAATAGATATAGCTGGTGGTGGGATGACATTACAGCTGGCAGAAAAGACGAACGATGATGTGTTGATCTAAAGGCTAATAGGATCAAAGGTGAGAATCAAGAGAATTCTATCTCTGTGCTCTCTGGATGGGTAGGGTAGGGTAGGGTAGAGCAGTTCAAGATACGGAGGAAATACAAATGAGGACTCCATCAACCATAGTAAAGTGAAAACACACTCAAAAACTTGAGGAAGTGTGTTTTCCCTCCACTATGATTGAAGAAGCCCTCACTTGTATCACCAGCATATGCCGTGAAACTTGTTGTATAGTGGCAGCAGTACATAGTAATGAAAACCATAACTTACAGTAAGTATATATAAAAAATAAACTAAACAAGTGGTGCAAAAAGAGAGGGAAAAATACTAAGGTAGCGTTCATGGGTTCATTGTCCATTCAGAAATCTGATGGTGGAGGGGAAGAAGCTGTTCCTGAAACATAGAGTGTGTCTTCAGCTCCTGTACCTGATGGTAGCAATGAGAAGAGGGCATGTGCTGGGTCATGGGGATCATTAATGATGGATGCCACCTTTTGAAGGTGTCTTTGATCCAGGGAAAGCTAGTGTCCATGATGGAAGTGGCTCAGTCTACAATCTTCTGCAGATTTTTCTGATCGTGTGCAGTGGCCTCTCCATACCAGATAGTGATGCAACCAGTTAGAATGCTCTCCAAAGTACATCTGTAGAAGTTTACGAGTGTCTTTGCTAACGTACCAATTCTCCTCAAACTTTTAATGAAACACAGCCGCTGTCATGGCTTCTTTGGTAAATTGCTTCAATATGTTGGTCTCGGGATGGATCTTCAGAGATGCTGACACCCAGGAACTTGAAATTGC
Source organism: Hemitrygon akajei (assembly GCF_048418815.1). Lineage (NCBI taxonomy): Eukaryota > Metazoa > Chordata > Chondrichthyes > Myliobatiformes > Dasyatidae > Hemitrygon > Hemitrygon akajei. The sequence goes on from NC_133135.1 coordinate 55,629,276, forward strand.
TCACCCTTTCCACTACTGATCTCTTGATGAGGACTGTTGTGTGGAACCTCAACTTCTCCTTCCTGAAGTCCACAATCAATTCCATGGTTTCACAATGGAAAGAAAACCCTCTGCAACCTGTGTCTTTAGAGTCTCGTACATCCTGATGGTCCAGAGACAGAAGGACAAAACATGTCCAGGTCAGAGATGTCTCGGAGAGGCTGCAGGGCATTCTGAAAGGGGAAGGTGAGCAGCCAGCTCTTGTGGTGCATGTAGGTACTAACGATATAGGAAGCAAGCAGGATGAGGTCCTAAAAGCTGAACTTAGGGAGCTAGGAGATAAATTAAAGAGTAGGACCTTGAAGGTAATAATCTCAGGATTATTACTGGTGCCACGTGCTAGCCAGAGTTGGAAATAACAGGATAGCTAGAATGAACATGTGGCTTAAGCAGTGGTGCAGGAGGGAGGGTTTCAGGTTCCTGGGGCATTGGAACCGCTGCTGGGGGAGGTGGGACCATGTGAAGGACCAGGTTAAGCATAAAACTGGGAGAGAAGGTAAAAGGTGAAAAAAATAGGGGTTTTATTTACCCAAAATGTTTACAAACTGAACAGAACTGTTCTAGAGTCCAAACTTGAATCAGTGAAACAAAACAGAGCTTGGTTACAACAACATAGTAAATACTCCTCAAACCAAGAGACTCCACTCAGCTCCTGACTGCGGGTTTATATTCAATGCTGGCCAGTCCATAGTAAATTGCAGGTGAGAGAAAACATTCCTTAAAAAGGTACAGTATAAATGAAGCAGCTCCAGAGAACCCCCCTCTGGCTGTAGCAGAATGGCACAATCCAATTATCCGGCCCCATCTACTGAGACTGGTGTAATGCAACAGCTCCGTCGTTTGCCAGATCATCAGGAAGATGGTCGGCTACAGGACACTTCCATATGCCCGGCTGATGGTGCGGCTGGTAATTGTAGCCGCCACAGACCCGTACCATCCAGGCGGTCTACATCTGGGCCAGACCAGAATCAATGTCTTAGGGAGATTGTTTGCTAATGCTGTTGAGGAGGCTTTAAATAAATACGGCAGGGGGATAGAACCCACACAGAAAAGAGGGAAGTGATGCAGAGACCAAAGCTAGCGTTAGTGAAGAATAAACTAACAGTAGAGTGCATAAAAGTAAAAAGCAAAAATCACATAGGTCACTGGATTCTAAAAGGACAATGAGTATAAAGGCACTTTATCTAAATGCCCGTAGTATCAGAAACAAGGTTAGTGAACTTGTGGCACACATATACCAAGGCATATGATATAGTGGCCATTACAGAAACTTGGTTGCAAGGTGGAGATGACTAGGAATTAAATATCCAATGGTATATATAACAGTTCTTTGAGGAGGTGACCAAGCATTTAGATGAGGGTGGTGTAGTGGATGTGATCTACATGGATTTTAGTAAGGGATTTGACAAGGTTCCACATGGTAGGCTTATTCAGAAAGTCAGAAGGCATGGGATCCAGGGAAGTTTGGCCAGAGGGATTCAGAATTGGCTTGCCTTCAGAAGGCAGAGGGTCATGGTGGAGGGAGTACATTCAGATTGGAGGGTTGTGACTAGTGGTGTCCCACAAGGATCTGTTCTGGGACCTCTACTTTTCGTGATTTTTATTAACGACCTGGATGTGGGGATAGAAAGATAGGTTGCAAATTTGCAGATGACACAAAGGTTGGTGGTGTTGTAGATAGCGTAGAGGAGTGGCAAAAATTGCAGAGAGACATTAATAGGATGCAGAAGTGGGCTGAGAAGTGGCAGATGGAGTTCAACCTGGAGAAGTGTGAGGTGGTATACTTTGGAAGGACAAATTCCAAGGCAGAGTACAAAGTAAATGGCAGGATACTTGGTAGTGTGGAGGAGCAGAGGGATCTGGCGGTACATATCCACAAATCCCTGAAATTTGCCTCACATATAGATAGAGTAGTTAAGAAAGCTTATGGGGTGTTAGCTTTCATAAGTCGAGGGATAGAGTTTAAGAGACATAATGTAATGATGCAGCTCTATAAAACTCTGGTTAGGCCACACTTGGAGTACTGTGTCCAGTTCTGGTCGCCTCAGTATAGGAAGGATATGGAAGCATTGGAAAGGGTACAGAGGAGATTTACCAGGATGCTGCCTGGTTTAGAGAGTATGGATTATGATCAGGGATTAAGGGAGCTAGGGCTTTACTCTTTGGAGAGAAGGGGATGAGAGGAGACGTGATAGAGGTGTACAAGATATTAAGAGGAATAGATAGAGTGGACAGCAAGCACCACTTCCCCAGGGCACCACTGCTCAGTACAAGGGGACATGGCTTTAAGGTAAGGGGAGGGAAGTTCAAGGGGAATATTAGAGGAAGGTTTTTTACTCAGAGAGTGGCTGGTGCATGGAATGCACTGCCTGAGTCAGTGGTGGAGGCAGATACACTAGTGAAGTTTAAGAAACTACTAGACAGGTATATGGAGGAATTTAAGGTGGGGGTTTATATGGGAGGCAGGGTTTGAGGGTCAGCACAACATTGTGGGCCAAAGGGCCTGTAACGTGCTGTACTATTCTATGTTCTGTGTATCAGGTAATACGGAAAGATAGGCAGGAAAGCAAAGGAGGTGGGGTGGCGCTCTTAATTAGAGATGAGATCAGGGCAATTGTGAGAGACGACATAAGATCTACAGAGCAGAATGTTGAGTCCATCTGGACTCAATAATTTTAAAGGGAAAAAAAAAAATCACTGGTGTGAGTTGTCTGTAGGCCACCTAATAAAAATATTGCAGTTACAGAGGCGATTAACCAAGAAATAACTGAGGCTTGTAAGAACAGAGTGGCAGTTGTCATGGGGGATTTTAGCTTCCACATAGATTGAGTGAATCAGGTTGGTCAAGGAAGTTTTGAGGAGGACTTCATAGAATGCATCCGCAATGGCTTGCTTGAGCATCATGTTAATGAACCTACAAGGGAAAATGCTATCTTAGGTCTAGTCCTGTGCAATGAGACAGGTAAGATTAACAATCTTGTAGTCAGGGATCTTCTTGGAAAGTGTAATCATAGTATAATTGAATTCTGCATTCATATGGAGGATGAAATAAATCTAAAACTAATGTATTAGGCTTGAGCAAGGGAGACTACAATGGGATGAGGGAGGAGTTGGCTAATGTGGATTGGGAGCACAGGTTATTTGGTAGGTTAGTTGAGGAACAGTGGAATACTTTCAAAGAGATTTTTCACAATGTTCAACAAAAGTATATTAAAGTCAAAAGTAAGGACAATAAGTATGGGGAGAGCCAGCGTTGGATAACTAAGGAAATAAAAGATAGCATCAAATTAAAAGGCCAAGTGTACAAAGTCACAAAGAGTAGTGAGAGACTGGAGGATTGGGAAAACTTTAAAAAGCAACAAAGAACAACTAAACAAGAAATAAGGAAAAGGAAGATAGAGCATGAAAGTAAATTAGCACAAAATATAAAAACAGATAGCAGAAGTTTTTATAAATACATAAAGCGGAAGAGGGTGGTTAAAGTCAACGTAGGTCCCTTGGAAGATGAGAAGGAGAAATTAATGTTGGGTGATAAGGAAATGGCTGAGGCGTTGAATGACTATTTTGTGTCAGTCTTCATGGTGGAGGACACGTTTAATGTGCCAAAGAAGGATGTTATGGACAAAATGGGAGGTGAGGACCTCAATAAAATCACTGTCACTAAAGAGATAGTAATGAGCAAACTGGAGGGCCTGAAGGTAGTTAAGTCCCCTGGTCTTGATGGGAAGCATCCCAGGGTGCTGAAGGAATTGGCGGAGGTTATAGTAGACGCATTGGCATTCATTTATCAAACTCTAGATTCTGGGCAGGTCCCAGCGGATTGGGAGACAGCAAATGTCACGCCACTTTTTAAAAAAGGATGTAGGCAAAAGACGGGCAACTATAGGCCAGTTAGCTAAACATCTGTAGTCGGAAAAATACTTGAAGCTGTCATTAAGGAAGAAATTGTGAAACACTTAGAAAGGAGTGGTTCCATTAGACAGATGCAGCATGGATTCAGAAAGGGCAGGTCCTGTTTGACAAACTTACAGGAGTTGTTTGAGGACATAATGAGTGCAGTGGCTAGAGGGGAACAGGTGGATATCGTATACTTGGATTTCCAGAAGGCCTTCGATAAGGTGCCGCACAAGAGACTTATAAATAAGATACAAACGCATGGAGTCGGAGGAACTGTATTGGCATAGATAGTGGATTGGTTAACCAGTAGAAGGCAGAGAGTTGGTATAAATGGTTTATATAATGGTTGGTTTAAGTGTTTCTCCAGCTGGCAGTCAGCAGTGAGCGGGGTGCTGCAGGTGTCGGTGCTGGGCCCGCAGCTGTTTACTATTTACATTGATGATTTGAAAGAGGGGACTGAGTGTCACATAGCAAAATTTGCTGAGTGGAAAAGCAAACTGGACAGAGGATGTGGAGAGTCTGCAGAAGGATATAGATAGGTTAAGTGAGTGGGCCAAGGTCTGGCAGATGGAATACAATGTTGGTAAATGCGAGATCATCCACTTTGGAAGGAATAATTGAAGAGCAGATTATTATTTAAATAGTAAAATATTGCAGCATGTTGTTGTGCAGAGGGACTTGGGAGTGCTTGTTCGTGAATCGCAAAAAGTTGGCTTGCAAGTACAACAGGTAATTAAGAAGGCAAACAAAATGTTGGCCTTCATTGCTAGAGGTTTTGAATTCAAGAGCAGGGACGTCATGCTGCAACTATTCAGGGTACTGATGAAGCTGCACCTAGAGTACTGTGTGCAGTCCTGGTCTCCTTACTTGAGGAAGGATATACTGGCTTTGGAGGCAGTGCAGAGGAGTTTCACCAGATCCAGGGATGAAGGGGTTAACCTATGAGGAGAGATCGAGTTGCCTAGGTCTATACTCTCTGGAGTTCAGAAGAATGAGAGGGGATCTTATAGAAACATACAAAATTTTGAAAGGGATAGATAAGATAGAAGTAGGAAAGTTGTTTCCATTGGTAGGTGAGACTAGAACTAGGGGACATTGCCTCAAGGTTCAGGGGAGAAGGTTTAGGACAGAGATGAGAAAAAATCATTTTTTCCAGAGAGTGGTGAACCTGTGGAATTCTCTGCCCAGGGAAACAGTTGAGGTTTCTTCATTAAATATATTTAAGATACAGTTAGATAGGTTTTTACATAGTAAAGGAATTAAGGGTTATGGGGGAAAGTCAGGTAGATGGAGCTGAGTTTACGGATAGATCAGCCATGATCTTATTGAATGGTGGGGCAGGCTCGATAGGCCGGACAGCCTACTCCTGCTCCTATTTCTTGTGTTCGTGTTGCTAATTTACTCCTGGAGATGACACCATGATGCACCATCAATAACTCTCGGAGACATGAGTCGAGATAGGCTTTTATTAGCTGGAGGAAAGCACTGTCAGCAGCAAGAGACCATCACACAACATCCTGGAGACTGAGGGAGGAGCAGTGCCTCCAATCGCCTTTATGCAGGGGTCTGTGGGAGGAGCCACAGGAGCAGTCAGCGGGGGGGGGGGGGGTCCAGACAGGTATATGTAGTTCACCACACACCAGCATGCTGCTTCTCATTCTATTGGCCCTCAGATGTACAAGCCAACAGATTGAGAGAACAAATGGTAAAATTAAACGTGTTAGACTCTGGGAAGCTTGCCGTTCACAAGGTAGTGTACTATGAAAATCAGTTGATAGGATATTACTTATTCTGTTCATAATTACTGCTTCTTTTGTAAGATCTGCTGCAAACTCTGATAAAGCTGCTGTTCTCTCTTTGATGTTTGCATTGAAAATGTTTTCCTTATGTTTGCAAAAACTCAACAGTCATTACACAGTACTATGTAACACATATAGCCCAGAGTGCAGCCATTTTATCCAGCAGGTATATGCCTGTATTCACTTGCTACACAGGCTTTTTGCACTTTGCTTCACCTCATTGATTAAAATGAATATTCACAAATACTTGGCATTTCAGTAGGATCAGTAGAAAAGAAAATTGGCAGAGTAATTCTGGTCATAAAGGATATGATCACTACAGTAACAAGGAATGATATTGACTTAGAAGCTCAAGATGGATAGAAACATAGAAAACCTACAGCACAATACAGGCCCTTCAGCCCAGAATGCTGTGCCAAACATGTACATACCTTAGAAATTACCTAGGGTTACCCATAGCCCTCTATTTTTCTAAGCTCCATGCAACTATCCAGAAGTCTCTTAAAAGACCCTATTGTATCTGCTTCAAACACCATTGCCGGCAGCCCATTGTATGCACTCACAACTCTCTACATTAAAAACTTACTCCTGACATCTCCTTTGTACCTACTTCCAAGCACCTTACAACTGCACCCTCTCGTGTTAGTCATTTCAGCCTTGAGAAAAAGCCTCTGACTATCCACACGATCAATGCCTCTCATCTTATACACCTCCATCAGGTCACCTCCCATCCTCTGTCGTTCCAAGGAGACAAGGCCAAGTTCACTCAACCTATTCTCATAAGGCATGCTCCCCAATCCAGGCAATGTCCTTGTAAATCTCCTCTGCACCCTTTCTATGGCTTCCACATCCTTCCTGTAGTGAGGCGACCAGAATTGAACACAGTACTCCAAGTGGGGTCTGACCAGGGTCCTATATAGCTGCAACATCACCCCTCAGCTCTTAAACTCAATCCTACGATTGATGAAGGCCAATGCACCGTATGCCTTCTTAACCACAGAGTCAACTTGCGCAGCAGCTTTGAGTGTCCTATGGACTCAGACCTCAAGATCCATCTGATCCTCCACACTGCCAAGAATTTTACCATTAATACTATATTCTGTCATCATATTTGACCAACCAAAATGAACCACCTCACACTTATCTGGGTTGAACTCAATCTGTCACTTCTCAGTCCAGTTTTGCATCCTATCAATGTCCTGCTGTAACCTCTGACAGCCCTCCACACTATCCACAACACCCCTCTAATCTTTGTGTCATCAGCAAATTTACTAACCTATCCCTCCACTTCCTCATCCAGGTCATTTATAAAAATCACGAAGAGATGGGGTTCCAGAATGGATCCCTGAGCCACACCATTGGTCACTAACCTCCATGCAAAATACGACCCGTTTACAACCACTCTTTACCTTCTGTGGGCAAGCCAATTCTGGATCCACAAAGCAAGGACCCCTTGGATCCCATGCCTCCTTACTTTCTTAATAAGCCTTGCATGGGGAACCTTATCAAATGCCTTGCTGAAATCTATAGCCACTACATCTACTGCTCTTCCTTCATCAATGTAAGAAATTGTAACAGTAAGAAGTCATTAGTGGGTGCAGTAAATAAAGCATTTCACAGCAGCTATACTGTAGCAGAGCATATAAATAAAGACATAATGGGTTTCTAATAAATATTTGAATAATAGACAATCCCATTAAATGAATTGGATAAATAAATTGGCAAAGATAGCCCTGAGGACTGGTTAATAAAATGTATTCAGGATCACCACTTAGAACAATTTCTAAAGTTTTTTTTTAAGCTTTGATATTACAGAAGTCCGATATTTGGAAACTTTAATAGTTCTCTACTTGGCTCACTGACTGATGTTTCCCATGCTCCTTTTAAACTCACTGACACTCCTTTCAATTTACTAAGGTCTGGCTTCGTGGACTTCTTCTGAACACCCCAGGAAGCTGTTTGCCACATTTGTCCTTTAAAAGGTCCATTCCCACTGTGGTGAACTACATATACCTGTCTGAACACGCCCCTCTGCTGACTGCTCCTGTGGCTCCTCCCACAGACCCTGGTATAAAGGCGGTTGGAGGCACTGCTCCTCCCTCAGTCTCCAGGATGTTGTGTGGTGGTCTCTTGCTACTAATCGTGGTCCCTTGCAGCTAATAAAAGCCTATCGTTTGCCTCCCTTCTCCGAGAGTTATTGATGGTGCATCACCCACACATCCTTTGAACTCTCAAGATTTTGTTGATCACAGTCCCTTTAAACCCACCTGGTACACTGAAAAAATTCTAATTCTCCTGTGTAGCAAGAAAAAAAAGAGGCAAATTAAAATCTAATAATGTGCAATATTCAATAGTTCAAAAAAATCTGCCAGTCCTGCATTACTAAAGCTCTGAATGTCCCTAATTATCAAAGTTTTAGTCTCTTGGAGGATGCTGCTGAGAATTTTAAAATGAGAAATATAGAAATGTCAAAGATTATGTATAATTATTTTGAATTGATCTTTATGAAGACATCCTAATGATAATAGATAATCAAAGCTATGCAGATGAAGGGCTATGCAAAAGGGATTATAGACAGCATGTTCCCTTGACGCAATAGTTGTTGACAACCAGGAACTTGAAGTTGCTTACGATTTCGATCGCTCTCCTCTCAGTGAGGACTGGTGTGTGTTCTCCTTACTTCCCCTTCCCAAAATCCATAATCAATTCCTCAACCTTACAACCAATCCAACTTCTTGCTGATGTCATGTGGGAGGCTGCAGTGGCAACACCGCTCAACCAATGCCACTTCTGTTCCCTCCTCATCACCAACTGAGATTCTGCCAACAGTTGTGCCAGAGAATTTATGGTTGGCATTTGAGCTGCACCTAGCCACTCGGTCATGAAAGTAGGGAGAATAGAGACGTGGGCTAAGCACACTTCCTTGAGGAGTGTTGATTGTTAGTGAGGAGGAGATATTATTGTCAATCTGTACTGACTGTGGTCTCCCATTAAAGAAGTCAAAAACTCAGTTGCAGAGGGAGATAGAGAAACTCATGTTTGAAGCTTGTTGATTAGTACAGAGAGGATGATGATGTTCAACATGGAGCTGTTGTCTGGAAGCTTCAGATCTGAGTGGAGAGCCAGTGGGAGTTTGTTTGTTGTAAACCTGCTGTGATAGGCAAAATGCAGCAGATCCAGTCCCTTGCTCAGGCAGGAGTTAATTCTGGCCATGATCAACCTCTCAAAGCACTTTATTACAGCAGATTTGAGTGCTGCCGGGTAATATTCATCAAGGCAGCTCATCCTGCTCTACTTGGGCACCAGTCTGATTGCTGCCCTTATGAAGCTAGGAACCTCCAGCTGCAGCAGTGAGAGGCTGAAGATATTCTTGAACACTCTAGCCTGTTGGTACCCTGCTAGGTACACCCTCTAGAAAAGAGTGTTCTGACATCAGCTTCTCTGAAGAGATCATAGAGTTGCCAGAGGTTGTGGGGATTCACCCAGTGTTTTACCCCCTTTCAAAGCAATATTGGATCAGCCATAACCATACAGAATAGCAGAACAGTTTTTAGGGATCAGATGGCCAATAACTTTTCTGCTTCAAAAATTGGCAGTGTTGTTTATTGTAAGGATTTTTGGGCCATAGAATGATATTAATCAGATGAGAAACTGGACAGGACAATGCCAGTTGAAATTTAACCCTGTTAAGTATAAGGTGATGCATTTTAGGGATCAAATAATGATGACACATACTTTGAAAGATAGAGAACATGGTGTTTGAGACCAATATCCCTTAAGGTGGCTGAAAATGCAGGAGGGCTGGTGAAGGTATCATGCAAGATACTTACTTAAATTAGCTGGAGCATAGATAATAAATGCAGAGAGGTCTTGATATAATTTCTTAAAACAGTGAGTGGCCCACAGCTGGAGTATTATTTGCAGTTCTACCTGCCACAATATAATGAAGAGGCTACAGAGGAGGTTCACCATGATGTTGACTGGGATGGAAGTTTTCAGTTATAAGAGACTGTAGGCACACTTTGTTTTCTGAAGATGATCTTTTTCACCTTGAGAGTAGCTGCAATCTAAAAAGTAAACTGTGATAACTCGGTTGAGGCAGGTACTCTCTCACAACATTTAAGAAGCATGAGCAGGCAACTGAATCGCCAAGGAATAGTAGGCTATGGAGCAAGTGCTGGTAACATGAGGAACTTGATGGTTAGCAAGAACATGTATGAACAAATTTGCTACATCACATTGTGATTATTGATCCCCTTGTATTCCCTTCTAGCCTTCATGTTGCACCGGTAATAATGCCTCAATTCCACTTCCAAAGCCATGTGTACTTTCCTTCTCAGTTTCCACTGTGAAGTTAGCACATATTCACCCACTCTTCACTCCCTCAAACTCTATGAATCATCTGGTATCACTTCCTAGCTAATGCCAATTCCTCCAAGTAAAATTAATTGAGATGATGTGTAGGAGTGAGAAAGCAAGTGACATAGGGAGAGTGTTTCAGGGAGTTGGAGGGAAGGAAATCAAAGCAGAAAATCTCTGCCTAAGTGAACTGAAAATATTTGCTAACATCTAATGTTTTCTTTCTCTCTCACATGCATACACACACACACTCAATCATCTGCCTCATTATCACAAGTTCCTTTCCTTCCTGTTTTTTCCCCAATACCCCTCCAACACCCAACATTACTATTAACTTACATCTTTTGTGCCCCAATCTTTAAATCTTATTCTGGTTTTGCAGGAATTGAGAACACAAATTAGTTACATGTGAGTAAGAACTCAGTCAGATAATGACACAAAAAAAGGAGTCTCAGTGTCTGGTTGTGGGTGCCATGGTAACCATGCAACTTACTGGTCATGTCACTGCTCCAGTGCCATGCTCAGAAACAGCCAATTAATGCATTACATTTGTTTGCAGTCAATAATGTTAATATTAAACTAACAGTACAGAGCAACGGTCTTCCTGTTGTGGACAAAGGGGGGGAACGGGCAGCTAGGCCACAAGATACCAAATTAATGCTCTCTCAAGGGCATTCTACACGAGTAGCTACGCAGTTGCTTCATTTCAAGATTGACGAGACCATTATTTTCCACAGGAAAAATATGATGAGCTGGCAGGATATTTGTTTGGGCAATGTCACAGTGTAATTTGGAAGGTGGTAGAGAATCATCACAATGAAAATATATCCCATTCATTTTCATGGATAATCTGTTCCACTGCATTACAAAAGTTGATTGTCTCAAGATATTCAGCTATACGGAGTACAAAGTGATAAGAGACTGCAAAAACAAAACAGTTTCACTGGAAACTATGCACAGTTGTTCATAGTCTTATTTTCACCTTTAAATTTAAAAAGTACAAGAAAACGTAGCAGGAATAGGAATTGGGTAAAACTATGCCACATTATCAGATAAAGACAATACGAGGGAAATAACTATTAATAACAAATCAATGTGTCTCTAAGGGAATTAAGTGACATTATATCAAGAATAAGTAATGACATAGTCTTTTTAATCAGTTAGTATCATTATTCCTAATATTTCCAAAAACACCCTAGCAACTCCACATCTAAATAATCATATTTCAATTTGAAGTATTATGGAAAACAACACACAAGTTCAAAATTATGATAGAGTATATTTTTCATTTTCCAATTAAATGGATGGCATTTCGAAAAATTCAAGTCTGTCATTAATTCAAATTGTGGTACAGACTTCCTCTTTCATTGTGCTGATTTTCTAAAATGTTGCTGTAAACCAAAAGCTGCTTGCATTGAAACCTATCACTAACCTATGCGTGATCCAATTCTACAATAACTTAATATTTAATGGCCTCAAAGCAACTCTGAATGAACAGTAAACATCTTGCAGCATTATTTTCATCATAAATGCAAAAGTTCAAGACGGAAAATCAGCCAGTCAGTCAACACCTGAGAAAAGATTAACAGGGTTGGAGTTTCAGATAAAGAGCAATCAAAAAAAGCTATTTTTACCTTCAAATTGCCAAGGCTAATGCTGGGATAAGTAGTGGTCAATGCTGACAGTGATAATACAAGCAAAGGAGCGCAATATGTTGAATGATATAGCCAGGATGTGCGAACAGCTTTTCCTCTTTTTCAATATTTTGATAATTTTATTGATTTATCAACACCTAGTGGAGTAGGCCCTTCTGGCCCTTTGAGGCAGGCCGCCCCTGCAACCCCTGACAACGATGATTAACCCTAACGTAATGACGGAACAACTAACCTACCCGGTACATCTTAGGATTGTGAGAGGAAGCTGGTGCAGCCAGGGAAAACCCATGCATTCCACGTGGAGGATGTACAGAGACATGTTAGAGCGTGCCAGAACAGAACGCTGAATGCCAACACTCCAAGCTGTGATAGCATCGTGCCAACTACAGTCTATGGTGCACTACAGTTGCATGACTTCATCCAGAAACAGAAGTATAGAGTTAGAAACTGACCATGTGAAGGTGAGAATAAGGAGGCAACTGGTAACAAAAGTGCTGAAATTTTCAAGTTCTGTATGAATGCAGGAATCAGCATCAACAAGTTCATAACAAGTGGGCCTGGACTGGACTGAACCAAAAGAGTTCTGATCTCCAAAAAAAGGGACATGCAGCTTGGGTCCACACATGTTCCCATAGCTACACCATTGCTCAAGAGATACTATTCAATGCAAGACTAAGTTCAACTAGGCAAATGCATGTGTGTACTGGTGGAGGCAAGATAATTGGGCCTCTGTTTATGGAAGTGATGAGTCCACAAACTCTTCTGACGTGGGGTGGGGCACTGGGATATGTTATGTCCATGGTAAAGATTAGCCAGCTGGGAACAAGGAAATAGAAGTGTCAAAGTGGTGGGAAGCAGAAGTATCAGATGTATAAGTGGACAGCGAACAGAGTCGAGGTAGGAGTTAGAAAGTTTGTAGGGCAAAAGCAGATTGAAAGAATGTATCAGCCCTGTGAGTTCCATTTGTGGACCTTGGAGAGGAGGTCAAAAGACTTCTCCCTTTCTAGTTGTTAAAGAATCTTCAATGGGAAATATTGTTGCTCTTTCCTCCTGCTCAGTATTTCCAACACTACTGTTCTTATTTTTTTGATATATATACCTGTAGTTTTGGTCTGGTTTCCTAAAAGACTTCTTAAATGGAAGACAGCCCATATTCTTACTCATATAAATTAAAGAAAGCAAATAAGAAAGCAAGTAAAATAATATTGATCCTGAACTACAACTTTCATGAAACCAGTTAGAACTGGTATTTCTAAAGACGAAATTTCAAAGTTATTAATTAAAGGAAAAGGAAATCAAAGCAAAGGTGATCAGAACTAGCTTCTACAAGCCTGTTGCTTCTGTACGAAATCAGTTATGGTTATATTTCTCCCTGTTCCAGTTCAACTATTGAAGCAAAATGTATTTTGCCCCATCACTTCATGATTTTATTTCTTTCAATAAAAATAACTCTCAATTTGAAGGTGGTGATTCATTCTGGTCTGCTATTTCACTGGCACCAACAGCTCTCTGATACAACACAACCATCAATCTAGTTGAATAATTTTATACTTATGTAACTTTCCCTTTAAGATCACATTCACTTAAAACATGGAGATCAATGAACCCAGGAGAAATTGGCTTTAGGAGGCATTAAACAAAGAGGTGCCAGGCAGTGTGGTAGTAAACAAAAATCAAGTTGCTTGTGGCTTGAAAGCATTGAGCAGCAGAGTTCTGGCTTTTCAGCCAAATAATTTCTCAACAACTTTGTGAAGAGGTGTCACTTACCAATCATTGTTAAATGATATGGCTATTTAAATTGTATGACTAACAAAACTGTTAATGCAGTTTTTCCAAAAGGAGCTCAAGGTTCTAATGCAAAAGAATGTTTTCCCCATTTTGTGATGAACCAAGCTAGTTGTAGTGATCTTGACTTTATTTTCTATATATTTCAATTTTCATTGCAGGAAAGTGAAGGACAGCTGAAAGCTGACTCAAAACAAAGATGAGCTGTTAGCTGTTCTTAGAAAAAGTTTCATAAAGCAAGGAAAGACGTAATAGCAGAGTGATTGTGAATGGGAGTCTGGTGAGGTGGGAGCAGGACAAAAGTTCTAAATAAATTAGTGAAAGGAAAATACAGTATATCTCACCATATACAACCCTGAGATTTGTTTTCTTGTGGGCATACACAGTAAATCCAAGAAACACAACAGAATAAATGAATGAAATAAAAAATATATAATAAATAAATAAATAAGCAATGAGATGAAGAAACCTTGAAATTGAGTCCATAGGTTGTGGGAACAATTCAGAAAAGGTGCAGGAGAAGTTATTCCCTCTGGTTCAAGAGCCTGATGATTGAGGGGTAACAACTGCTCCTGAACCTGGTGGTGTGGGTCCTGTGGTTCCTGTACCTTCTTCCTAATGGCAGCACTCTGTGTAGATGTGCTCAATGGTGGGGAGGGCTTTACCCATTACAGCCTGGGCTGTATCCTGCTTTTTGTAGGATTTTTCTATTCAAGGGTGTTTCTATACCAGGCTGTGATGCAACCAGTCAATATACTTTCCTCCACACATCTATAGAAGTTTGTCAAAGTTTTAGATGTCTTGCTGAATCTTCACAAACTTCTAAGTAGAGGCATTGCCATGCTTCCTTCATAATGGCTCTTACATGCTGGGCCCAGAACAGAGATGCTGAAATTATAATATCAAGGAATTTGAAGAAGCTGACCATCTCCACCTTTAATCTCCTAATGAGAACTGACTCATGGACCTCTGGTTTCCTCTTCCTGAAGTCCATAACCAGCTCCTTGGTCTTGCTGACATTGAGTAAGAAGTTATTGTGGCACCACTCAGCTAGATTTTCAATCTCCTTCATATACGCTGATTGATTCAGCAAATGACAATAGTGATATCAGAAAATGTAAATATGGCACTGGAGCTGTGCTTAACCTCACAGTCATAACTATGAAGCAAGCAGTGCAGGGGGTTAAGCAGACAGTGTTGATGGAGATTCTGGAGGAGATGTTGCCAATCCAAACTGACTGGAGTCGCCAAGTGAGGAAATCGAACAAGGAGGCACTCAGGTCAAGGTTTTGAAGCCTATTGATCAGTTTTGAGGGGAAAGTAGTATTGAATACCAGGCTGTAATCGATAAAGAGTGTCTAGTTGCATGCACCTTTGCTGTCCAGGTGTTTCAGTGTTGAGTGACGAGCCATTGAATGGCAGCTGCTGTCAATCTGCTGTGCAGGTAAGCTAATTGGATTGGATCCAAGTAACTTCTCTGGCAGGAGTTGATGTGTTTCATCACTAACCTCTCAAAACACTTCATCAAAGTGGATCTATGCAGCAGTAGTGAGGGTCAAGAAGCTATGGACAAGAGAGGGGCAGGAGCACTTACAGGAGTGCTTTGAATTGGTCAGCTGTACTGTAATCAGGGATCCATCTTCAAGTCTGAAAGAGTATGCTACAACTGTCACTGACTTTATTAAAACCTGTGTGGATGAGTGTGTGCTTACGAGAACTTACTGTACATACCCAAATCAAAAGCCATGGATGAACCAGGAGGTTTGTAGTCTGCTGAGGGATAGATCTGTGGCATTCAAGTCTAGCAAACCAGATCTGTATAAGAAAACCAGGTTAAGACATGCAGAGGGTTATTTCAAGAGCCAAGGAACAATTCCGAGCGAGTTTGGAGGCAAAAATCGGATGCACGTCAACGGGCAGGGTTTGTAGGCCATTACCTCCTAGAAAGCAAAACCCAACATCATGACTGGCAGTGGTGCTTCATTCCTAAACAAGCTCAATGCCTTTATGCTCACTTTGAAAGGAAGAATAAAACTACAGCTATGAGAATCCCTGCATCACCCGGTGACCCTGTGATCTCTGCCTCTGAGGCCGACCTCAGGCTGCCTTTCAAGAGGGTGAAACCCTGCAAGGCAACAAGCTTGATGGAAGACCAGGTAAGGCTCTGAAACCTGTGCCAACCAACAGGCGGGGGTGTTCAAAAACATTTTCAGTCTCTCATTGTTACTGTCAGAAGTTCCCACCTGCCTCAAAAAGAGCCACTGTTATACCAGTGCCCAAGAGCAGGCTGAACTGCCTTAACAACTATTGTCCAGTACACTCATATCTACGGTGAAGTGCTTTGAGAGGTTGGTAATGGTGAGAATCAACTCCTGCCTCAGCAAGGACCTGATGCCACTGTGATTTGCTTATCACCACAATAGGTCTACAGCAGATACAATCTCATTAGCACTCCATACAGCCTTGGATCACTTGGAGATTACTAATAACAATGTCAGGATGCTGTTCGTTGATTACAGTTCAGCATTTAACACCATTATTCCCACTGGGCCTCTGTACCTCCCTCTGTAACTGGATCCTCAATTTCCTCACCAGAACACCACGATCTGTGCAGATTGGAAATAATATCACTACCTCGCTGACCATCAACACTGGCGCAATTCAGGGATGTGTGCTTAGCCCACCACTCTACAAAGAAGAGGGCGCTCTCCACAACTGACCTATAGAACATCTTCAGCATCTCACTACAGACATTGAATGACGCCAACCTTCTAAGGAAGTACAGTCGACTCTGTGCCTTCCTGCACAAGGCATCTGTGTTGGCAGTCCAGTATGTAATTAGTTTTGCTACAACAAGTGTATGGGACATTGGAAAAAAGTTGAATTTCCCCATGGGGATGAATAAAGTATCTATCTATCTATCTATCTACTCTCTCTACACCTATGACTCTGTGGCTAGCTCAAATGCCTTCTGTAATTTTGCTGGTGACCTAACTATTGCTGACAGAATCTCAGATGGAGATGACAGGGCATACTGGAGTGAGATGTACCATCTAGTTGAGTGGTGTCATAGCAACAACCTTGCACTCAACGTCAGTAAGACCAAACAACTGACTGCAGACTTCAGAAAGGGCAAGACAAGGGAACACATACCAATCCTCAGAGGGATCAGAATTGGAGACACCAAGCAATCTCAAGTTCCTAGGTGTCACTATCTCTAAGGATCTAACCTGGACCCAACATATCAATGCAGCCATAAAGAAGGCAAGACAGTTGCTCTATTTCACTACAAGTTTCAGGAGATTTGGTACATCACCAAAAAAACACTTACAAATTTCTACAGTTGTATCGTGGAGAGCATTCTAACTGGCTGCATCACCTTCTGATAACAGGGGGTTGGGGGTTGGGAGTACCACTGCACAGGATTGAAGCAAGCTGCAGAGAGTTGTAAAATTAGTCAGTTCCATCATGGGCACTAGCCTCCATAGTATCCAGAACATCCTTTATTATTTATTGAGATACAGTGCAGTTGGCCCTTCTGGCACTTTGAGCCTTGCTGCTCAGTAATACCTCAATTTAATCCTAGCCTAATTCTGGGACCAATTAACCTACCAACCGGTATGTCTTTGGATTATGGGAGGAAACCCACGCGTTCAGAGGGAGTACATACAAACTCCTTACAGGCAGCAGCAGGAATTGAACCTGTAACTCCTGTAATGTAAGGCATTGTGCTATCCACTGTGCCACCATACCACCCTATCTTCAAGGAGCGATGCCTCAAAAAATTGGCATCCATCATGACAGACCCCCACCACCCAAGACATGCCCTTTTCTCATTGCTCCCATCAAGGAGGTACAGAAACCTAAAGGGAACACTCAACAATTCAGGAACAGCTTCTTCCTCTCTGCCATCCAATTTCTGAATGGATATCGAACCCATGAACACTACCACACTACCCCTTTTATATTTTTTTACACTACTTATGTATATTTAAAAAGCTAACTTAAATAAATAAACAAATAAATAAATAAATACTGAAGAGACAGGTCTACAGCAAAACTAATCAGTAAACTCCAAGACTTGGCCTCAATCCAACCTTGTACAATTGGATCCTGGATTTCCTCACTTGCAGAGCCCAAGTCAGTTCAGATTGGTAAAAACATCTCCTACACAATCTCCATCAGCACAAGAGCACCACTGGGATGTGTACTTAGTCCCCTGCTTTACTCACTTTACACCTCTGACTGTGTGGCTAAGTACACAGACTGACGTGTACCTGATGGTATTTGTCACCATATACAAGTTCGTTGATGACACCATTGTTGTGGGCTGTATCAAAGGGTGTGATGAATCAGCATACAGGAGGGAGACTGAAAACTTCGCTGAGTGATGTAATAACAATAGCTTTTTGTCAATGTCAAAAAGACAAAGGAACTGATTGTAGACTTCAAAAGGAGGCGGCCAGAGGTCCATGAACCAGTAATCATCGGTGGATCAGAGGTGGAGAGGGTCAGTAACTTTAAATTTCTGGGTGGCACTATCTCAGAGGACCTGTCCTGGATCCGTCATATAAATATTATTGCAAAGTAAGTACAACAGTGCCTCTACTTCCTCAGGAGTCTACGGAGGTTTATCATCGGAAACCCTGACAAATGTGGCAGAAAGAGGTAGACTGGCTGCATCACGGCCTGGTGTGGGATCATCAATGCCTTTGCATGGAAAACCCTAGAAAAGGTAGTGGATTCAGCCGAGTACATCACAGGTAAAACCCTCCCAACCATTGAGAACATCTACATGAAACATTTCTGTAGAAAAGCAGCATCCCTCAAAGATCCTCACCACCCAGGCCGTGCTCTTTTCTCGCTGCTGCCATCAGGTAGAAGGTACGGGTGCCTCAGGACTCACACCACTGAGTTCAAGAACAGTTACTACCTCTCAACTATCAGGGTCTTGCACAAAAGGGGACAGCTACACTTATTTAACAACTCATCTGAGGTCTCTGTAATATTGTTATTTTATGCTCATTATTTATTGTTATTTATTTACACCTGCATTTGCACAGTCTGTAGCTCCTGATGTTTACAGTTACTGTTCCACAGATTTGCTAAGTATGCCCACAGACAAAGAATCTCAGGGTTGTATGTGGTGACATGCATGTATTCTGATATTTTACTTTGAACTTTAATTTACTTACAGTCATTCATAGCTTTTTCCCTCTATTATCATGTATTGCATTGTACTGCAGCCGCAAATTTAACAGATTTCACGACACACAATGGCGATATTAAACCCGATTCTGATCTAGACGCAAGTGCTACTTGGCACTAGTCATTGAAGCAGGTTTCTACGTTCTTCTTAGGCACCGGTATCATTGAAGCCTGCTTGAAGCAGGTGAGTACCTCAGACTGCCGAAGCAAGAAGTTATCAGTGAACACTCCAGCCAGTTAGTAAGCACAGGTCTTTAGTACTTGGCCAGGTATCCTGTCTGAGCCAGATGCTTCCCTTGATTCACCCTCCTGAAGGAGGCTCTCACATCTGACTCAGAGACTGAAATCACTGGATCATCAGAAGCCACGGGAGTTTGTAAAGTTTAATCCATGCTTTGACGTTCAAAGTGAGCATCCAGAGACAGAGAAGCAGTTTCAGCGACAGGTTACTATCGATGCAATGCTCCTCAGACAGGATGCAATGCTCCTCAGAAGAGGTCAATACTCCCCAATGCCATTAGGCTTTACAATTCTACCGCCAGGACTTAAGAACTTTTTAAAAAGCTATTATTAATGCTTTTTGAGATAGTGATTTAGATGCATATCATATTTTTTACTAAGTATTGTATGTAATTAGTTTTGCTACAACAAGTGTATGGGACATTGGAAAAAAAGTTGAATTTCCCCATGGGGATGAATAAAGTATCTATCTATCTCTATCTATCTAGAAGGCAGTGAGAAGATTTGGGAACAAAGCCTTGTTGTCACCTATTTCGTTTGATTTCACTTTTTAAGAGGTACTGCATTCAAGCCCTGCTATAGCTGTGGGGCATCCTTCAGTGATTCAGGTTTGGTCCAGAAGTGTCACTTCAAATGTGAGATGGTTTTCCAGAGATTGTACCTGGACCTCTTCTATCCTACTTAGTCACCAGACCCGAATGCCACTAACCTGGCCTAAGTATATTGCAGATTGCATGGTTCATCCAGGGCTTCTGGTTGGGGAAGACTAAATCTTGTGGGTATGTGCAGAGTGGCTGCCATACCAAACTTATGCATCCAGACAGAATGTCCTCTGTGCTGCATTCAGAAAATTGATGAGAATTAAAGTGGAAGCACCAAATGTCTTTAGCCTCCTGAGGAAATGGAAGTGCTGCTGAGCATTCTTGGCCATGGCGTCAATGGGTTTTTATCAGGACCGGCTATTGGTAATGTTCACACTGAGGAACTTGAAGCTCCCAACCCTCTCAATCTCAACACCATTGATGAAGACGGGCACGTGCATGCCCCTCTTCTGAAGCAAATGACCAGCTCTTGTTCTGCTGACATTGAGTGAGGGAAAGGTTGTCATGACACCATGTCATTAAATTTTCTATCTCCTTCATGTACTCAGGCTCATTGTTATTTGAGATGCAGCCCACTAGTGGTCTCACCTGCAAACTTGTAAATGGAGCCAGAACAAAATCTAGCCATGCTTTCACAAGTCTACAGCTAGTAAAGTAGGGGGTCGACAACAAAACCTTGTGCAGCACAAAGTGTTTGGAATAATCACAGCAGAGATGTTGCTGCCTATCCTTAATGATTGGAGTCCATTGGTCCGAAAGTCAAAGATGTAGTTGCAGAGGGAGGCATTAACTCTCAGGGCCTGGAGTTCAATGATGAGTTCACTTGGAACATAGTACTAAAGGCAAAACTGTGGTTAATAAACAATAGCCCAACATAGGTGTCTATTCTGTCCAGATGCTCCAGAGATGAGCATAGGCCCAAGGAGGTGGTGTCCACTGCAGATGTTTCAGTGATAGCTAGCTGCAGTGGGTTGAGGCTGTCTGGAAAGATAGAATTGGAATTATAACCAGCTTTTCAAAGCACTTCATGTTAGTTGATGTTACAGCCACTGGACAGTAGTTATTAAGGAATGTTATCTTATTTACACAGGGAGAACTTAAAAATGTGTGCAAATAACCCTGACAGCCAATCCACACAGGATCCAAAGATTGGGCCTGGAACAATCCAGGCCCAATGTTTTTCACAAGTTCGCCCTCCAGAAAACTGATCTTACGATCACAACAATAACTGTAAAAAGCTGTACCCATGATGGAACTGGGTAAGTCAGCACTCTTTACAGCTTCTCCTTATATTCCTGTGCGTTGTAGTTTAGACACCAAGCCATGAAGCAACTAGTTAGAATAGCTCCACTATATCTCTGTAAAAGTTTGTCAGAGATGTCATTATCTTTACTTAGGTTCAATAGTAGATTTGAATGAGAAAGCAAGCAATTCGACCATCGAAATAAATAAATATTTTTGAATGTTGACAATATTCTTATTTGAGTGAATTCCAGACCAAAATTACAACCTGTGGAACTTCTATTGTCTCCTTGACTCTTACAAAATTACATGAGATTTCTGGTATTGTGGTGTAATTAAAAAAGATTCAGAAGTGTCACTTGATCAATAAGTCAAAAGGCTGCTGAATTATTGAATAAAAAATCTGCTTCCAACTTTTTTGGAACAATGCAAAAAAATGCTAAAAAGTGATGAAAACTAGAATGCTCATCAAGAGCGTGCTAATAAAGACTTTGAATCTTCTTTTTAGCTTTTCTTTTTCTCGAAAGCAGGAGAAGATGATGATTTTGGTTGACCTTAGCAGAAATTCCAAAGGACTGGATAATTGGAAATATCACTCCATTCTTTAAGGATGGAGGCAAAAGGCAGGAAATTATAGGCTAGATAGCCTGACTTCAGTGGTTGGCAAGACACTAGAGTCCATTATTCAGGATGAGGCTTTGGGAGCTTGGAGGCACTTGACAAAACAGGCTGAAGTCAGCAGGGTTTCCTTAAGGGGAAAGATGGTGTTAACTTGGATTTTCAGAAGTTCTTTGATATGGTACTGCTGCACATGAGGCTGCTTAACAAGAGAAGAGCCCAGGGTATTACAGGAAAGATATTAGCATGGATGGAAGATTAGCTAACTGGCAGGAGGCAAAGAGTGGAAATAAAGTGGGCTTCTTCTGACTGGCTGTTGGTGTCTAGTGATGTTCTACAGAGGTCAGTGTTTGATCCACTACTTATCATGTTATACATTAATGACCCAGATGATGGAATTGATAGCTTAGCGATAAAGTTTGCAGATGATACAAAGGCAGATGGAGGAGTGGGTAGTCTGCAGGTAGAAGAAGTATAGCTTCTGCAAAAGGATTTGGATGGACTAGAAGAATAGGCATCGAAGTGGAGATGCAGTATAGTGTTGGTAAGTGTGTGGTCATCCACTTTGGTAGAAAGAATAAAGGGATTGACTATTTTCTAAATGGAGAGCAAATTCAGAAATTGTAGATGCAAAGGGACTTCAGATTCCTAATGCAGGATTCCCCAAAAGTTAACTTGCAAGATAAATCGGTGGTAAGGAATGCAAATGCAAAGTTAGCCATTCACTTTCAGAGCACCAGAATAGAAAAGCAAGGATGTGAAGCTGAGGCTTCATAAAGCATTGGTTAGACCAAATTTGGGCAACTGTCAGCTGTTTTGTGCCCCATATGAAAGAAAGGATGAGCTAGCATTGGAGAGGACCCAGAGGAGGTTTATGAGAATGATCCCAGGAATCAATGGGTTAGTGTCTGAGGAGCATTTAACGGTACTGGGCCTGCACTTGCTGTCTGTACTCAGGTGGGCAGCTGAAAGTTGTGATACATATTGGTACCAATGACATGGGTAGGAAAA